>NW_022103905.1:7980439-7988983 GCF_000313985.2 Echinops telfairi
GAAATAGAGGAAAGAAGTAGGAGGCAAAGGGCATACATACAAGCCTAAATACAGACATGTACATATGTAAATATATTTAAGATCAAGGGGGGAACGGACCTAGGTGCAAATAACCTGTGCTTTCTAATGCTGACAGGTGCTGAATGATATGCAGCTTTTATTTCTTGAAAAATTTCCCTTAGGGATCTAGAACCCCTTGCTATTTTGTAAAAACCATATTACTTAGACAGACAAGTTCCCTTTTCCAAAATTCATAAGCATATATCTTAAATGAAACACATAGCCATCTGGGGCAAGTTTCCAGCACTAAAAGGTAGATATCAGGCTTTATATGCCAAACAACCACCACAACACACCAAAGTAAGCTCTCCGAAGAAAAAGATAAGGTCACATGTTAAAATCCCTGAGACCAACACCCTTCTATTGGGGAGGCGAGTCACACTGGAAACATAGTCTTTGTATGGGGTCATGGGGATCTGTTCTTATGGAAGTTGATAGAGTAAAGTAAGGTCACAATGGAAAAGAGTTTAAAATGTGCATGAACATTTATGAAACTACACCCTTTATACTATGTACAGGTACCCTTTGTTCTGGATTTGAGGTATTATGATCTTTTCTCTCACAATACGCATTTTTTTTTCATTTTAACAGTTTTGTTGACATACAATTCATATGATCCCCTGATATTGAATTGTGTTATATGGTGAATAAAGCATGTTCAAGCCTTACAAACCCAGAGACTCTATCTCCTCTACATAGACAAGAAAATCGGGAGAGTAACTGATTAACACAAAGAAGGTAATGACCCCTTTACTGGGCTCTTTATTAATTGCATGATGGCATGGATATCAGATGAACAGACGATACCTTCCTCTTTCTTTATATTTTGTCTCCAACCAGCTACCCCTTGGATAGAATATTCTCTGAATATTTTGCAGCCAGACAGACTTAGGAAAGAAAAGCAGACAAGGGGCAGGTGAACTGTTAGGTTGCAATGATGGCATTTCCTTTGGTGGAAAACTTAACACTACCAAATTTAAGCAGTCAGAGCCATAGTGGTGACATTAGTTTAAAGGAAATAAAAGGACAAAAAAACTGAATTGGAAATTGTCCTTCTTCATTAGAGCAATATTGTCCCCAAGCCCAAACCTACAGCCCTCGAGTCGATTCTGACTCAGGGCCCCATATAAGGCTTCGGGGGCTATACATCTTTACAGGAGAAGATGGTCACATCCTTCTCTCATAGAGTGCGTGGGAAGTTTGAACCAGTGCTCCAGAGGGTAGTCATCCAACAGCACTTCCCTGACAGTGCCGCCGGGGCTCCATTAGTACTGTGGTACTCGGTGATCACTCCAGATAACAGCTATCTCTTTTACAACAAGGTTAGTGAAGTAACCCTTCTTGGCTGTGTATTATATTTAATTTGATTATAGCAAATTAACCCTGGCAGTGACCCAAGTACATTGTATTATTTATGTACGACTATAAAAGAAATAGAGGAGGGAGAGTAGATAAAGAGGCTCCCCTAAAGTTTGAAGAGAGGTTTGTTTACTGAAGGTAATGCTCTAAGCCCCAAAAGATAGCACTGAACTTTCTGACAAAGGGTAAGTAATAAGAATCACGGCAAGGGTTAGAGGAAGACGGGACTATTTATTGGGAAGACTTCTCTCTTTTGAAGCTTTCCCATGAAGAAATCTGAATGAATTAATAGTTAATGAGTCCATACGTAAATGGATAAAATGAAGATAAGCAAATAAAAAATCAAGTGTGGACTCTTTTCCTGAATAAAAAGAATAAGATTAAGGTAAATATTTTCTCCATCATAAAATATCTTTGACCGTCTGAGAAAAACCACAGAAAGGATCTAAGTAACACACAGATCTGGATTAAAACTTAGTAAATTCTTTTATTCCTGTGTGTTTTCATATTTCTAATAGTTTGGCAACACATAAACATATTCAAGCCCTAGAAAAATGGAAAAGTTACAGAATATGAATGTATTTTTTGGAAATCTAGGAAAAGATTAGTGAATAAATTCTATAGGCAAAATGACATCAGCATATCAGTAGTAAATGTACTACAATTATCGTTGCTAGGTGCCATTGAACAGGTTCTGACCTATCGCGATTCTACACGCAACAGAAGGAACACTGCACGCTCATGGGCCATTATCACAATTGTTTTCCTGAGCCCGCAGTTGCAGTCACTGCGTCAATCCACCTTGTTGAGTGCCTTCCTTTTTTTACTGCCGCTCTATTTTGTCAAGCATGATGTCCTTCTCCAGGACAGGTCTCTCCTGACAACATGTCCAAAGCATGTAAAACGAAGTCCTGCCATCCTTGCCTCGAAGGAGTACTTTGGCCTTACTCCTTCCATGACAGGTCAGTTTGTCCTTTCAGCAGTCCATGGTACTTTTAATATTCTTCTCCAGCACTACAATTCAAATGCATCAGTTCTTCGTAGGTCTTCCTTATCCAATGTCTAATTTTCACATATGAGGAAATTGAAAATACCAGGGCTTGGATCAGTAACATCCTTGCTTTTGAACACTCTAAAGAGGTCTTGTACAATAGACTTACTTAATGTGATGGGTTTTGGATCTCTTGACTGCTGCTTCCATGAGCATTGATTGAGGATCCAAGCAGGATAAAATTCTTGACAGCTTCGACCTGTTCTACATTAGCGTGATCTACTGGTCCAATTGTGAACATGAGTCTTCTTTACATTGAGCTGTAATCCCTACTGAAATCTACATGCCTTGATCTTCAACAGTAAGTGCTTCAAGTCCTCTTCGCAGTCAGCAAACAGGCTTGTGTCATCTGCCTATTGAAGGTTGCTAAAAAGTCTTTCTCCCAACCTAATGACACATTCTTTTTTAAATGATCCAACTTCTCTGATTATTTGCTCAGCATATAGATTGAATAAATATGGACAGAGGATTCAACATTGATACACACCTTTTCTGATACTTAAACTGGATAATATTATTCTATCAAATGTTATATATGATAAAATTAAAAGTTATAAATATAGATGCTAACCTTTGCATATAAGGATAGTGCTAATGACAATGCCACTGATAAGATATACACTTTGATTTTTATTTTATTACATCTTTTTAAAAATGTGTATTAGGTGAATATTTCCAGAGTAATTTATACACATTTCATTTCATGTCACTGATTGCAATCGCCACAATGTGATAATATTTGTCTACCTTCATCCCTGTGTGTGAGAGTTAACTTTTGTGTCAAGTTGACTGGCTCAGTGGTTTGGTAGTTAACACCTAGTAAATACACAAGAGCTGTTCTGACACAAAGGAATCACAGCCAATCAGTAGTATAGTAAGAAGATTAGGGTGGGATGCAACACCCTTTCTCAGGTCACAACCCTGATGCAGTCAACTGAAAGGAAGTTTCCTATGGGGAGTAGCCTGCTTGCTCCATAAGTGAACATTGTGGAAAAGCTTGATTGCCTTTTGCTCACTCTGAATCCTGCATCTGGCTCATTGACTTGGTTCTTTGGACTTGAACCAATTCGCTGCCATACTGTCTGCCGATCCAGGGATTTGTCAGCACCCTCCCATCTGACCTGCTGATTTGGGGTCCATTCACCTCAGCAGCTACAAATCAGACCCGCTGACTTTGGACTCATTCACCCCTGCAGCCAGAAGGCTGATCTGCTGACCTTGGATTCATTTGCCTCTGCATCCACCAGCCTGGACCTGTCTGCTGAACTTGGGCTCCTCATCACCAGCCTAACAGATGTGAATCCTGCCTGGATTTGGACTTGCCAGCTTCTACAACTGTGTAAGCCATTTTACTGATACATATCTATCTCTCTCTATAAATATACTTATGGGCTTTGCTTTTCTAGTGAACCCAGCCTAAAACATTGTGTTTCCTCTTTTTATTCCTCTTTCTTTCTTAACCCTTCAAGCCCTCTAAACTTTGTACTTGGGCAAATACTGTGACATTTATTATGTCTATAGAAAAGATCTGGAATAAATCTATGATCCTGATTTGATTAAGTCATTCTCATATTAAACATTGTACATTTTCCACTTTGCCTTATTAGAACTTTTCACCTGAACTTATTAGGTCTCAAGTGGATAAGTGTTTTTCTATTAGCGGAAAGGTTGACTGTGCATGGATGTCTCAAAAGACAGGCCTGGTAATCTGCTTCTGAAAGGGCACAGCCTTAGAAACCTGATGGCACAGTTCCACAGTGAACAGATGGGTAAGCACGAGACAGAACATGTTTGACAGGAGCCAACAAAACCATGCGTGACAGTCTAGTCCAAAAGTCTCCATAATTATTTACTGGGTTTACTTTTACCAGTAATCTTTCCCCTGTGGCATTAAAACATAACCTCATTTTCATTAGGTTGAAGCATATTTCCACCATTCTTTTTTTAATCATTTTATTGAGAGCTCTTACAATGCTAATTACAATCCATGCATAAATTGTATCATTCTTTAAGTCAAAATAGTTAGAAAAAGCTTGTCCTAAAAGTGCTTCAAAATTTTTCATCTGCCATAGTGATTAAAATAAACTTTGGTCAACTAAGAATATTTTCATTTTCTATTTGTTCTTAAAGGGAACACAACCCTTTGCCTAAACATTTGGGGGAAAGTGGACTTAAATAAATACAACCACAAAAAGATATTTAAAAATAGATATTTCTGAAATTCCACTGCCAATAGTTTAGTCACTGCAAATTCTTTTTTTTTTTTTTTTAACATTTTATTGGGGGCTCATACAACTGTTATCCCAATCCATACACACATCAATTGTGTAAAGCGCATTTGTACATCGTTTCTCAAAACATTTTCTCTCCATTTAAACCCCCGACATTAGGTCCTCATTTTTCCCCTCCCTCCCCGCTCCCCCCTCCCGCATGAGCCCTTGATAGTTTATAAATGGGTATTTTGTCATATCTTGCCCTGTCCGACTTCTCCCTTCATCCACTTTTCGGTTGTCTGTCCCACACACAGTTCCATGTAATTGGTTCCCTCCCTCCTACCCATTCTCCCTTTACCCTCCCTGTTTTGCCACTCACACCACTGGTCCTATAGGGCTCATCCATCCTGGATTCCCTGTATTTTCAGTTCCTATCTGTACCAGTGTACCTCCTCTGGTCTAGCCAGTCTTGCAAGATAGAATTCGAGTCATGGTAGTGGGAGCGGGGAGGAAACCTTTAGGAACTAGAGGAAGGTTGTATTTCTCATCATTGTTACATCGCACCCTGACTGGCTCATCTCCTCCCCTGAAACTGAAATAAAAATCAAATCCTTGGATTGAGTTGATTGGGATTCATGATTACCCCCGTGTTTGTTACAGAATAGAACTAGTCTGTAGCGTTTTCTTGGCTACAATCTTTACAGAAGCAGATTACCAGGCCTTTCTTCCGCAGTGCTGTTGAGGGAGTTTAAATAGTCAACCTGTAGGTTAGTAGTTGAGCACACACCATTCGTGCCATCCAGGGACAGATACTACTTATTTATATTATAATTCACCAACACATACACACACATGATCTTCCACACTTGTTTTTATCATAGGTCTTAGTTAACGCTCCTCAATACAAAAACAACTCAGCCTTCAGATTTGCAAGTGCATTGTTGGCATAGTGGTTATGTATTGGGCTGCTACCCGCAAGGGCTTCAGGTTGAAACTAGAGCTGCTCTGAGGGAGAACGATGAGGCTTTCTACTCCCATAAACAGTTGCAGCCTCAGAGACCCACATGGGCAATTCTACTCTATTCTTTGGGGTCACTATGAGTCAAAATTGACTCAGTGACAGTATGTTTGCTTGCTTGTTTTGTTTTGGATCCAAGATACACTCATACCAAGCTAATAAATTCAGAATATTTTAGGAGTTGTACATAACAAAGGAAATAGCTGTCTATGTGAGCACACTTTACATATTTCACTCTTAGTCAATAATCAGAGAATATTGATGAAATATTTCTAAGGCTACCTGTGTGTCTCAGCTGCGATGGATGGTTATGTGAGGTATGCTTCTCAGAGATTCTTTAAGGTATAATTATATAAGACCAAAATCTTATTAGCAAACTTATGTAGAAATGGCTGTACCATTCTTCTGACAGGATATACGTTAGAATTTTTAAACTATGAAGCAGAGGATAGCATGTTGACAAGAAGAAATGCTGACAATAAGATCTTACTGCAAGGAGATGAATATTTATAAACACTGCTCATACTGAGATGTGTTTCTCAAATCCATGAATGATTTTTTTAAAAGGTGTATCAGCATATAAAGTAGGCTGTTCTACTCACCCAATTCTGGGATGTTAAGAATTCTTCAAGGGTCTTTGGGGGTTCTTGAATTATCTTAGGAAGGAAAATCAACATTGCTCTTTGACATAAATTCAGATTTTTAAGTATTGCTTATACATAATTCACTTAAATAAAATATGACAGGATTTAAGGTATAGTTTTCAGAACTAAGATATTGCTAAATATTCACTTTTAAAATAATCACATTTTAAAGGGTCAGATATACATATTTCTCTTTAAATTCTGAGCCACCAAACAAAATTCTATAAAATCTCCTTCAATTCTGCAACATTTTTTGTCATCTTGGATGGCTTCTATAATAAACCCAGAGGCAAACATATAAACACTCTTTTTTGCTGCTGAAATACTTTTAAAGGTCACACTAGGGAAATGGTGAAAGTAATTGAAATCTCTTCATATCTCAGTCTAATAATTGGTTAGTTGAAAATGTATTCTCCTATTATCCAAATTAATTCTTATTGACCACATTTTGCTTTTCCTTTACTTAAAGACTTGATACACAGTCTTCCTTCTGCCTAGAAAGCTCCATGCACCAAGCCCTCCCCTTTTAAAGCCGTTTGGGCTATTTAATTGTTACTTCAAATCTCAAATTAAAAGTCACTTTTTCTAGGAAGCCTTCCTGACCTTTAAAAAGCTTTTCTATGGTTCCTTGAAACAGACTAATCTCTTTCTGAGGATAGAAGTAATGGTACAATCACTAGTGAATTAAAAAAAATTTTTTTTACACAGTGGTTGACCCATAGTCAGTGCATAGTAAGTATTTGTAGTGTGAATCAATTAATGGATAAATAAGTAGATGAATGTAAAAGAAAGGTGTATGTACTGGGGAAAGAAATGACCAAAATACTTTCAGAAAATGAAAGGCCATCAAGAAGGAGGTAAAAAATTCAGAATCCAAAGTCTAATCGCCAAATGATCTGACGATGAGACAGCCGGAGAAATGGATTGCATTGTATAAGCCGGAACACCCATTTTATATTAATGGCCAAAATGTCAAGATTGTAAACTCAAAGCCCATGCTTTAATATTTAATTATACATTTGAGGTTGAAGAGTACAATTTAATTACAAAGTTCAGTTTCTTAATATTATTTAAAGTATACAGTGAATATACCTAGAGTCTAAGTTTAATACAACAACAATAAAACAAAGGACCTACTGAGACACAAAATTGTTAAGCAAATATATCAAAAGGTGAAGCTATTATTTCTTCTTAAACAAGTTTTATTGGCCCAAGCTTACCATATCATGCAATTGAACCATTCAATCATACTAAGAAGAAGTGTGCAATCATCACCACAATCAATTTCAGGGAAGCTATTATTATTGACATATCCTCCCTCTAGGCCTATACACTGCTGAAGGTGTACTCAGTCCATGTCTCTAACCCTTTCCCAAAGGATTCTGTGCTGTTCAAGTCACATTGTGTCAAAACAGTTGTTTTAAAATAGTGGTTTTGGCTTCATGAGGGACTCAAATAATTTTCCTTTTCTTTGAGCTTTTGGAGCAAACACAATTGGACAGGGCAAGGTCAGGACTCTACAATGGATGGACTAAGACTTTCTCAGGGAATTCTCTCCTAAAAGAAGGAGCAGGGGCCTTGTCATGACGAAGAAAAAAAAAATCCTCGGTGCAAATTTCCTGATCTTTTTTTCACCAATGTCACTTTCAATTTTAAAAGACTTCTTTCTATTAAGACTCCACAATCGTCTTATTCCTTCAAGAAAATCTATAAAGATGATCCCTTGGGAATCCCCTCAAAAGGTACCATATCTTTCTCAGCTGGCCTTGACCTTGAATTTATCTGCCCCAACAGAACCTCTCAGAAGACATTGTTTTGAATGGACTTTGTCAAAAGCACCCCAAGGAGACCAAGCCATATGTATTACTGAGACAATTTGTCTGTAGCCTTCTACCGGTTGCAAAAACACATTTAAACACATGTTGGTAGGAAAAAACCTGAGCATATATTAGCTGAAACCCTTATAGCAATGCTTTTTGATTTACCCTGTGTAACTATCACAGAATATGAATGTTCAGAAGCAAAGATGCATATAGCGGTCAGTAAAATTTTATGGATAATGTCTGGGCCTAGTCACATTGAGAGAGATGAGATGCATTATGTACATAAAAGACTTACAAGTAGAAAAAATGTTCACGATTGTGGAGTAAAGTTCTGTTTGTCATAAGTAAGATGGCTCTTGTCCTTGATTCCAAAGAA
>NW_022103905.1:7989178-7995309 GCF_000313985.2 Echinops telfairi
ACACCAGAGTCCTGTGTGATAAGGACAAATATTCTTGGGAGAATAACACATTCCTTGGGACATGGAGGCTTCACGCTATTTGTCTCTTTGTTTGTGTTCTCTTGAGCTTATAGCTGCCATCCTGAAAGGGGAAGGGGAAAACACCCCTTCATTTGTGGCTAGCAGCTCTGGAGGTGGGTTATCATCTTGGCTCTCCAAACTTGCAGCTAGTGCCTGCCTATTTGGCAGTCTGAAATATGGTGTCCTTTTAACTTGTGAGCTCTGACCCGGCTCTGAGTGACTAGGGCTAGAGGAAGGGAATCCTGTGGGGTGGCTGGTGATGAGAATGGTGAATGTAAGGACCACTTCAATCTCCACATTTTGGGGGATTGGCTTCATGCTGCTGCTTACTGGGCAATGATAGAATATCTTCCCAGATAGTGGCTAGATGGAAGCTTGTAGTATATTTTGAAATACACAGAATATAAAAGAGCATAATTCAACAATTTAGATGTTGATTTTTTTTCTTGTAATGTCTGTCAAGCCTCTTTTAGCACAAAATACCCAAAATAGTCCCCACGCTTCAATTATGGGATATTAGAAAAGTGAATAAAACAGTGTCACTCACTTAGGAAAGTTAAAGCCAATTTCAGGTAGAAATTTCTCTAGCTCTCTAGGGGCTAACTTAAAAGGAAGGTGAGGCATACATGAAATAGACTTCCCGGTTTCCAATAATGTACACTTCCATGGTAACAACAACCAAAAAGAGTGGGTAAAATGCAAATCACATGTTTCTATGGGGTTAGTGAGAAGCATGAGATGTCAGGGGAAAGCGCTATCTACGTAAATTGTGTGGCCCAGTGCAAAATCTCAAAGCAGAGTTCCTTGCTTAAAAAATATTAAGATGTTGACAGCAGAGTATTAAACAATGTCCCACTAAGTCTGAAGTCCGAGGAGAGAACTCTACAGGTGGCACACAGTTAAGCTTGCCCTATCAGGACGCCTTGGTGAGTTGAAACACAGAGCAAAATGTGCCCTTCATACGTGAGCGACAGTTGAAGCAGTTTCCTTACCTGGGATCTAATGCCTGCTCTGTGTACCTGTGGCAGGAAGCCTTGGCTTGCCATGGCACAGTTAGTCTGCAGAGATGAAGAGAAATCAGCTACACCCCAAGTCAGGAGTCTGAAAGATATGCACATGCAAAAACAAAGGGCTCAGTCAAATATTCCTACATACCACCCAAGAAAGCAGCAGTAGAGTAAGAGCTCAAAGCATAGAGAAGTCAAAGACCAATAAATGATCAGCATGCTTGGATTCCAGGTCATTGACAAAGTTGATTCCAAAGGTTCAAAGACATTTTTTAATCTAATTTAAAATCATTTTATTGGGGGCTCACAATTCTTATCACAATTCATACATACATCCAGTGTGTCAAGCACATTTGTACATTTGTTGCCATCATCATTCTCAAAACATGGTATCAGCTCATTTCCCCCTCCCTCACCAACCATTTATAATTTATAAATTATTATTATTTTGTCATGTCTTACACTATCTGACATCTCCTTTCACCCACTTTTCTGTTGTCCATCCCCCAGGGAGGGGGTTATATGTAGATCTTTGTGATCAGTTCCCCCTTTCTACCCCACTTTTCCCTTCCCCTCCTGTAATCGCCACTCACATTATTGGTCCTGAGGGGTTTATCTGTTGTGGATTCCCTGTGTTTCCAGCTCTTACTTGTACCACTGTACATCCTTTGGTCTGGCCAGATTTGTAAGGTAGAATTGGGATCATGATAGTGGGGTGTGTTTGTGTGGGGAAAGCATAGAAGAACTAGAGGAAAGTTGTACGTTTCATTGTTGCTATACTGCACCCTGACTGGCTTGTCTCCTCCCTGTGACCCTTCTGCAAAAGGATGTTCAATTGCCCACAGATACGCCCTAGGTCCCCACTCTGCACTCCCCCTCATTCACAATGATATTATTTTGTGTTCTTTGATGCCTGATCCCTGATCCCATCGACACCTCGCCATCGCACAGGCTGGTGGGCTTCTTCCATGTAGGCTTTGTTGCTTCTCTGAAGCTACAGCTCAGGGAGAAGGGCATGTCTCATCAGAGCACACAGGAGCAAATGAAGGGGGAGAAAGAGAGAGCGGAGCACAACCTGGCCCACAAAGCCTTGAAGACAATATCCCTGCTCAGAGTATCCAATACACAGAGGGGACCATATGGCTGGCCCCACTAGGAGACACAACATCCCTCACTGACCCATAGCCCTATGGGGGACAACACTGGAGACACAGTGTGGGAATTGCGCCTGATCTGATCCCACCATACGGAGGCAAAACACACTAAGGGCGTGCAACAGAACAGCAAGGGAGCAGTGCAAGGAAGTCCCGAGAAAATACTGAAAATAGATTTTGGGGGCATGGCATGGCACCCCATCAGATTTGACTGGAAAACACTCCAAAAGGTCAACAAACAGACCTTGAACTGTTTACAGGCTTTTCTCTTTTTTTGTCATTTTTTGTTGTTGTTTCTTTTCTTTTGTTGCTGTTTTGCTTCATCTTGTTTGATGTGCATATTATTATCTCTGCAGGTCTATCTAGATAAGATAGGCGGGATAAACAATCTAGAGGAGAAAACAACAGGACCAATGGTGGTGGTGGGGGGGACATGGGAGAAAGGAAGTGGGTGTTAACAAACCCAGGGACAAGGGAACAACAAGGGATCCAAAACCGATGGGAAGGAGGGTGTTGGATGGCTTGGTAGGGCTTGATCCAGGGCATTGTAACTGAGAGGAATTGCTGAAACCCAAATGAAGGCTGGGTATGATAGTGGGACAAAGGAAATAGAGGAAAGAACTAGGGTCAAAGGGCATTTATAGAGGTCTAAATACAGGCATGTACATATGTAAATATATTTACATATGATGATGGGGAGATAGATCTATGTGCATATATTTATAGGTTAGTATTAAGATAGCAAAATGACATTGGGCCTCTATTCAAGTACTCCCTCAATGCAAGAACACTTTGTTCTATTAAACTGGCATTCCATGATGTTCACCCTTCCGATACGATCACTGAAGACAAAGTGGGTGCATAAGCAAATGTGGTGAAGAAAGCTGATGGTGCCCTGCTCTCAAAAGATAAAGCATCTGGGGTCATAAAGCCTTGAAGATAAACAATTGGTTCAAAGATATTTTGAATAAAAGTATATCTAAAAGTGTAGTACAAATTAGTACCAGTTCAAATGTTGACATAATATAAAAGGGGAAGTTAGAGTTCAGGTTAATTACAGGTAAACTCAATCTAATTTAAGCTATAGCCATTCCTGTATGGCTGGATCAATCCCAGGCCAGCTTCTAGCAGCAAGTGACCTTGAGTCTTCCACACCCGTGCAGAGCTGACCAGAGCTAGCTGAAACAACTAGCAGTGAGTGACCTTGAATTTCCCACACACACCTGCGGAGCTGACCCAATGCTCTGCACCCAGCTCGGCTTGTTTGGCTCAGTGCCCGCTTTGTTCTTGGCCACTCTGCATGCGGCATGAATACACCCGGAACCAGGAAGACACCTTACATTTCAGAAACCCAACATACCTGTATCTCCCAATCTCTGACTACTTTACCTTATATGGACTCAAGACAGCCCAGTCACATGTTCCCTGACCATATAAGCACCACCCCTGTAGCCTGGGGCATGACTCCCTTGGCCCGGACACTGTGGACCATGGGACTTCACCCAAGCTGGGTTTTTCTCCCCAATAAAGCCTGCTTGCTCTAATTCGACTGATTTGGTTTCTGGCACCTCTCGACTACCTTACAATCCCTAAAACTCAATTTATCTCTGGGAGGAGTCTAAAAGAACAATTTCTAGAAAAGTGGTTCTCAACCTGTGGGTCGCAACGCCTTTGAGGGTTGAACTACCCTTTCACAGAGGTCACTTGGGATTCCTAATGGTAGCAAAATTACAGTTATGAAGTAACAACAAAAATAATTTTATGGTTGGGGGGTCACCACAACATGAGGAACCGTATTAAAGGGCCGCAGCATTAGGAAGCTTGAAAACCACTGCTCTAGAAGCTTTGCCTGGGCGTGCCTTTGATGGAGATCACCGTACTGTGGGTCTCCTGGTCATGACTGCCTTGGTGAAGCTCATGAACCAAATACTGTAAGCTCCTCTAACATAGTGTTTGTGTCCCAATTATGGCTCTAATACCCACCATTAACAATGACGTGTTGATCTGCCAACAACCATGTTTTGGGACAGCCTTCTTTGACCTCCATATCCTGGACCTGTTTAAAGCTCTATATCTCAGCAAACCCTTGGACACCATTATAATCTTGGCTGATGGTCGCCCTCACCAAAATGATATATCTCTGGAGTACTCTTGTTGTTCCGCTTAAGGCTTAATAAATGCTCTCTTTAAATAAAAAAACAAAATAACATAAAGGCAAAGCACAAACACAGAGATACTCACAAACTCCATGGGAAAAAGACGTAGGGAAGTTTGTTTCTATAAAGATTTACAGGCCTGGAAACCCTGTGACTGGTTTGTGTGTGTCGCTGTGTGTTTGTGCTTTGCCTTTATTTTTTCATTGTGGTAAAAATATTCAAAACAAAAAATTCCTCATTTCAACATGTTCTTCATTATAATCCAGTACAATTGATTACATGCTTCCTATTGTACAACCATTAGTGATATCCTTTCCCAAATTATTCCACCACCATTAACATAAACTAAATGCTCCCTAAGCAAAAACTCTTCTTCCTCACCCATGCTAACCATAGGTCAAGTTGGGATTCTTTCTTTCTTTTTTTTAAGTAATTTTCTTGATATAACATTCACATATCATACACTTCCATAGTAAAATTGCTTCAAAAAATAGTAATAGGTACATCATCACAATCAGTTGTAGTGCTCCCTCCCCTCTCCTACATGCATTAATTGTTCCCCAATTCCCCTCAAGACCCCCCTTGCCAATAAACCATTGCATCAGTTATAGTCTCTATGCATCCACTCCTTCTGGCATTCAAAAACTGGGAAACCTGAGAGAAACAAAAAAACAAACAAAAACAAAACAAACCAGAAAGAAAAAATAATAATAATGATAAAAATAAAAAGAAAAGATGACTAACAATATTTTAAAAGCCAGAGAAGAAATCTCTGTCATAGAACAAGGAAGAAATATTTAAGCCTAGAGCAAATTCAGGTCGGGTTAAGAGGTAGGTCAGCTGATCAAGTATATATTATACCATGATTGGATCCACCATAATCAACTCTACAATAATCTCTGTCTGAGAGTAAAGCTGTTTGAGTCCCTTGCCAGAGGCTGGAGGGGATCTGCCAGCGGCTTAATGTGACTAAATATTCTGAAGATGGATTTGGGGCTCCCCTGTCCTTCAGAGCCTTCTACAAATTGGGTGCTCACAACTGAAGCTCTGATACATTTCCTGTCATATTTGGATCTTGTTATCATCATCTTCGGATCACACAGGCTGGTGTGTTTCTTCGATGTGGACTAGGTTGATGTCTCATTTAAGTGGTTCTTGTTTGAATACAAGCCTTTAAGGCCCAAGAAACTATTCCAATTGACAGCTGGACACCCTCTGCTTTCTTTACCACACTGTGCTGTAGCACCCTTATCTTCAGTAATTTCTTCATGAAGGTGAATATCGAGCAGGGCCATGTTATAATAACTAACTGTTCTTGGATTGGGGTTAGAATTAAGTGGGAACCCAGAATCCATTGGTCATATTATGACAAAACCAAAAACCAACAACACCCCCACCACCCCCCCCAAATCCTAACAACAGAAAAGAAAAACACTGTCAATCATCCCCCTGGGTATAGGTAATTTATTGATAACATCAATATTTATCCAAGGTCGTAGATTTTAAGGTACTCTCGATATGAGGAATTTATGCAAGTACAGTCCAACTATGAGCTGTAAACTATGAGTTGTTGCTTTGGACAGACTGATTTCTTAACTGATCTCTGTTTACACTGAGCATGGGGCTAGTGCTAAGGGACATTTTACCGTAAAATTTCTTACAAGGGCAGATCTTTGCCGTTGAGATTAATACCTGTCATTTTAATGCAAGAGGAGCATTGAGATACTAAATATATCGTAGTTCTTTTTTTTTTT
>NW_022103905.1:7995411-8014255 GCF_000313985.2 Echinops telfairi
CCCCCCTCCCTCATGAGCCCTTGATAGTTTATAAATTGGTATTTTGTCTATATCGTAGTTCTGGGTAACCTTTCATTGGACGCCCACTTAGCCAAGGAGTCCCATCCAAGATCCAATGACTGCCATTTCCGCAGTTTGGGGGTGACTATTCTTTACTTCCTTTCCCATTAAGAAATTTCAGACCTAAGTTCAAGGGCTACAGGTAGTTTTGAGGTAGGGCCCTGTTTGTTCAGTTGGGCTTCCATGTCAAGTGCTTCTGGTGTGCTCCCTGGAGGATGCTGTGGTCCCTGCAAGGCCAGCATCTAAGGGCATCCTAGAGCTTAGTCCCTTGCATGGCGTGGTTCACCAAGGAGTGGGTAGAAGTTTATTCAAAGTGTCTACCCAGGAACATAGAACTGGGTTTATTCTCCCCTTAGGTTCCCAACAATTATTGTATAGTATCCCTTCCAGATGTGAGGTTGCTCTTCCCCATTTACCCACCACACCTGCCAACAGGAATATCAGTGCCTCCTCTGAAATGTAGATGCTCCCCTCCCCGGCCTTAACTTGATTTTCCAGTAAGACTCTACTCTCATTCTTATGAAGACCTGTGGATTTGTTGTGGCCTTGCCTCGGTGTTGCAGAGCATCAAGCGGATGGCCATCTCCCTTTCCCCCATTTTTGAAGGAGTGACCCCAGCTGATGTGAGGTCTCCTCTTTCCAGGTGGTTCTTATGAAGTGTATGTAGGGGAAGTGAGGTATAGTTCATGGCTGGTAGGCAGACTTGATACTCCTATATTTGGGAATTGGTCTTTAAGATTTGTTTAATTGGTATTTCTCCTTATAGTAGTGGACTCATACAATATTTGTCCTTTTGTGATTGACTAACTTCACTCTGTGATGGTTTCCAGGTCTTTCCATATCATGTGGTGTTTCATGTTTTTATCACTGTTTTTCAGAGATGCATGGTATTCCATTGTATGGATATACGACAGTTTCTTTATCCATTCTTCCACTGTTGGGCATTTGGGCTGCTTCCAGTTTCTTGCTCTTGGGAACTGTGCTGCTACAAACATTGGAGAGCACACATCCACTGTGTCTCTTATTTCTTTAGGGTCCATGCCTAATAGTGGCATTTCTGGATTCTGTGGGATTTCAATTCCCAGTTGCTTTAAATATCCCCATATCGTTTTCCATGGTGACTGTATGTATTTACAAGCCCATCATCAGTGCAAACGAGTTCCATTCTCTCCACAACCACTCCAGCATTTGTTGTTTTCTGTTGTGGTTTATTACATTTTTAATTGGGCTATCATTGCAGGTGGAAGGTGGTATTTTATTGTGCTTTTAATTTGCATCTCCCAGATGGCTAGTGATCATGAGCATTTTTTTATGCATTTGTTATCCATTTGTACTTCAGTTTTGGTGAACTGTCTGTTCATGTCTCTATACCACTTCTTAATTTGGCCATTTATTTCTTGAACTGTTGTAGAGTTCTGTATTTTTTGGTAATTACATATGTACTCGAGTATAAGCCGACCCAAATATCAGCTGAGGCACCTAATTTTACCACAAAAACTGCATTAAAAATGTGCTGGAAAACTTGGCTTATACATGAATTACGGTAGACCCTTATCCACTGTGTCATTGGTAAAAAAAATTTTCCCTATCTGTGGGCTCTTACTTTACTCTCCTGATAAAGTCTTTTGCTGTGCAAACGTGGTCATCTCTTGTCCTCTGCTTTGGGTGCTTCCTTCATTATCCTTGGTACTCTATGTATGCCCTGTCATAGGGCCCGTAAGTCTGTTCCAGCTTTCTCATTGATGAGCCTGATAGCTCTGGCGCTTACGTTAAGGTCTTTCACCCATCCTGAGTTTGTTTTTGTGCATGGGAGAGATATGGGTTGCTTCATTCTTCTGTATATGGAAATCCAGTATGTCCAATACCATTTGTTGAAGAGGCTGTCTTTGTCCTATTGGATAGTTCTAGATTCTGTATCAAAAATTAGTTGCCTGTAGGCTGATGCATTATGTCTGGATTTTCTGTTCTGATCCATTGGTCTATATATCTCTCCTTGTACCAGTACCTTGCCATTTTGAGACTTGTCTTTCTTAACCTTTATTAAAATAGAATATTCCTAGAGTGGATTCACAAGTCTTAACAGCATGCATAGATAACAGTTTTATAAATCTATACCTGCAATGAAAAACACACTCAACATTTGATGTTGATACATGATATTACCTGTAAGCCGGAGTAAACTCGCTCCTTTACAGTCATTTGTCCTCCAGATGAAACTATTACTCTAGATAGGTCTTGTCCATTCCTAAATTTCATTTGAATGGAACCATCAATTTGTACTTATTTCCAGAAATTTATATCCAGAATATCCACACAAAAGAGCTTCAAAAAGTTCATGAAATAATTGCATTAAAAGATAATGGAATTTTTGCATAAAATTTGTGAATATATATGTGTGCATATCATATGTATATATTTATGTAGATAACCAATAAATACACAGAAAGATGTTCAATGCCATTAGGCCTGGGGGAGATACACAGTGAGATACACTTCACACTCACTATGCTCAGAAAAACAAAATAAGGACACGGTGAATTTGGAACACCCAATCCTAGTTGGTGGGGATGTAAAATGGTACGGCCACTTTGGAAAACAATTTTGGGGACCAGAATTCTGACTAATGTTATGTGGGTAAAGTGATACACGTCACTTTTAAGAATTGACGCCCACGGCTCGGCGTCTGGTGTGATTCGCTATGCCTTCTTTCTTGCCGGCTAAGCTGGGAACGCCAAGTCCTAGGAAAGCACAATCTCACTAAAAAGAAATCTGCGTCCTCAAGTCTAACTTTAAGAAATAGCCAGCCGTCTGGGAACATCCACACTAGATTTTATATGAGAAATAAACGTTTACTATTTTAACCCACTGAAATGTTGGGTTCACTGACAGCAATAAATGTACTGTGGTGGTTAAATAAAAAGCCAACGTCCATAAACTCTTTTAGAATCCTTTGAGAAGTGGAAGCTCTGTCCCCTCCCCTTGAATCTAACCAGGCTTTCTGACTCATGGTAACCCAAAGAATGCACAGGGAAAGGCACTGGGCTCCTTCTGAGGTGAGGTCTGCAAAGGACATGCTGTTTCTTGTCAGTCATTGGAAGGCTCAGCCTTGGTGCTCTGGGAGGAAGCTCAGAAGTCTGCCTCTGCTGCTCCCCTGCTGTGAGGAAGGACAGGCTGCCTGGAGAAGCCTTAGAGGGAAGCTTTGCTGCCATTCCTGGTCTGCCCCTCGGCATTCTTAGAGCACAGCTGTCCACCTGCCCTGCCCCAACTACTGTGACCAAGGCAGTTTTAAGCCTCAATATTTTAGAGTATTACATAACAATGGTAACTGAATAGTCACCTGAATTTGAAATTAGTACTCATTGCTTTTTAATCTGTGCACTTGAACTACTTTGATAAAACTAGAAATTAAGTTTAAAAAGATAGTGAGGTAGTAAACTATGTATTCCTGGCTTGAGATAATATTTTACTACTTACTCCACCCAAAAGATCACCTTTCTCCCTAAATTAGAAGCTGTCAACCTACAATAACTTAAACATTTTATAAACACGGATATATGTTTATTAAACCACTGAACTTTTGAGTTTTCTGTTGTAAATGCACGGCGATGGTTTTTAAAAAATGATCATAAACTCTTACAATTCTTTGAGAAGTGGAGTCTATGTTTCCTCCTCTTGAATCTGGACAGGCTTCAAAAATTTTGTAGAAAAATCTCATTGTCTTTTAATTTCATTTTTTCATCAACTTTTTGAAGCCCTCTTATTTACTGAATCAAATATTTAACTTTGCAAGATATTGAGCACTGGTATTTCCATTTTTATAACATTTCATTTATCAAACTGGCATTTTTAATTAAATATATCTTGCTTACACATAGATCAGGATGTCCCCTAATAGGTCCCACTACTGTCATTTTAACCCTATAGGATAGGATAGAGCGATCCCATAAGGTTTCTGAGGCTGTATGTCTTTATGGAAGCAAACCACCACATCTTTCTCTTCCTCATGGATCACACACAGTTGAAAAGAGCACTGTATGAGTTGTTTATTGAGCTGCTAACCACAAGGTCAGTGGTTAAAACCCACCAGCTGCTACAAAGGAGAAAGAAGAGGCTGTTTACGCCTGCAGTCTTAGGAACACAAAGGAGCCGTTCTACTCTGTCCAAAAAGATTACTGTGAGTCAGAATCAGCTTGATGGCATTGCGTTTTAAAATTTTTTATTTTTGTAAACCATAGCATTCAAGGCCTTACAAGTCTAGCCCCCCTTGATCTCTCTATTTTGAAATTAAAAACTTCTAGGACTTAGAAATCCTATTGATATAGAAGGGGTGAAAGAGTTTGCCTGCGGTTAATCAAACACTAGAAAGTAAGAGCCCCATCCCTTGTAGTAAAGATTCCTTTTCAACTTAATCAGTAAGGATGTTCTAATTCAAGAAGGGGCTAAGTAGGGCCATTTAGATAAGCAGTGGAGCCTGAAACAGTAGGTAGTACTGGTCCCACAGCCCCTGAAGTAATGCTATCACTTGATAGTCTGATAATCTCTTGGGAGAATTTTCCTGTGAACCTTGTTCCCCTTGTTTCATTGTTTGAGGTCCTCTGATCATCTTCAAAACCTGTTAATGATTTCCCCCAGCCCTATCCTGCCACCATCTGTTGTCATTAGGTGCCATCCAGTCAGTTCTGGCCCACATTGGCCCTCTGCACAACAGAACGGAACACTGCCTGATCCTGCACCATCCTTACAATTGTTCTGTTGCTAGAGCCCATTGCTGCACCCACTGCTTCAATTCATCTCCTTGAGGGCTTTCATCTTCTTGTCTGCTCCTCCCCTTTACCAAGCATGATGTCCTTCTCCAGGGACTAGTCTTCCTGATAACATGTCCTAAGTATGTAAGATGAAGTCTTGCCATCTTTGCGCTGAAGGAGTAAGCTGGCCATGCAACTTCTAAAACAGATTTGCTTGTCTTTTTAGCAGCCCAGGGTACTTTCAATATTCTTTGGCAGAACCACAATTCAAATACATCTATTCTTCTTCCCTCTTCAATATCCAATTTTCATATGCATATGGGGCAATGGAAAATACCATGGCTTGGGTCAGGGGCACACAAGTCCTCAGAGTAACATCCTTGTTTTCAATACTCTAACAAGGACTTGTGTGGAAAATTTACGTGATGCAACAACACATGACTGCTGCTTCTATGAGCACTGGTTGTGGATTCAAGCAAGGCAAAAATCCTTGACTACTTCAACCTTTTCTCCATTTATCATGATGTTACATATTAATCCAGTTGTGAGGATTTTGGTCTTCGTTATAATAAGTTTAATCCATATCTAAGGCTGTAATCCTTGATCTTCATCAGCAAGTGCTTCAATTCCTTCTCACTTTAGCTAGCAAGGTTGAATCAGCTGCATGTTTAAGATTGTTAATAAGCCTTCTTCTAATCCTTAGGCTGCATCCCTTTTCATATAATCCAGAATACTGATTAAATAAGTACAGTGAGAGGATACAACCCTGTTGCATACCTTTCCTGAGTTTAAACTACACAGAATTCCCTTGTTCTGTTCATACAGCTGTCTCTTGATCCTTGTACAAGTTCCACATGAGCACAGTTGTTTTAGAATTCCCAATCTTCTCAAAGTTATCCATAGTGTGTTATGATCCACTCAGTTGAGTGCCTTGGCCTAGTCAAATAAACACAAGTAAATCTCTTTCTGGTATTTGCTTTGAGCCAAGATCCATCTGACATCATGACATCATGGATCATATCCCTTGCCCTGTGTCCTCTTCTGACTCTGGCATGAACCTCTGGCAGCTCCTTGTCAATGTTCTGCTGTTATTGTTGGACGATCATCAACAAATTTTTATTTGTACGTGATTTCAGTGATATTTTTCTATAATTTGAGCATTCTGTTGGGTCACCTATTTTTGGAATGGGCAAAAATATAAATTTCTTCCAGTCAGTTGACCAAGTAACTGTCTTCCAAATTTCCTAGCATAGATGAGTAAGTGCTTTCAGTACATCATTAGCTTGTTGAAACATTTCATTTGGTATTTCATCAGTTCCTGGAGACTTGTTTTTGATTATTGCTTTCAGTAAAGATTGAACTTCTTCCTTCAGCACCATTGATTTTTGCTCATATGCTACCTCCTGAAATGGTGGAATGTTGACTAGTTCTTTTTGATACAGTGACTGTGTATTATTTTCATCTTCTTTTAATGTTTTCTGCATCAGTCCATATTTGTCCATACAGTGTAAAATATGAAAACAAAAATAATTTATAAATTATCAAGGGTTCACGAGGGCGGGAGGATGGGGAAGGAAAGAGGGAAAAGAGGAGCTGATACCAAAAGCTCAAATACAAAGGAAATATTTTACAAATGTGCTTCATACAACTGATATATGGATTGCTATAAGAGCTGTAAGAGCTTCCAATAAAATGATTTAAATTATTTATATATATATATATCTGTCCAAAAATCTTTCAATATTGCAACTCAAGGCTTGAATCTTTCAATATTGCTTGATTTTTTGTTTAGTTCCTTCAGTTTAAGATATGCTATGTCCTTCCATTTGGGTTTTCTAACTCTAGGTCTCTGCATATTTCATTAAATTTGACTGTTCCTTCTTGAGGCAGCCTTTGAAATTGTATATTTAGTTCTCTGGGTTCATCATTTCTTTAACAACCTGCCACATAGTTTAAGATATATAACTTGTTTGGCTTTCACCAGATCTTTGAAGCAATTTGGAGGTAGCAAACCCCACTGATTCTTTCTGTCAGCACTTTCAGACATAAAATTAGAATTTCTCAAAGCAACCTGGTCTCTGTCTTTGACTAAAAGAGTGATAGGCACTTCTGGGGCCCTTGTATTTTCTGTGCTGCAATTGAGTCAATTCTGACTCCTGGCACCCCCCAGTGTGCACAGTGTCATTGCAACCCCCAGTTGGCCAGAGTGATCTTTCCAAACTGGACCACCAGGCCTTTCTTCCCAAGTGGGTTCTAGCCACCGGCAGTTTAGTCGTTGAACCCTTGTTATTGCTATCCAGCGTCTCTTATGTTCCACTACCCTTGTTTAACTGAGCATTGTAAGTCTCTCTAGGGTAAAGGTATGTTTTACCTGCCACTTGCATAATTCACTGTTCAATAGCTGACCATTGTATTTCTAAATCGTAGACTGTTCAACATACAGTTTCAGTTTTGGTTTTCTCTGGAGTTTGGCAGGGGTAAAACAGGTGGACAGTATGCTTAATTTCATACTGATTATCGTCAAAGTAATCCCAACCCTATGTTTAATTTTCACTCAAATCAAATTACCTAGAAGTGATTTTTTTCCTAGTCATTTTCGTTATTTATTTTTTTAGGGTGCTGAATTTTAAAAAAATCATTTTTATTGGGGGCTCTTACAACTCTTATTACTCTTATTAGTAGCTTTCAATATTATGTTGTTGGGAATAGGTGCTTAGGGACAACAAAAGGAGCCTTGGTGACATCATGGGCTATGTTATGCACTGAGCTGCAAACCACGAGGCGGGAGGTTGGACGCCAACGGTTTGAACCCAGCAGCCGCTCCCCAGGAGGAAGACGAGGCTTGTCTGCTCCCATCAAGATGTAAAGCATGGGACACCCAAAGGCCCAGATCCACTCCACTCCAGAGGGTGGCTGTGAAATGGCCTCGACTTGATGGCAATGACTTGAGTTTGGGTATGAGCGAAGAGAAGGAAACCCTGGCCGGATTCGCCATCCTCACCATGGCTGTTTGAGACCACTGTTGACAGCCAGTGTCCAGCCCATCACCTTCACTACTAAATCTCGACCTTCACAAAGCTGCAGAGCTATAGCAGAACTAAGTCTACAATATTTCTAGAAATTGGGTTCAACTTTTTTTTCCCCCTTCTCCCGTTCTTTCCCCACAACTCATCACCTGAGAGAGCGTGCATTTCGAAATCTTTGTCCTGGAAAATGGGGGCTGGGCCCAGCGTAGGATGCGGACTCCGCGACCAGCCAGGGAGGTGTAAGGCTGGACCTGGAGGCTCCGACCCCTAGTCACCAAGTCCACGGTCCTCTGGCTTCCGGAGAGGAGAGGAGGGGGCGGGACCACCGTCAGACCCCGCCCCTCTCCCCGCCCCGCCCGTTACCTTTCCGCCGGCGCGCGCCACGCCCAGCCTCAGCGACGTCCTGACCGGCCTGGCTCCTCCCACCGGTGTCGCCGGGAAAGCGCTCCGCCGGCGCGGTCCGCCCCGATCCTCGTCCGGCGCGGTCCGCCAGATCCCCGTGCGGCGCGGTCCGCCCGATCCCCGTCCGGCGCGCTGCCCGGCGGCGAGGACGGCGCGTGGAGCTGCGCAGGCCCCGCAGACGGTGCAGGTCTGAGTCTCGGTCCGTTCGCGGGCGCGTCTCCGCGACTCTGGGGACCGTGGGCTTGGCGGCGCCCGCAGGGAGCCGTTCTGCTGGGCGCCGTTGAGCGCGGCCGCAGGCCCCGCGCGTGCACTTTTCTCTCTTGGCTTTTGTGGGCCTTTCGGTGGAAACAGGCTTCCACGTTTCCTTCACACGCCTTTCCCACCCCATTTGTTTCCAGGGCTTTCCGCCCGGTGCACAGGCAGCATGGGCGTAAGAGCCTCTTTTAATGTGTAGATCGGATGGATTTGGAGTGATAGATCACGACAGAAGCATTGAAAAAACAGGCATTGAAATAGGTTTGCAATTCTGGGCATTTAGAGCCTGGTTCTTGCGTCTGAATAATGTCTTGGGAATGTAGGGCAAGTAAACTCTATTTCAGGTATAGTTCAAGCATAGTCCACGCTGTTGGGTGCTTGTAATTGCCACATTGAAGACCTACTGACAACTCCAATCGCACTGCCTTCAAATTGATTCCTACTCATAGCGATCTTAATAGGACAGAGTTTCCAAGACGGAAAAGCCTTAGGGAAGCAGAAAGCCTCATCTTGCCCCCATGATGGCAGAACCATCCATTGGTGGTTAGCAGCCCAAAGCTGAGCCCCTTGCATCACCAGGGATTCTTAACCCCCAACTTTATTATTAAAAAAAAATATTTTAAAGAAGGCAAGACAGCCTGCCTACCACATGGTAGGGTGGTATGTAAGGAACCAAGAGTTTGTATGAAAAAGGCTGGTATGGTATCTCAGCTTTAGAAAAAAATTAATGTTGGACCTGCACAGGTATGTGACCAGATTTTAAAAACAACAACAACAACAAAACAAAAAAAAAAACTCCAGGAATTCCTGAAGAATAATTCTGGAAATTCTCAAGCACCTTCCCACTGAACATCAGGGAAACACATTGGCTTTCATGGCATTCCCATGGAATCGCATTTTATAGCCCCATTACTCTTAGTATTTTGGTGGCACATGTGAACCCACTAAGTATCCACTAAAATACTCAGTGAAAAGGGGACAGTTTGAATTAGGCTAATTCACCAGATGTTTATCAGATGAGCCCATGATTTGGGTCAGGAAGTATTAGTACAGCTTCTAAATGTTCATCTATAAGCATGTTGAATGACACCATCCGAAGAGGATTTAGGTGAAAATTCATTACTTTCCTACAGTTTTTCATGTGTAACAGTTGGCCATTCTGTTGGCCAACAGAGCAATTGTAGCTCCTGCTCCAGGGGCTAAGGGAATCTCTTCCCAAAATCTTAAAGCGTCTCTTTTCCTTAGAATGAATCTGTTGATTTTAGTCAGGAGTTCTTTACTTGAATCTATAGATGGGTTCTATCTGAGAACCCCCTGCAATTGTGTGTGAAATATTGTGCCTGTATATTAAGGCCCGAGTTTCCTGTCCAATTGCCCAACGAACCCAAGACACAAGGAACATTCGCAGCGTAATCTCTCACGCTTCTCTAATTAAGGGAAAATTCAAAGCTAGAAACCACTTTTCAGGCAAGTGATTTGGAGTGATAGGAAGTCCGACTTTCCAGTTGTGAAGCAGGAAGAAGGGATTGGACCAGCTTTCTCAAATATTGCTTTCTCCGAGCAACCCAGAATGTAAACCTGTGCCTCATCAGTACTTCCCCAAATATTTACTGTATTTTGGTTTTCCAAACTTGGGTGAATTTGACAAGCTTGCAATACTTTCCCTTCAATGACCAGCATCATTTTCTTTATTTAGACCCTGGCTTTCTGGGCCCTGCACTCTTACGAAGCTCCTGATAAGTAGTTAAATCGGTATCACTCATTTCTTAACAAATTATGTTGCCTTTTATGTTCTGCTGGATTCTGTGTTTGCCTTCTGTCCAGGAGACCAGTTTCCTGGTGCAGCCCCAGGGTTTCTCCTGTCAGTGCTTGGAGCCTCCCAGTCAAACACAATACCATACGGGTTTATAATTGAAAGAGAATCAGTTTACAGCTGTGGAATGCATATCAAATCAGAAGGGCCCCAGGCTCTGCTTCTCCTGTAAAAGCTATCTTGCTTAAGGAGTACACCAGCAACAATTTTGGCAGCCACCATCCTATTTTGAAGAAAATATTAAATGGGAAAGTCATTTTCCTATTTTCTCTCTTAATCCCAGAGGATCTGAATGCGTCTATATTTTTAAAAGTACTATGAATTTTTAGAGTGGACATTAATGTTACTTGGTAAAATGTATAATCAGACTTTATTTTCCTACACGTGTATATTTCACCGTGTGGGATATTTATAAATTAGAATTGGATGTAGATGCCTCTTGTTCACTAATGGGTATTTACTGTTGTGTGTGTGTGTGTGTGTGTGAGAGAGAGAGAGAGAGAGGGTTTTAGTGCAAGCTGGAGAAAGACATACCTCTTAGTTTTAGAAGCTATCCAACTAAATTTGACTAATTTCATTGGGACCATATATTTTCATTGAAATTCATTTGGGACTTAAGGTCCTATAACATCAAAGTCCAAGTTACCATTTTTCGAAAAGAGGGTTGTCAAGAAATGTATTCTTGGCACCCAACCTTTATAGTTGAAGTATGTTTTCTAAATTACTGCCCTTTTGTTTTTATAAAGGGAATGGTTGAGAAAGGTAACTCCAATTGGTTGTTGTTGAATTTATTACTGAGCAGTACTAAAATTATAACACATGTTAGTTTAATTTTGAGTAATTCATTTTCTAGGAGCAGTGAATAAAATGCTACCTATTTAACTTTGCTCCCCAGTTTTTAAAATGTGTGTGTTTGTTTTTTACAGTGCACTTGTGATACCGTTTGAAAGTAAACGTGAAACTTGAGTTTGAATGAAAAATGTCTTCCAACCCACCTATATTTCTCAAAGAAAATGAACAAAGCAATTCAAAATATGTGGAAATGCAGCCGTCACAAACTACTTCCGTACTTTTAGAAGATCCCCTTCAAAATCTTTGCTTAGCATCACAAGAAGTTCTTCAAAAAGCTCAGCAAAGTGGGAGATCCAGGTGTCTCAAATGTGGTGGTTCAAGAATGTTCTACTGCTATACCTGTTATGTCCCTGTTGAAAATGTACCTGTTGAACAGCTTCCACTTGTACAGGTTGGTAAGAAATGTAACTGTTTGAAAGTAGGGAAATTGACCTTTAAAATGCCTTATGATGTATCTGTACTAATCTAACTGAAACATTTTATATGTCATGAAAATGCATTGTATCAATGGAACATTTAAAACATGACTAAACACTTAGGTCTGAGATGAATGGTATTGTTTTCCATTATATAAAAATGTTTTCTTTAACATAGCATTATGCTACATATAAATATGAACTATTTGCAACATAGGAAAATGTGGCATAAATTTGCATCTTTTCAGAAACAGGTCTAATGGTTACACATTGCACTGCTAACTACAAGGTCAGCTGTTCGATACCACCAGCCGCTCTGTGGGAGAAAGACAAAGCTCTCTTCTGTGAACAGTTACAGTCTTGGACACACAACCAGGGCAGTTCTACCCTGTTCTATGTGGTTTATGTGAGCCAGGATCGATTCGATAGCAGTGAGTTCAATTTTTTTGACGAGACTAGTTTATCAACAATGTGAAGATTTCAAAATGACTTCAGGACTTTTCCTTCAGAAAAGATTGTTCTCAAAGAATTAGGGTTGATTTTCTTACTTTTTTGTGGCTTGGTCCCAGGTTTTATATCAGTCGCCAAAATTAAACAAAAATCACATTAAAATGACAGATCTATTTATCTGTGTTATAGTGATTTTAAGCTAGATTTAAGAACTGATTGATTAGATTAATACTTATTGGTGCTAACTAAGATTACATAATAGACCCACAGACTACCATGTCCACCTAATCAAAAAGTGTATTTCTTTTCTTTTTAAAAAAAATCATTTTATTAGGGGCTCATACAACTCTTATCACAATCCATACATACTGTACATCAATTGTATAAAACGCATTTGTACATTCATTGCCCTCATCATTCTCAAAACATTTCCTCTCCACTTAAGCCCCCGGCATTAGGTCCTCATTTTTCCCCTCCGTCCCCACTCTCCCCTCCCTCATGAGCCCTTGATAATTTATAAATTATTATTTTGACATATCTTGCCCTGTCCGACGTCTCCCTTCACCCACTTTTCTGTTGTCCGTCCCCCAGGGAGGAGGTCACATATAGTTCCTTGTAATCGGTTCCCTCTTTCCAACCCACTCTCCCTCTACCCTCCCAGTATCACCACTCACACCGTTGGTCCTGTAGGGATCATCCTCCCTGGATTCCCTGTATTTCCAGTTCCTATCTGTACCAGTTGCAAGGTAGAATTCATATCATGGTAGTGGGAGCGGGGAGGAAACATTTAGCAACTAGAGGAAAGTTGTATTTTTCATCATTGCTACATCGCCCCCTGACTGGCTCGTCTCCACAGACTACCATGTCCACCTAATCAAAAAGTGCATTTCATGGATGTTAGCAGTGATGGACTTTAGGATTAAGTCAAATAAAGTATAAAGTTTGACAACTACCTGTAAGAACTTTAGAGCGACTAAACTCAATACACATGGACTCATTAAAACTTGCTTGGAAGAAAAAATAGTTATCACTACATTTAACGTTATATAATATAGTGGTTTTAAGGATTACTTAAAATTGAAATAGGACATACGCGCAGCTTTTGTGTTAAAGTTTCAGAAGTCTCGGGCTTGTTCTGAGAGAACTAAAGATACCCAAGCTGGGTCCCAAGCATGTTTCTTGAGCACATCTTTTGCATAACTGTCTAATGCTTATAGATGGTCCATAAAATTCTCATTTTATTGTATAATTTTTAAAAATAGGGCAGCCACATGATTTGTAAAACATATCCATAGCATTCATTCCTGTGCCTTTATCAGCGATAACCCTCCACGAGAGCCAGTTCACCTGGAGTATTGGCCATCTGCCTTTGTCTACATATGAGAAAGTCTGTTAGAATATTTTGTTGTGATCTGCATTCCTCTTTTTCCCTCTGTAATACCTTCTCTGGGCTAAGATCATGCTGATCTGAGTCGGAGAGGCCCTGGGAGAGGGACTGTGGTAGTATCAACTGAGACAGTCTCATGAAGAAAGTCTGAAGTAGAGTCCACCCAGAAGCAGATGATTGTAAAGTCATAGTGTACGTCTAACTCAAATGGTGAATTTCCTGTAAGTAGAAATTGGTTTGAAGCAATTGGTCTTAACTTATAAACGATCGGTAGGCCTAAGTTTTGTTGTTGTTACAAACAGAGACTCAGAGTCCTGTTGGAAACCTTAATTGAAAACTATTTTGTGTACATATTTGCGGGCGTGTGTCCTTTTGAGGTATATTAATAATAGCATCCCCTCCTTGCTCAATAAATAAAATAGACAAAATATGTAAATATAGAAGTATATAAAATGGAGATCATTGACTAGCACTGCAGCAGCTGTTTCTTTCAGATACTGTTGTGGAACTACTGTTGTACAGAGCAACACGAGGGAATCCCAGAATAATGGTGCCAAGTAACAGAAGCTGTATGATTCCCTTTATATAAAATTCTAGAAGATGCTGCTAATCTACGGGGAGCAGGTTAATGATTGAAAACTGGGGGCAATTATTGATAGGGGGGAGGGAAGGGGGCAGGCACAGAAAAAGTTTTGGGAACCTCAGATATGTTCATTTTCTGGATGGTAGTGCTGGATTCCCGGGTGGCACATACATGAAACCTTGTTCAATTGGCTCCTTTAAAAACATGCATTATATTCATTGTCCTAACTGTGAAAATAATTTTCTTTCTCCAGGTAAATGTCTAGACTCCTGCCTGTTGAAAATGAGATGCAGGGCTGGGTAATGGGAGGGTTCTTATTGCAACAAGGAAACGCTTTGACATCTGACGTGACGTAAAACTCAGGGAGGGCTTTGTACAGATAATGGGGAGATGGGACTCAGTTTCCATTATTATAACCCTGTCAGTGCAGGACTTGAACAGGCATTAGAAAGAAAGCTAAAGCAGGAGAACAAAAGTGAAATAAGAGAATTAAATAACTCAAGAAATGAGAAAAAGATTTTACTTTTGCATTGAGGCATGTATATTATCTATAACAAATAATAGAACTTTAAGGGAAAGACTTAGGTACGATGGTTTTGAGGAGAATTATTTTGGACATAAAGATTGTTCCTCATAGACATGTTCTGTTTTTCCAATTAAAAATATGTAATTTTTACTTCATTTGTGTTGTTTCAGGGCATTAAATGAGCATCACAATATTCCCCAAAAAAGAAAAATTTGTTTTGGGCATTGATAGTTGTACAAGGGTCAACATTTTAATTTTAATTTTAATTTTAGATTTGAAACTTCTGTCCAACATTTCATTTTAAAATAGCAGAAGGTCTGCAATTCTTGGCATTGATACTGAAATGCATGAAAGTGAATTTCACGCCTATGTAATTTAAATGAAAATGACATTGGAGTTTTAAGAGGAGATTCTATGTTAAATGAGTTGAAAATACTTGTTCTCTTAATGATTAATAATAGTGAGGATGAAATGTGGGTTTGCTTTATGACTGTTTTCCCCTTAATCTGCTCTAGAAAAGAATGACTTTCAAACAATGAGAGTATATATAGCAAATTATTATGAGCTTACCATATAAGCCTTAGAAGCCATTTTATTAATTTTAAAAATAGAATTTTTATATCTGTGATATTCACTTTTTTCAACTTTAGCTTCCATTGAAGATTGATATCATTAAGCACCCAAATGAAACAGATGGAAAAAGTACTGCTATACATGCAAAACTTTTAGCTCCTGAATTTGTAAATATTTATACGTATCCCTGTATTCCGGAATACGAAGAAACGGACCACGAAGTAAGTGGCTTGTTTTTTACGACTCTTTACAATGAATCTAAAAAATAATTTTAAATTATTTTGCCTTACTAAACTTTTTGAACACAAATTAATTTCTTAAATTTCTAGTATATCCTTATGTAGTAGCATTGAGTAGTGTGAATTTTACTTTATTTATGTCCAAGTTTCCGGTGACCCTAGAGCAGTGGTTCTCAACCTTCCTGCTGCCGCGACCCTTTAATACACTTCCTCATGTGGTAGTGATCCCCAAACATAAAATGATTTTTATTGCTACTTCATCACTGTCATTTTGCTACTGTTATGGGTCAGGCGACCCCTGTGAAAGGGTCGTTCCACCCCCAAAGGGGTCGTGACCCACAGGTTGAGAACCGCTGCTCTAGCGCTTTATGCTTCTTTGAGCCTGGTCGACTTTTCTTTAAATGCCATATTTGTTCAGCTTTTTACTCTTTGCCAGTGTTACTATGCCTGCTTTACTTTTTCTGGCCTTCATTCTCCTGTCTGTCTAATTTGATACAAACAGGGAAACTACATAAAAATCTGTTGGAATTCCCGCCCCCTCCAAAAAAAAAGGAAAAGAAAAGAAAGACTGAGAAGGAAGATTTACTATATGGTCTCTATAACATTTCTTTTAGTTGTTTAAAGATCTTCCTTACTCACTTTTAGAGTCTGAGTAGTTGGAATGGGCAGATTTAGTGAGATACAACTGATTGTGCTGACAAGTGAATGTTAGGTAGATCTCAAAACATTAGGCCCTGGGTACTGCTGCAAGAAGCAGCCCCTTTTAGTTCTCTTGAGGATCATTTGTTACTGTGATTGATCTAAAACAAGATAAAATTAATATCTTCATTTGCTCCAGAAATTACTTGGTAAGTATTAGCTTTTCTTTCTATGTATCTCAAACTTTAATACACACACATATTATACAAAACCCAAAATTCAACAAACCCACGGCCCCTGAGTTAATTCCAACTCAGCAGCCCCATAGGGCAGCATAGAAGCACTCCCTAGGTTGTCCAAGGCAGTAAATCTTTATGGGAGCAGGGAGCCTCATCTTTCTCCCATAATTCACACACACACAAGCACATATATATTTAGTTTGTATGGAAACGTGTATCTGAGCATTTTGAATCAAGGATTATTATATTTCCTACTCTGGAACAATTGGTAACGTTTATGTTTTTAAGTAGAACATAGTAGTTCTGCGGTGGCGAGAGAAAGACAAGGCTTTCCACCTAAAGATCTAGTCCCAGCAGCCCACGGGCCCCTGTGCACGGGGCTGCTATAAGCCAGAGCCGACTCATGGCAGTGAGTTTGGTTTTTTGGTTTCTATGATGAGAGGTGTTATGTCTATGAATCCAAACAAGGATGGAGTCTTATACTTCACTCATTGATAGTTTTCTGTTCTGGTTCCCTGACGAATCGCCACATTGTAACATTGCAGATCTGTCCCTGTTTTACATCATCACCTTCACAGAATTACTTAAATATTTAAGTTTCCCACCTTGCTTTAAGAGCAAGTAGGAGAGGCCCGCAGGTCAGATTTTCATAACCTGGGGACTCCCTGTAGGACTTTTTGGTTGTATTTATGATGATACATTACTAGAGAAAAGCCAGAAACATTGTGCCATACTTATTAAAAGAACGTACAATAGAACCGAATGCATGTTTTACATCTCAACATTTTTCCCTCTCAGAGTTTTAAGTCTGTCAGGAGCTACTAACAAGAGTTTTCTTTGTTTCAGGTTGCCCTTGTTTTCCCCGGACCTAAGTCTGTCTCAATCAAAGATATTTCTTCTCATCTGCAACAAAGGATTCAAAATAGCCGTAGAGACAAACATGCTGACCCTGACAAGCCGCCTGTTAAACGCAAGAAAACGGAAGGACAGGATGGCCGTTCTTTGAATGACAGCAAGTGGAAAGGCACAACGTTGAAAAAAATTGTATTGATAGATAGTACCTGGAACCAAACAAACAAAATAGTCAGCGATGAGCGACTTCAAGGTAAGGAAAGGAAAAAAGAGAACGTTTTTCTTGCTCTTCCCTTCCAGCTTTTATTTTGAAAGACTTCAGATGTACAGATAAAGTTGCCCTGAATACCCATCCAGCCTCCCTTAGATTCACAGTTGTTAATGATTTGCCACATTTGCTTAATTATTGTGTGTATGGACTTAAATAGGTATTTTGGGTTAACCCATTGAATAGTAAGTTAGAGGTTTTACTATACTTTCCCTTTAAATCCTTAATATATATTTCCTAAGAATAGTAGCACTCTTATGCATAGTAACACAATACTGTTATCATGGTGATGATACTATTAGCACTCCTGAGAAGCTGCATAATCAAATTTTTGTATTGTCCCCAAATATCTTTTATGACTTTTTGTCTCTGATGGGGTATTTAAAAGGGCCTTACATTACTATCAGTTAATTATGACACATTATTATTTTAAAGCAGTCCCCCTGTATTTGCTTTTTGTGACTTAGATTTTTTGGAAGCAAAGAGGTCAGTTATCTGAGGGTGCCATTACAATTAGGGTTAGTTTAACTTTTTGGCAAGGGTAATTATATGAAAAGCTAAATTCATGATGCTTCTAGTTTATATCTTTTATCTTGGCATAAGTAACAGCATGTTCATTAACAGAAATGAACCTGTCTAGCTGATAAAAGTAGTCGTTCCATGACTAGATGAAGTGGTATACTGGCTGCATCCAATCATGAGGCACACTAGGGAAGTTGGAAAGTTCACGGACAGATGGGGTGAATGGAAAATGAATGATTTTCACAACGATTTGAAGCCCCCTTGTATAATACAGGTTGTTCACTTGACTCAAGGGACTGCCAGGTCTCTCCATTATACAGGTTGATTTCCTGTTTGTAATTAATAAGTCGTCTGCAGGGTAATGCTTTCAGACTGAAGTGTTTCTCAAAGCTGAAAACAAGGGGCATCCATGGTGCCCCTTGTCTAAATCAGTAGTTACCCTGAGTGTTGTCAAATAGTGACTTTTCCAAGTTTATTGTTTTTCTACATTCATTAGATAGCATTCATTATATGTAAAGAAGAGCTTCTCCTTTCACTCCCTTCTTTATCGCACACTTGACAATCCTGGTCTTACTTATTTGCTAACCCAGTATGTTATAATTTCTCACTGCTGGTACTCTTTCCCGTGTTCACATGTTGTCTGTGGGCGCACCACCGAGCCCTTTTAGGCCTGCCCTCTTTAGTCTGTCTGGTGCAACAGGATGTGTCCCAAATGGATGTGTACTTTCCTCCTGCCTCAGGCCTGGAATCAATCATTTTTTCTAAGAAGTTAGCTTCCTTTTAGTTGGGATGACGTGAGAAAGCAAGATTGATGAACCTCAGATTCAAAGTCATAGGCTCCTCTCCTAGTTTGGGGGAAATGATTTCATCTTTCTGTAAAGGGTAAGGTACACAGCCAACACATAAATGGTACAATTACTGTTGGTGGTGAAAATGGTATCGGTATTCAGGTAGAAGGGTTGAATTTGAATGTAATCAAATTTAAATCTTTGTTACC
>NW_022103905.1:8018381-8027694 GCF_000313985.2 Echinops telfairi
AATGAGCAAATGATATTGAGGGCTAAAGTAGAGGGCAAATGTTTTGAGATTGATGAGGGCAACAGGTGGACATATGTGCTTGACTCAATGGATGGATGTATGGACTGTGATAATAATTGTACGAGCCCTCAATAAAATAATTTTTAAAAAGTGTTTATGGAACATACACATTGTAAATTTGGAAGTAATGTTTATTGTGGTCTGAACGCATTAGAATCTGAAGGTCTATGCTTTTGCAAAAAGTTAGGCATCATAGAAATCCAGTTTTCTCAACTTACTGGGTTATTTATTTATTTATTTGAATAATACAATAAAGAAATAAGCTGTAGTGGGAAGAAACCAGAGCCCAGAACTCTGCGTCCAGTAATGTAGCTGCTGCACTTGTTACAGCTCTTGTTTTGTATTTGTCATGGCAGTGTCAATTTGAGCCTCACCACAGCACTATGCAGTGAGAGAGACTTGCATCTCCATTTTGTAGGAAGAGTAGGTCAAAAGTATTACTTGCCTAAGAAACACGGCCAGTACAACGAAGAACCGCGCGGAAACGGCCTCTCTTGCTCCCTTTGCCGTTGTGGAGTTCTTCAGGCCTTTCCTGTAGTTCTGCTAAAAGCCTTCGGTTTCCTCGTGACTCCTCACTGGCTCTGTGCGCCATGTTCAAAGAAACGACAGACAGCAGCCCGGCTGGCAGTTGCCAAAGCAGACGTGCGTCATCCAGGAAAGGAATTCAAGGCAGGTGTGGGAATCCGGTTTATGTTAACTAGACCTGAACACAAATGAATGAATATTAGCTTTAACTAACTTAATTTATATAGTTTGTACTTCTGAGATCTCTACACGTGTGAATAGAGTTTCTTTGGTATTTTGATTGCCTATGAGTGTACTTAGGTGTGTGTGGCAAAGTGATAAAGGCTGGGTAATGGGTGACGGGGGGAGGCTGTATTTATGTGCGTGATGTTGGACTGGTTGTATGAAACCTGGAGGAGATTTGTTGCTATGCTTAAGAGAGAGACAGAGCCCTAAGACTCTTTCTGTCAGAGAGAGACTGCCTGCCACATTCACTTGGATGGTTACAGCAGCAAGTGACTCGTCAGAAGCTTTTTTTGAGCCATTTTTCTTTATAGTTACCTTATATGGCAATTGAAATAGCCAAATGAAATGACTGAAGTACAAACCCTTGAAAAAACTATAAAAGGAATTTTTGAAGTGCAATTCAAAGTCTGTGTTCGGTGTGTCCACATTTGTGTTTTGGTCTGGCCTAAAATCCGATCTGTGCACAAGATTTCCGTTACTCCAAATTCACATAAAATGTCTCTATCATATATTTCAACTAGGTGCCAGATCGCATTTCTTTCAGGGTGTGTGTGTATGTGTGTTATTCCTTTAACATAATGAAATAAATATTTTCTAAAGGCAGGCTTCCCTGAGTGTCCTGTTTCAACCCTTCCCCTTTCCGACCCCCCATCGCACCACAAGGAATAATAGGCTCTGAACATATTTATAGCCCCTGTATATGTGAAATTCTGGTTTCTAGGTCAGCCAAGTTATTTTCACAAGAGACAATCCATGTTTATTATAAATCATTGCCTTTTAAATTTTAAGACATTTTATCATTTTCTGGGCTTACACTGAATAGAGTAATTCCAAACCCTAGTTTAAATTCTCAAATGTCATGCATTGGGATTTATGAGTTTCCTTTATTTCATATGAGTGCCAAGGTGCAGAACCACTTCAGTGATGTAAATGGTACTGTTTTGTCCAGTTGTACAGAGAGGTTGAGCTGCTATTTCATCACTGTCAAAAGACAGCACAGTGATTGTACTTCAGTAAAGCCCTTGAAGGCAGGGTATGTCATTCAATCACACAGTGTAAACTTACACCTGCAAGTGCAGAGTTGACATTGCATTCCTGAAGATTCCCCAAAGGAAGCCCCAGGAAGCTACAGAGATACAAAGGAGTGTGTTGTGTTGTTGGAGAAAAAGTTTAAATTAATAAAAATGGCATTATACTTTATTATACTTGATTGTGACAAAGCGAATTGTTCCAACTTTTAAAGTGATAGCTTGCTCCTGTCATAAGCATTGCCGACAGTATACTCCATGTGTCTTTGAATAATGTTGTAGATAGTAAAACCTACGGAGGCTCGGTAAGATGGGACGCTGTCAGAGAAGGAAAGGTCAAATATTTTCCACTGAAACAAGTGCTAGAGAAGTGGTAAGACTCACCCTGTCAAAGATGAAAATCTTGCAAGTCCCAGAAAAGCAAGGCAGTCCCCTGGAGTACAGGCTGTCACACATTTCCCTGTCCCACTGCATACAGACTACACAAACACAACTAGCGAGCAGACTGAGGTTGTCTTTCCTTCCTGTAGTTTCGATATGTTGCCCTCCATTCCTTCCCCGTATTCCACAGACGTTCAGTCCTCCATAGCGCTTAATGTCTCCACGTCTGTTCATCTCATTATGTTGCTACGTTTCTGAGGTAACCCAAAATATTTTAGTCACTTTTTGGATAAAGTGGGCTTTGTTAGTAAAAATTTCCAAGTCTGGGCTGATTTTGATGTTACCTTCTCACTTTATGTTAAAAATAAAGTCTGGTGATATAAGTGGTGCACTTCCCAGAATGCATCTGAGGGACTAAAAAAAGCATCCTGGGTTTACAGGGTGAGTTCTCTGTGTCAAGAGACGAGCCCTGTTCTGTGGATTCACGAACCGTTTCTTCTGTAAACAGGCAGGAGCCAGGTGTTCGTGCCGAGGGTGCCATGAGTCTCGGGAGCATAAATGGGGCAGGAGTCTCAGAGACAACTCTGGGTGTTCTGGGCCTGACATTGTAGCTTCTTTAGGATGTAGCCTCAATTAGATAACATAAAAGTCAACTTTTACTCTTATTAAAGGCCATTAGGCTGCCCATCTCAGAGTTTTAGGAAGACGTGTCAAATGTAAGTTTATCAAAGAAAGAAAAAAAAACCTTTTTACCTTTCTGAAAATTGGTGCATTTAGTACTGTCAGACTAAACGTGAAGGCGTTAGTAGATTAAAGATAGAAAGAGATGAGTATTTTAAATACCAAGTACTTTTAACCCCTCTCTATAAGAACCAAGACTTAACGGTCATTTCATGTGTTGAAATTTTATTCTGTCTTATATTGCTTTGGGGTATACCTGAAAACATTAAGAATAGGGACTGTCAGGGAGGAGATGAGCCAGACAGGGTGCGATGTAGCAATGATGAAAAATACAACTTTCCTCTAGTTGCTAAATGCTTCCTCCCCACGCCACCCCCCACCCCCACTATCATGATCCGAATTCTACCTTGCAAGTCTGGTAGACCAGAGGGTGTGCACTGGTACAGATAGGAACTGAAAATACAGGGAATCCAGGGCAGATGATTCCTACAGGACCAGTGGTGTGAGTGGCGAAACAGGGAGGGTAGAGGGAGAGTGGGTTGGAAAGAGGGAACCGATTACAAAAAACTATATGTGACCTCCTCCCTGGGGGACGGACAACAGAAAAGTGGGTGAAAGGAGACGTCGGACAGGGCAAGATATGACAAAATAATACTTTATAAAATATCAAGGGTTCATGAGGGAGGGGGAGGGGGGAGGGAGGGGAAAAATTAGGAGCTGATGCCAGGGGCTTAAGTGGAGAGCAAATGTTTTGAGGATGATGAGGGCAATGAATGTGCAAATGCGCTTGACACAATTGATGTATGTATGGATTGTGATAAGAGTTGTATGAGCCCCTAATAAAACGATTAAAAAATAAAATTGGGATTAAAGACAATGTATCTTGCATTTTAGAAAGAATGATAATTCTAAGATACCTGAGAGAAATCATTATCTTTGTGTCTTACCCTGTGGTTAAGAAGAAATGTTCAGACCTTTCTTATTTTGTTTGGCAGGGTTGTTACAAGTTGAGTTGAAATCAAGAAAAACTTGCTTTTGGCGTCATCAAAAAGGAAAACCAGAGACCTTCCTTTCCACCATCGAAGCCATTTACTATTTTCTCGTAGATTACCACACCGATCTCTTAGAAGAGAAATACAGAGGACAATATGATAATCTATTATTCTTCTATTCTTTCATGTACCAGTTGATAAAGAAGGCCAAGTGTTCTGGGGACAAGCAAACCAGAAAACTTCTCCATTAATTTTTTAAAAGACTCTCCTCATTTTATTTTTCTAAAGTTTATCAATGTATAATTGTGCTTTGCTTATTTTTAGCAGTGATCGTGTCTCATATCTGCAAGACCCCTTAGAAAAAATCCTAGTTTCATTCATTTTAGTTCATATTCTTTAAAAAGGAGTCCTAAGGCCATTTTTTCAGAGCTAGCTTTGACTGTAAAACTAACTCAGAAAAAAATCCTAGTTTCATTCATTTTATTTCATATTCTTCAAAAAGGAGTCCTAAGGCCATTTTATCAGAGCTAGCCTTGACTGTAAAACTAACTCCAGAATTATATGCTCAAATTCACAATATCATGCTTTCATTACTATAATTTATGTCCATGTAATCCTCTACATTTGTTGGGGAGATCTTCCTATCTTTCACCACTTTTGAAAAAAGATGGGATCAGAATTTTCTTGCTGAAAAAAAAATGTTTTTTTCTTTTTCAAGTGAGTGGAAAATAGGGGCACAACTAGAACTGCAGCTCCCAGCCCTAGGATTATTTTTGTAAAATACATACTATCTGTGAAAGACATGGGCTGGTTTTCACTTCTGTTTGACTGTGCAAAGGGGAAGGACTTGCTATCAATCATGTGGTCCTGCCAAGAGATGGATATCTGATCTGATTTAGCAAGCTAAATGTTTCCCTCCACTAAACACAGTGATTGATCCAGAGCAGAGCACCTGGCCCGACAGCACCCTCCTTTTGGATCATTGACATGGATGCTCTAAGCAATAAAAGGCAGCTATGGTGTTTGTGAGCACAGACTCTTGAGCTAGACTACCTGTGTCTAAATTCCACCTTGGCCTTGTCCACTCTATCAGCTAAATGACAATGCCTTCATAGTATCTGAAGAGTGGGTAGTACAAGGGCTACCCCATAGGAGTATTATTAGGATGAACAGAGTTGATATATCCTAAAGCCCGGCCACAACATTTGGCATGTCGTAAGTGCTATACAAGGTTAGCCCCAAAGCATAGTTACTAGGGCTCCAGTTCACACATGCCTGGGCTTACTCCAAAGAAAATGTCTCTGGAAATACCGAATGACTGCGCACGCTCTCTCAATAATGCGCTTGTCTTCATCTCACTAAGGCGCCTTCCTTCCAGAAGCAACCCAGTCAAAACAAAGGCTCCCTAGGACATCTGCTAGCGCAGTGAGATTCAAGGGAGAGAGGTCAGATCAGAAGGTTCAGGCCACTTTGGGGGGATTCCCAGGGAGCCCTGGTGTTGTAGTAGATCAGCAGTTCAAACTCACCAGCTGTTCCACAGGAGAAAGGTGAGGCTTTCTGTACCTGTAAAGATTCACAGCCTTGGGAACCCCAAAGGGCAGCTCTCCCCTATCCTGTATGGTTAGAAGAATGAGTCAGAATTGAGTCAGTGGCAGAAAGTGAAGAGGTCATGATAATTTTTTTTTTAAGGACACAGCAAAATCATGGTAGTGGCTATGAAGAAATTTTAAGAAAATTGTAAATTACACGGATGAGAAAAAGGCCAGGGAAGTGGTGCTAAGGATATCTTCCATTCTTCCACAGGGCGGCAAGGTCTGGCCTATCAGGATTTCATTGGGAAAACTCACCACACCCAACCTATAGACTGGATCTTGCCCCTTCAAACTTCTCTTCCCCAAACTCACCATTGAAAGAGAATTTTAATCGCCCAGGAAGCCCAAACTACATTTGGATGGGATGTACACGGAAGAGCTCAGAGCTCTCTAGGGGAGGGGTTAGGGAGCTGAAAGCCCCCATCCGTCAGACGTATATAGACTTAGATGGAGGATATGCGGAGAAACAATGGTTTTCCATGTTGATATCTTTGTTTACTACAATTTCCTCTGTTTTGTAACATTTTTGACATTCTTATATATGCACCTTTTATGTTTTTATTTGCAATTGTCAACTAAGGATGAGAAAATGCTACAGTTGCTCATTAGCAATCTTGCTGCCAGGTGATGAGAGCCTGTTAGAGTTTGGCCAGCAAAGGATAGAAAGCGTCAAGTGGTATAGATAGGACTAACCTTACCACATCGTTTAATCACCTCGATCTTGCTGCACACAACTGGAGGCCTGTGCTGGTTAGCTCTGTTCACCCCTCTTGTTAAAACCCTCCACTCTTCCCTTCTGCTCTTGTTTTTTCTGTTCTGTGAGTTGGGGCGCTGTGATCACTGACTCCTGGTTGGAATTAAGAATTGGGAAGAACCAGCAAGAGATGGGATTGATGGAAAAACGAAATCGTGGCATTTCTTTTTCTGACTCCTTCCAGGTCACCAGGGGCTGATTGTGTCCCTCTGTTGTCCATCCTGTCAGGCATCGGCTTCCAAACAGTTAACCCATTTATTCTGTCTGGGTTCAGGTCCCTGCAGGCATCTCTGTCCAAGCAGTTATCCCAATTGCTAGTCCTTGCACCCTCCTTTCACCTGCTTTGACTTCGCTAAGAGAATGATACCCAGCTGGAAGAGCCCCTAGGGACTTTAGTGCCTTTCTTGGTTTCCTTGAATATGACCCACACCTTTGAAAATAGTTTACTACGCTTTTCTTAAATGTTCTGACTGGAAGTGCGTTCTTTCTGGGACCCGAACTGCTAAACTTAGCCCATTTCATGCTAGAAACGACAGTGCATTTTTCAAAATATATACACTGGGCCACATGAGAAAATGAGTTTTCATTACATGTTGGATTCTCTTGGTGATTCAAAAGCGATAGCATTATCAAGATTCTGAAAAGTCTTGAAATAAGAATTTAGAACCTTAAACTAGTATTTCTTGAACTTACTTGGATATGTAACAACTAATAAATGCCTATGGAAAAATGCACATTTGGGAATATTTTAATTTAGAGCACCCTTCTACCTCTCTAGGTGTTATAGCTAAAGCCTAAAGAGGATAAGTAACATAGCCATAGGTGACACAACTTATTGCTGGACCAATATTGTTAGAATCTGGGAATAATGATTTGATTCAGTAGGGTCACCATTATACTATGCTATTCATAAAAAGGAATGTGGATTATATAAGGTTTGAACAATATAAGCCCCCATAATCTTAGCCAAATGCACTAGCTTGTCTATTTAGCAATTATTTTACAAGAATGGAATTAAAATGGATTTCTTCATGTTTGGAACTTGGCCCTGTGAACAGAGGACGGTCTGATTGATTTAAACAGGGCCAAAGTTAGATTTCTCTGGGCTAAATTTGGACTTCTCTGAGCCAAATCCCGTTGCCATTTAACTGGCTCTACAAGATAACTGAACATAACTGTTATAAGAGGAAAAATAATAAGAGAAGCAGAGAACAATATTATCACTATTTGCTCCATCTCAGAGCTGGCATAAGAAAGATGACCCACATAGATCATAAAAGCCTAATTTACAACTAAGGCAAGATAAAATCTGAAGTTCTTCAGAAAAGAAGATGATAATACCTGCTAGGACAATGAGTTGGCTGTACTTGTCTTGTTTTTCTTTGGTATGATAGACTGAAAAATGGCTCTCTTTTTGCCCCTCCTTGAATTCATGGTCCTTTTTCATGTTCCTTTGAAGTACCCTCTCTGATTCTGGGCCAAATGCCTTTCTAAAGATCTAGTGTATTTCCACATACACTTCAGTCTGCTCTCTCCATGAGAACATATCGGCCTGCTGGTGGGTGAGACATGCCTGCAGCCGATCCAGATTCTTCTGGTCCCCATAGCCAAATCCAGACCTCTGTTTTAGGGAGTGATCAATCGTGAGAAATGTGGCCTCTGTGGTAGAAGTAAAGTTGGGGGTCACAAGATAGAACTTTTAAGGCCAACCACTTGTCCACTGAAAATATTCTTTCAACAATGTAAATGACTTTTATACATACTGACCTTGCCATATGGAATACACAGGAGTTGAACTGACTACACCTATAGAAAGAGATATTGTCAGTCAAACAAGGCTGGCTGTGGAAAAAACATCAGTTGAGGTGGAAGCTGAAGAAAATTAAACACATGAGAGTCAAAATAAGACCTTTAGTAGGTACCTGTGTAGTCACATCACGCATCTATGGAAAGTCTGGATGAAAAACTTCCTCTAAAATTTAGAGTAAAAATATAATCCCTATGATATGATGACCACCAAGATAGTATCGTGGAAAAATATGCAAAAGAATAAAAATGGTTCATTAGGGGAAAAAATAAAGCACAAAACTAAGCAGTATTGCAGGAAATGAAAGATGATTTTATATATATATATGCCACATGGAAGGCAAATAGCAAAATATTAGAAGTATATTTTCATCAGATTAAACTCACCATTGCTTCTTGGCCTTTTAGCTAAGATCAAGTATAGTAAACTTGCCAAAAGTTGGAGATTAAAAAAATTTTTGAAGAGATTGACAGAATGGATAAAAACTGACCAGATTATATGTCAATAAGAGACCAATTTCAAACCAAAAGACAGGCTGAAGGTAAAAGGATGGGGAAAAAATGTTCTATGTAAGTAGTCAAAAGAGAACAGGGGTGGTTATATTAATATCAGACAAAATAGACAAGTCAAAATAGAGAAAAGGGACATGATCTACTGATAAAATGGTCAACTCATCAAGAAGATATAATAACTAAGATATAAGATCTAACAAGAGAGCGCCCAAGTGCACATATATCATTATCCCACATAGACTAACCACACACACACACACACACTCACATGGTCACAAAACAAATCTACATATAGTTTTAAAACCTTACGTACTATCTTCTCCAATAATGGATGAAACTTGAAATCATTTGCACAAGAAAAACTGAATTTTACAAATATGTAAAAATTTTAAAATTTAAACCATACAATATTATTAACCAAGAAATCAGAAGGGGAATAAGAAAATACTTAGAAATGAATGAAAACAAAAGTACAAGATCCTGAACCTTATGGGATGCAATACAAACAGGGGTCAGAGGGCAATTTAAAGTAATAAACACCTGTGTTAAAAAAGGAGCAAGACCGCAGGTCTGTGTAAACAAGATGGGCTGGATGTACAATCTGGAGGAGAAAACAACGGGACCGACAGTTCCAGGAGGACATCGGAGAGGGGGAGGTCGGGGGAAAGGTAGTGGTGTTAACAAACCCAGGGACAAGGGAACAACAAGTGATCCAAATCAGTGGTGAGGACGGTGTGGAAGGCCTGGTAGGGCATG
>NW_022103905.1:8028646-8044192 GCF_000313985.2 Echinops telfairi
AAAGTGGGTGAAGGGATACGTCGGACAGGGCAAGATATAACAAAATAATAATTTATAAATTATCAAGGGTTCATGAGGGAGGGGGGAGCAGGGAGGGAGGGGAAAATGAGGAGTTGATGCCAGGGGCTTAAGTGGAGAGCAAATGTTTTGAGAATAATGAGGGCTATGAATGTACAAATCTGCTTTACACAATTGATGTATGTTATGGATTGTGATACGCTGTATGAGCCCCTAATAAAATGATTAAAATGAAAAAGGAGAGATTATAAATCAGTAACCTAAGGACACTTGGAGGACCTAAAAAAAAAAAAAAGGAAACTAAGCATAAGTACAGACAAACAATAGAATCAGTGAACTCAGAAACTGTTTTTTTTTAAGATCAATAAAATGGACAAACTTAATTAGCCATATGAGATCAAAAGGGCAGCATCTTCTCAAAAGGCCAGAAGGGAAAGGAAAGATAAAAGTAATGCTGAACACGGGCAGGAAGTGGCATGAGGATTGTAGTCAATGTCCTGAATCAAAATTTGCATGAGTGATTTAATATGAAACCAATTTGCTTTGTAAGCTGTCACCTAAATCACAAGGAAACTTTTTTTAATTGACAAACTTCTTTGATAGATTGAAAAAGAAACAAGTTACAAATACTTAAAATAAAAAATAAAGAACAATTCTGATTCTATAGAAATAAGGATTATTATGGATAACTATACACTAAAAAAATTAGTTTTGGGATATGTTTGAAAAAAATTTTAACCTCCCCTAGAACAAGATAAAAACCCAAGGAAACTGACAGATCAATATTCCTTATGAGTAGAGTTACAAAAATCTTGGATAAATTCCTAGAAATATAAACTACCTAAATTGACTCAAGAATAGAAAATCTTAACAGCTCAGTGACAAGTGAAGAGATCGCATTAGAAATTTAAAAAATCTCCCAACAAAGGACAGCGTAGGAACAAATGGCTTCATTGGTGAATTCTACCAAATACTGAAAGAATTAATTTCCATTCAGTCCAAACTTCTAAAAAATAAGAACGAGTACCCCATAACTCATTCTAAAGCCAAAATTCTAAGCACTTGGTTTACAGTACATGCCCCAACTCCATTTTCAGCCTTGACATAAATTCAATTTCCATTGAGTTCATTCTGACCACTCACTGGCACTGTTAACAAGTTTTGTCCTCAGATAGAGGATTCTCCTTTCAGGAACTTTTCTGGCCATGCACTTAGGAAACAGGGATACCAGAACCATAGGGTCCAAAGTCATGCCCCCTATCAAGGTAGTCAGAGGGCCTCTGAACCAATCTTGTACATTTTTCTAATCTGCATTAGTATGCATAACCCAATCATAGTCTCATTCCCATATTTGTAGCTGGGACAAAACTGATAGGGCATGACTCAAGACTATTTGATCCCAGTACTGTCCATCAAGGGGATCCCAGGCCAACCCCTAAAAGACTGCCCCACTTTGGGCTGGCTGGAGAATAGTGGAGGTAATCTACTGTCCAATGCACTCTGCCTGGGGCAAGATTATCTAAATCTTTGGTTAAGGGTCAGAAGAAATTCTGCATTGAATTGCAATCCATATCGAAGGCTGCAGTCCTTTATCTTCATCAGCAAATGATTCATGTCCTCACTTTCAGCAAAGTTGTGTCGTCTGCATATTGCAATTTATTAATAACCCTTCTTCCAATCCTGATACTAGGCTCTTCTTCATATACTCCAACTTCTCTAATCAGACAAATTGAAGAAGTATGGGGAAAAGATACAACCCTGACAGCCATCTTTCCTGATTTTCACCCCTTGTTCTGTTCACAAAACTGCCTCTTGATCCCTCGATAGGTCCCACGTGAACACAATGAATTGTTGTGGAATTCCCATTCCTCTCGATGTTATCCATAATTATCTATGATCCACACAGTAGAATCCCTTTGAATAATCAATAAAACAGTTAAACATTTTTATGCTATTCCCTGTTTCCAGCCAATATCCATCGCTAGTTGGCAATATTCCTTGTTCCACATCCTCTTCTGAATCCAGTCTGAATCTCTTGCAGCTCCCTGTCAATGTACTGCTGCAATTGTTGTTGGATAATCTTCAGCAAAATTCTACTTACACGTGATATTAATGATATTGTTCAATAATTTCCACATTATGTGGGGCTCTTTTTCTTTGGAATGGGTTTAAATATGGATCTCTTCCAGTCAATTGGCCAGGTCCTGTCAATTAAAATCTTCCAAAATCCTTGTGATAGATTAGGAAGTGCTTTCAGTGCTTAATCAGCTGGTTGAAACATTTCAATTGATATTCTGTCAATTTCTGGAGACTTGTTTTTGGCTCATGCTAGAGCCGCTTTGATTTTGTCCTTCAGTACCGTTGGTTCTTGATCATATGCTATTTCTTGAAATGGTGAAGTGTTGACCAGTCCTTTTCGATACAAATAGTGGTTTTGTATAATCCTTCCATCTTTTTTTTTTGATGCCTCCTGCACCATCTAATATTTTGCTCATTATAAAATATTACAAGCTTGAGGCTTGAACTTTTTCTTCAGTTCCTTCAGTTTAGGTTATGCTGGGCACCTTCTTCCTTTTTTTTTTGCTTTTGTTTTCTTTTTAAATTTATTTATTTTTAATCATTTTATTTGGGGATAATACAACTTTTATCACAATCCATACATACATCAATTATGTAAAGCACATTTGTACATTTGCTACCCTCATCATTCTCAAAACATTTGCTCTCCATGTATAATCCATTACTTTGTCTCTTTGAGCTGCCCTTTGAAACTTTCTGTTCAGCTCTTTTATTTCATCATTTCTTCTGCCTTTGCTGATCTACAATTAAGAGCAGGATCCAGAGTCTCTTCTGACAGCCACTTTGACATTTTCTTTCTTTCCATTTTTTATTTTTATGTATTTTATATATTGAGCTATCATTAATATATCATACAATTCAATAGTTCAATCATGTTAAGAAGGGCTTTGTAATCATAGCCACAATCCACTTTAGGATTTTTTTCTACCTGCTTTTACACATTGATGTTGACTCCTCTTTTCCACTCGCTTCTCCTGCTATGTCCCCCAGGTGATCATCAATGCCATCCCTTCATAATTCTACCCCTTCTCGTTTTCTTATACGGAAAAAGATGCAAGATTACAACAAAGAAGGATCTATCAATAATGACCACATAAAACTGATAGAGACATCAATCTAAGAGAAAGCAGAGAATATAAAAAATTTAGACTAATTTTACATTAGGTCCAGAAGGAGATCAAATTACAAGATGATATGTCCCAGTCTAAGTACAATCGCTAAAATCCACTTTACAATGCTCTTTGTCTGACATTTGGCCTGTTGCTATCCCTAAGCCTGTGTGCGTTAGGGATTCACCGAGGCTCCTTTCACAGAGGAACCTTGTAAATGGATTTGCGGCAACCACTATGGCTCATAGCTTTCTGCCAACCAGGTATTTTAGGATTTAAACACTGGTACTATTCCCATCTGCAGGTTTGACATTATTATGAACTCTTTTATGATCTTTTGCGTTCTTCATATATGATGTTCTTGATATCATCCTACAGCTCATTAGATCTTCTGTCAATGAGTCAAATCCAGGAGAGCCCAAATAATGGGGTATATTCCATCTGAATTTCAAGAACATTTCAAGAATAGATTTGATTATAAACTTATATTAATGAAACCTCTAACAAGCATCGAATAACATTTAACATGCAGCTGTTCATTTCTGAAACGGGCATAAATATAAGTTCTGCTTATACATTTAGAGTAAAGGCTAATTATGTGTTAGTTTTGTCTTAGGGAAAAATCGCAAAGTTATACTAGTAAGGAAAAAAAGTGTCATTCTGCATTTGTGGTAAAGGGAAAAGGGAGGTTGGAAATGGGCTGAGTGTCATCAGAGCTGAGTGAATTGAGCAACAGGATTAGGAGTTTATAGACAAGAGTTGGTGATGATTTTAATCTTCTAATAGAAACTAAAAAGCAGTTACTTCTGCAAAGATCTTTCTAAAAAGCCTTTGTAGTAAAGACGGTCTGGACGAGTCCTTTGCTGATCCATGAGGTCTGCATAGAAGTGGAAAGGACAAAGGAGAGAGCATTTATAAATGTACATGTCTTGTAGGAGCCTGATGGCGGTTCAAGACTACCAGACTCTCCTCAAGAGAAAGATGAGGCTTTCTACTCCTGCAAAGAGTTCCCGTTTCAGAAATTCACAGGAGCAGGTCTCCCCTGCCCCACAGGGTCTCTCTGAGTTGGAAAGATGAGGCTTTCTACTCCTGTAAAGAGTTCCTGTTTCAGAAATTCACAGGAGCAGGTCTCCGCTGCCCCACAGGGTCTCTCTGAGTTGGAATCAACTCAATGGCAGTGAGTCTGCTTTTGGTTTATTGTTGTTAGCTGCTGCCTTGGTTCCAACTCATGGTGACCCTATCTGTGTACAACAGCACAAAACCCTGTCCGGTGCTCTACCATCCTCACAAAAGTTCACACGTTTGCGCCCATTGTTGTAGCCACTGGATCAATCCATTGCATCCAGGGCCTTCTCTTTCACTGTCCCTCCAATTTAACATGCCTGTGAATGGTGGACACTGAATAAAGATGACTATAGGAGAATCGCTGCATTCGAATTGTGGTGCCAAAGAAGAATATTGAAAGTTCATGGACTGCTCAAAGGACAAAATCTTGGAAGAAGTAAGGCCAGAGTGCTCCTTAGAGGCAAGGATGGCAAGACTGTGTCTTACATACTTCGGACATGTTGTCAGGAGAGACCAATTCCTGGAGAAGGACATCATGTTTGGTAAACTGGAGGGTGGTGAAAAAGAGGAAGGCCTTCGATGAGATGGATTTGACAAAATGGCTGCATCAATGGACGCAGGCATAGGAACAATGGTGAGGATGGGGCGGGGCCATACAGTGCCTTGTTCTGTTTTGCATAGAATCACAGTGGGTCAGAGATGACTTGATGGCACTTAAGAACAACAACTATAATGTCCTTCTGGTCTCTCCTGACAATATGTCCAAAAAGCATGAGACATGGTCTTGCCATTCTTACCTCTAAGGAGCATTCTGGTTGTACTTCTTCCAACACAGATCTGTCTGTTCTTTCGGTAGTCCGTGGTGCTTGCATGATTCTTTGCAAACTGAACCAAGTCAAACTCAGTGATATTGAGTCAATGTCGACTCCCTTGTGAGTTTCTGAGACTATAACTCTTTACGGGAAGTAGAAAGCCTGTCTTTATCTTGAGGAGTGGCCGATGGTTTTGAACTGCTGACCTTGCAGTTAACAGACCAATATATAAACACTGAATTTTTCTTCAGTCTTCCTTATTTAATATCCAACTTTCACATGCATATAAGGCCATTGAAAATATCATGGCTTTGGTCAGGAGTACCTTAGTCCTCAAGGTAACATCCTTGCTTTTCAATAAAGACATCTTGTTCAGCAGATTTACCCAGTGCAATGCTTCGTTTTATCTTTTGCTACTTCCATGAGCATTGAGTGTAGACCCAAGATAAAATTCTTGACAACTTCAGTGTTTTCTCAGTTTATCATGCTGCTACCTATCGGTCCAGTTGTGAGTATTTTGGTCTTCTTAACATTGAATAATGAGTACTGAAGACTGCAATCCTTGATCTTCATCACTAAGTGCATCAAGTCCTCCTCACTTTCCGCAAACAATGTTATGTCATCTGCATATGAATAAGCTTTCCTCCCGTCCTGATGCCATATTCTTCTTCATATAATCCAGTTTCTCTGATGATTTGCTCAACATACAGATTGAATAAATATGAGATGCTACAACACTGACACATATCTTTTCTGATCTTAAAGCATCCAGTATTCCCTTGTTCTGTTCCAGAAACTCTCTTGATCCTTGTACAGTTTCCATCAAGTGTTCTGGGAGTCCCATTCTTCTCAAGGCTGTTCATAGTTTGTTATGATCCATACAGTCTAATGCCTTTTCATAGTCAGTGAAACACAAATAAGCATCTTTCTGGTATTCTCTGTTTTCAGCCACGATCCATCTGAAATCAGTTGTTTGACCTCTTTTAATCCAGCTTGAATCTCTGGCAGCTCTCTATCAATGTACTGCTGCAACTATTGTTGGATGATCTTCAGCAAAATTTTACTTGCAGGTGATATTAATGATATTGTTCAATAACGTGTGCATTCTGTTGGGTCACTATTTTTATTTGGAATGGTACAGATGAATTTCTTCCAGTCAGCTGGCCAAGTAGATGTCTTCCAAATTTCCTGGCATAGATGTGTAAGTGTTTCCACTGCTTCATCAGCTTGTTGAAACATATAGATTGATGTCCCAATTCCTGGAGACTTGTTTTTGGCTCATGCTTTCAGTGAAGCTTGAACTTCTTCCTTCAATTCTTGCTCGTGTTACCCCTTGAACTGGTGGAATGTTGACTAGTACTTTTTGGTATAGTGACTGTGTACTCTTTCAATCTTTTTCCCCCCAACATTTTTAGTGGCACATAATTTACATATCATAGAATTGAATAGTTTAATCATTCAAACATATCTAGGGGGAATTGTACAATCACCACCACATCCATCCTACAGCATTCCCTATCCCCACGGTTGATTCACCCCCCAAATGAGCTGTGCAATCACGATCGGCTCTGGTGCTCCTTCCCCATCTCCCACCCTCATTATTTACTCCCAGACCGCCCCCTCTCTTCCCCCTCTTGTACATTCCCTCTAACACCTTGTATCAGTTATCAGTCTTCTTTTGATGCTTCCTGCATCATTCAATATTGTTCACATAGGATCTTTCAATATTGCCACTAAAGGCTTGAATTTTTCTTTCAGTACTTTCAGTTTCAAGGAGGGTGGGAGAAAAGGAGCCCTGTAGTGCTGTGCTTATGGACAGTGGTTCCCACCAGTCTGTCCAAGGAAGAAAGATAGAGCTGTCTACTCCCATAAAGAGCTTGTGTTTCCCAAACCTACAGGGGTGAGTTCTACATTGTCTTATGGGGTCACCTGATTGGAATTGATTTGATGATAGTTGAGTTTGGCGTCTTGAGGGGCCCTCTCTTAAATCTATTTTTTTTTTGGTTTTTTTGGTGTTTGTTGCTGCTTCATCTACTTGTCTTTCCTGTAGCAACCTGCTCTTCCTGCCTTCTTGAACTATCAGGGAACTGGCTCAGGGCCACTGCTTCTCCTGCCCCTTGTGACTTCTCCATGGTGGTTGGTGGTCAGAAAGTGAATGTAGGGAAACTCAAGATGGCATTTGGACTAGTTCAAGGCTTAGGATGTAACCCAAGTTCTGACAGAGGGTGCTGTTGGTTTTAGGCACTTATCCTGTCTAAGGAAGACTTTATGTTTAGCTGTCTTGTCTGAAATGTTGTTTTAACCTAGTTCTCCACTTGGAATGAAACACAAATGGAAACATTCATAAAGTAATCTTTACCCTTGGGCACTCAGGAACCCTGGTGGGATATGGGTTGCTAGTTGATTGCTAACTGCAAGGTCAGCTGTTAGAACCCACCAACTGCTCGGAGGGGAAAAGATGAGGCTTTCTGCCCCCCTGATGATTTCCAGTCTCAGAAACCCAAAGGGGCAGTTCCATTCTGTCTTCTAGGGTCGATAGGAGTTGCAATCAACTCAATGACAAAAGGTTGAATGAACTTAATCTTCACAACATTATCACCAAGGACAATGGTTTATTTAGGGTAGCCTGGGTGCCACACAGGAGCTCTGGTGGTAGCGTGGATTGAACATTGAGCTGGTAACTAGAAGGTTGGTGGTTGGAACCCACCAGCTCCTCTCAGGGAGAAAGAAGAGCAGTCTTCTCAGACACCCTTGGGAGCAGTTCTCCTCCATAACACCTGAGTTTGCCAGGAGTTGGGGGCAACTTACTGGCAGCTAACCACCACAAGGGTTTCTTTAAACAAATGTACATCTTTGTCAATGCTGCAAACACAAATATCCTGAATCATATTTCTGAGTTTTTGAGGATTCCATTTATTTTTTAATTGAGCAAATGTTTTTGGAATATGAAAACCAATGTTTTGTTGACTTCAGAGCATTTTAAGTCTCTTTATAATGGATGATAAAAACAAAAACAATCCTAGTTGTCTTTCATTCCCAGAGACGATTACCTAATCTTCTTTTTATCATTGATTACAGAGAATTGTTTTCATGTTGACTAATATTTCCTTCTCTTTTTCAATTAATTATTAAAGTTACTATTTGCTATTATAACTGTATTTTAACTCCTCCCCCCTTGGGTTTCTCAAGAAAATATTTCATAAACATTTTAGTAAACTCAATTAGAGGAAAATCTTACTACTTTTAACACACAATAACTTCTGATTTTAAAGCAAACACTTTGTCTGGAAAGAAAGAAAAGAGGAAATAAAAGAGGGAACAAGACGGGGAGGGGAGGCAACATGTTGACTGAACAAAGTGGCCTAATGTTTTATAAGAATCTTAGATGGAAAAAAAAGTATTTTTTCTTTCAAGACACATTTCCCTGAAAACTGGTTTTTTGTTTTCATTTTTTTAAAAAGAAGCCTTTGTTACTTTTTGGAAAATATGTTTGCACTTTTGTAAGGTTAAAAACAATTTCCATGGCACCTCAATGGGAGTTAAGAAGCTATTCCAAAAGTAATGTGCTTTTACTTCTCAGCTGAAATCTGTTCAGAGACATTTAAAGCCGAACCCTGTTCTCTTCAGAATACCAAGCTATGCCAGTAGGCAGAGGGACCTTACAACAAATCTTCTGGGGACACAACACGAAGAGGTGGCATTAAGAAGTGAAGTGCACCAGACAAAAGTACTAAGGCCCAGACAAGTGAGATAGGCCTTCCTGAAACTTCTAGATCAGTGTTTCTACCAGCTGAATGTAGCCATTCAGCTCACAACACTTGAAGCAGCTATCGAAAATAGTTAAACTAGATCCCCAAACCAAACAAATGCACGGTCATTGAATTGATTCTGACTCACATTGACCCTGTAAGACAGGGTACAATTGCTCTTGTGGATTTCCAAGACTAAATCTTCATAAAAGTAGTAACATCATCTTCGTCCTGAGGACTGGTTGGTGGTTTTGAAGGGCTGACCTTGCGTTTAGCAGCCCAGAGTGTACACACTAAGCCGCCAGGGCTCCACTAGATACCCAGTAACCTGAATATCAAGCAACCAAAGATTGGCTGAATTTTTTTCTTCATCTAGTCTATCATGTTGTTACTATATGAATGCGGGGATACTAGCTGGGCACAGCCTTTGCCATATAAAAGAAAGCTGAAAATTTGCCAATTGTTTGTTGTTGTTTTCCTTCAAAGTTGTTGACATTCAACTCAGCTCAACTTTCTGTCATACAGTCCATTCTGACTCAGAGAAACCCCATAGGGCAGAGTAGAGCCGCCCCTGTGGGTTTCTGAGGCTGTAATTCTTAATGGAAGTAAAAAGCCTCATCTTCCTCCTGAGGAGTAGCTGGTGGATTCTAACTTTGGACCTTGCGGTTAGCAACCCAATGCATCAACCACTATGGTCTTTAAATTGAATGTATCCACTGAAATTACTGCATAACATATTGCTCACTGTTGTGGATTTGCCAACTGTTGCAAATTACCATTTATTAGTAATAATTAAAAATATTTGCTCTTCAAATGTTCTTCCCTAAAAACCATGGGATCGCATGTATATTATTCTCTATATAAGATTATGGATTGGTGAATTTGAGTAGAGCTGTTCTTCTTCTCTACCTACAAGCATTTGTTGTTGTTGTTAGCTGCCCTCTAATCACTTAGACTCAAGGTGTTCAGAATACCTTGAGTCCATGAATACCTCTCGTCGTGTGTACAGAATAGTTTTCAAGGTTGTGGGCTTTGAGAAGCAGATTACCAGGCCTGTCTTGTGAGATGCGTGGGTGTTGGTTTGAACTTTTGACTAAGTAGCCTAGTGCTTAACCATTTGTGCCACCCAGCGGCACACATCTACAAACATGAAGGTGTCACTTTTCCAGGTCTTGATCCATGGCCTTGCCAATTCCTAAACTGAGCTTAAAGACTAGTATGTTTTTACAGAAAGCTTGTCCGACATGTATTGAAAGACCTTTGTGGTTACAAAGGAAGTACCTGGACTACTTGATGTACACATATTTTCCCTCTCCAAGTCGTTCTCCACTGTGGGAAGAGTTACCATTTGTCATGAGTCTTTTAAAAATTAGTAGTATATAGTTTATGTTACAATAAATAATAGCAGTCAATGTCCTTTTACATATTAAGTTTATTTTGAATTGATAAGCTTGAACACCTTTCATGACTTTATGACAGTAAGTAATGCAATGGTTAGATTTTATGTCAACTTTTGATGGTACCTGAGTCCAGCCTCTCCTTCAGGTCATGGTTGATGATGCCTCCTTGGGGGTAATAGCTTTCATAGAAGAGAGACACTGAGCACTTCTCTCTTTCCTGTCTCTTTTCACCTTCCTACTTGCTTGGATTGTGCATTTGGCTTTGGACTTAGTAGCACATGCCGCCTGTGGACTCTGACAGTGATCAGCACCCTGCCATGTCCCTGCAGATCTTGGATCTGCACCCACCGGCCTGTAATCTCCTTTTTGCCTTCCTGCTTCATCCAATACCAGCTGCATGAATCTGTGCATCTCCAGGTAGCACTGGACCCATGGACTTGAGTTGGACTGGGCTGGGTTCATTCTTTCTGGATATAAAGGTATTTCCTGCACATAAATGACTGTCACTGGATTTTTTTAATCTAGACAACTCAACCTAACAAAAGTAATCTATTAGACTAGAATGGGAATTTCAGAACACTAATGGTTTCCATGGAGAGCCTGAACCGATGAAGAGGCAGTCCTTTAAATAAAATAGGGGGATCCTGTATGGTTTAACATTGGAGAAGGTGTGCATCATACTTATTCCATGTGTGTATTCAGCAAATAATCTGAGAAATTAGACTGTGTGAAGAAGAATTTGTACTTGTGATTAGAGGAAGATTCATGAACAACCAGCAAATAATCTGAGAAATTAGACTGTGTGAAGAAGAATTTGGCTTTGTGATTACAGGAGGATTCATGAACAACCAGCAGTATGCAGAGGGCACAACCTTGCTTGCTGGAAAGGAAGAGGTTTGGAAGCATTTATGAAAGAAGACCAAAGGCTACTACAGCCCTCAGTATGGATTACAACTCAAAGAAAGGAAATCTTTACAACCGGACCATCACATAACATCACAATGTGTTGTGTTGGGCAAACCTGCTGCAAAAGCCCTCTGTAAAGTGTTAAAAAGCCCAGATGTCACGTTGAGGACTAAGGTGCATCTAATGGAAGCCATAATTTTAATCACCCCATAAATTGTCGTAGATTGACCATGACTAAGTAAGACTGAGGAAGCATTGATATATTTGCATTATGGTGTTGGCAAAGAATATTGAATCTATCAAGAACTGCCAGAGAGGGGGAGAGAGAGAGAGAGAAAAGCACAGCCAGAATAGTTCTTAGTCACGAAGATGGCAAGTCTTTGGCTAGCTTAATTTGAATATGTAATCAGGAGGAGCTAATCCTTGGAAGAAAAACTCCGTATTTGGTAATGTAGAGGGTCCACAAAAGAAAGACCTTCAACACAGGATTGATGAACCTATAGAGAAAACTAGAATAAGAACCTATATAGAATCAATAGAACGTATAGAGAAAGCAACTTGAATAAGGGTTTCTGGGGGCTACAGTAGTGGAGGTGGGGTGGTGGGGTGCTGATATCAAGGAGTTCAAGACAGAAGAAAGTGTTTGGAAACTGAGTGTGGTAGCAATTGTATAATTGTTCAAAATAGGAAGCAAGCTTACACATACCTGTAACTTAAAGCGCATGTCATACTTAATGATGAAGGGCTTCGATGTATCTGGAAGAGAGGAAACTCCATAGGAAGTCTCTGAAGATGAGATTTGAGGTCCGTGCTATCTGAGGAGGGGCCAGGAGGCACTGAATGGAGAGGATGCATCACCCCGCCTTCCACACACGGAGTACACTGCCAATAAATAAATCACCATCAGTGGAGGAGATGGAAATCAAGATCTCGCTCCTGGCTGGACTCTGTAAATCTTTTATTTGTGGATTGTGCAATGGAGTGCACTCTTGCCTTACTCCTGGTAAGAGGTTACATAGGAACTGAAAAACAAAAACAAACAAACAGAAAAACCACACAGAAAAGAACTCTAGAAGGCATAGCTGAGTGCACTTGAGTTGACAATCCCAAAGCAAAAATGTTTGTTTATTTAGCTCTTGCCACAAGGACTCTGCTCATTGGAATCAAACACATCTATTTAGCAAAAACACAAGTCAAATAAATTATTCAACATTCAGTAACCAAATTTATTAGCCCCATGCTCACAATAGTCACGGGACATTGTCTCACATGCAAATAAAAAAAGGAAGATTGCAAGGGAAAGAAAAGAAGACAGGAGGTTCTGTTTTAAGTTCATCTTCAGGTTCATCAATGGTGGGGAAACGACTGTCACCCTGTGTCCTTGTCGCTGGGCCAGGTAAATCTGCACCGAACCAAGCGTGTGATTGTTCTTGGAGACGTGTTTCAAAGTCAGTATTTCTAGGGTAGGTAGAGTCCACATATGTTGGATTATTATTATTTTTTAATGTACCATGAATACCAAGTCAATCGGGTAAAGGTTGATTAACTCTATTTTCCCACTCACTGGTCAATGAAACCATTTTTTTAAATTTCCCATTTTTAATCCCACTGTGGGATAATTAGCACAACTCTGTTCCTTAACCATAAATTGTGTCCTGAGTGCTGTCTTTAATTCCATGCTCTATGTCACCAAGTAAGACTCTTCCAAACAGTGAGACAACGGGCATAAGGATAAAGCCATCCCCCACGATTTTCCAAAGCTTCTGGCTATGAGGGACATCATCTTTTCCTTCTTTGTGCCTGTTCCCCTCGAAGTGAAACAAACTATCATAAGGAAAGAAAGTCCCCCGTGTACCCAGAGCTATACCTTCAAGGCCAAGAAAGCCCATTTGTTTCGAAGTAAAACAGTGGAACATTTGAAATCCCAGAACCAAAGCCACTCTTAAGGCTGAGAGAGACCAGTGTGACCAGGTAGACATGCATCCTTTCTCCTCTTTGTCTCTTGACAAAAACTCTTTGTGCAGGCTCCATCCTCAGGAATGTTCTCCTGCAGGCCCTGAAAGCTTCAGGCTTATTTGTCTTGAAAACACCATATGAGGGTGTGTCAGAAATTTGTGGAAAAACAGTATTAAAAGATAATAAAATGTTTGCATGAACTTTTTGAAGCCCTCTCCTACGTGAGAAGAGCCTTCCCTGGGCACATTTGAATCCCTAGAAATAATTCTCTTTGGACCTGCCGATGCCAAACACCTGCCTCTGGATCAATCACCGTATCAAGTAGACCTGGCCGGTTTGAGGACCTACTTGCCCCGGGTGTGGGAGAGTCCAAGTCAATGTCATTAAAACCTCACCCAGGAAAGGAGTAGCAAGTCCCAAAGGCTAAGATGAAGGGCAAGCAAAACAGCTGGCAAATATGCCAGCGCTTAGATCGATGCCTGGAAGACTGTGGCCCTCAGGAAATTAATATGTGCACAATGCTCTCCTTTTCTTGTTCATGAGTTTGCTGGTCTCTTAGAGAACTCTCTCCGGTTTAATTATCATTACCATGTACTTTTTGTGTTTTCCTACTTGATTAATGTCTGATGATATCTTCAAGAATTCTTGATGTTTTCTTCTTTTGATTTATTTTGCTTTCTTTTTTATACATTCTTCAGTTGACTTCTATTTATTCTTCTTATTCATTTATGTGTTAGTCGTATATGTATTGGTAACATTCCATATGTTTGGGTGTATTGTGATATTTTGTGTGTTATGAAACAGACTGCAAATAACTTGGGTTTCTCTTTAGCTCAAGGATTTTTATTTGTTTTTACTGAAATTTCTAAGAAGATAAATATTTGGGCCTGTATTTTGTTGTTAATTTCTAGTATCATTACATTTTGGTCGGAAGATGTGAATTTTATTTTTGTAGTACTTACTATTATAAATATATTCAACATCCTTATCTTGTCTGACTGCCTGATATATCAGTTCTTGAAAGAATGTGTTAAAGGCCACTATTCACATTGTATTTCTATATATTTTTCGTAATTTTTCCAATCATTTTTCCTGTACCTACTGAATGGTTATATTGTTTGAAATATAAAAATTAATTGTTATCATAACTTTAAGTGTGGCATGTGTAATCTGGAGACGTATTCTATTGGTATTATTTATTTTTATTTAAATATAACATATAGAGAGGAAAATATAAGATCATCAGCGTAAGAGCTCATTTATTTTGCTTAACTTGACATGTCCATGTACCCAACACCTGGATGACATTTAGCTGACATGTCATGTCTTTTTCCAGGGACTCCGTAGCCCTTGCTTCCACAGGTAGCCGTTATTCTGACTTCAACAGCCACAGCTTCCTTTTCCTGGATGCTCTTCACCAGGACAGACCCGCTATTCCACGAAGTTGTTAAGGACCCTGTCATCATGACAGAAAAGGTGTTTATGGTTGTCCCATGCCCTCCTTGATACTTGATGAAGACTAAGAGTGTGGAGGCAGGGAGGAGACAAGGACAGAGGCAGGAGGTCAGACTGAAATGAACTTCTCCAGAAAAAACTGTCAGGTAAAGACTAGCACGTCGACTCCAGCAGACACACGACCCGTAAGGATTTGGGGAAAGGCAGACTTAATGAAGTTGGAGCCATTGTGTTTGTCTCAGAAAAATTGCAAAGTGCCATTTATAGAAAAATTGAAAAAGAGGGCAGATTTCTGTGGCCTACTTTGGTACTTGTTCAGACTTGGAGAGAGTTAGAGACATACAGTAGAATATTGTCATCTTTGATATTTTTAGAGCCTTTAAAACCATGATATTCCCAAGAGTACAAACAGAATCCAAACACCAGATCTTGCCCCGCTCACAAATACATTTCCTACATGATGAGTGGGTTAGGAGGCAGGCGATGAGGGGAGATGGGGAACCTCATTGCAGCAGAACCATGGACCCCGTTCACTTTTCTCTCCCGAATATAAAATCCTCAACTGCATTCCATTGTCTGACTGGGCTGACCACAGCTGTGACTGTTTCCAAGCTGAAAATGGAATCTAGCCACACTTGGATTTAGTATTCTCTAGAACTGCTGTTCCTCAGGGCATTATTTTTAGAAACACTCCATTGTTAACTGGCTTTTAAAATGTAAATGCTATTTTTAAAAAATTAATAAATCATTTTATTGGGGGTTCTTACAGCTCTTATTACTAATCCATACATCAATTGTATAAAACACATTTGTACATATCTTACCATCATCATTTTCAACACATTTTCTTTCTGTTTAATGCCTGGATATCAGCTCTTCTTTTACCCCACATTCCCCAACCTCCCAGATGCCTGATAGATTATAAATTATTATTATTATTTTCATATCTTACACCACCTGCTGTCTCATGCAAAAGATGTTATGCAAAAGTCTCTGC
>NW_022103905.1:8045451-8065086 GCF_000313985.2 Echinops telfairi
CAGTACAGCAGGGATAATGTTGTATACAGATGACCAAATGGCAAATAAGGTGCTGTCCCTTGCCACCAGGTATTCACAGATCAGTGATGGAACAGACACAAGCAATTATTCTGTGATACTTGTTATAATTAAAGGACAACATACAACATTCATAAAAGTAGGAATGATTAATTAACCTCCACTGCATGAATGGACAGGGATCACTTCAAAGAGGAGACACTTCGGGAAAATTACAAGAAGAGAACAAGTCCCGCCAGGCAGAAGAAATAGGATCTGCAGGAAATCGGATCTGCAAAAGGGAGCAGCATAGCCAAGGGGCTTTCAAAACTCAAAGGAGGTGGCAAGAGAAATACTGAGCAGAAGGTGAAGGATGCCAGTCAATGAGGGCAAAGCAGGCAGTCACAGTCAGATTGTTTTAAACATAGAACCAGTAAGGTTAGATGTGCAGTTTCAGGACCGACTCTGGCATAGGATAAGAGGTTCAATTCAAGGAAGGTGACAATGAAGTCAATAAGATCAGTTAATGATAAATGACATTGTTCTCAAACTTAAATATGAAAAGTTTTTGGCTTCATGCACACTCATTCTAACACTAGCCTTTCCTCTGTTTCTGTTACTGCCTTTCTTCCTCCATAGTCCTGAAGTCCTCCCTTACCTTTTATAAAATGCCATATAGATTTTAGGACAAATCCTCTCAAGTATCCTGCATCATCCGACAGTCAATATTCAATACTTAAATTCTAGCAATAGCTTAGGGGGTAAAAGTGAAGCAGAGTAAACACAACTCAACAAAATGATATGTCATGGTATTGCTTCCCATTTCTGTAAGTGTCTTAGGAAATGTACCATAAAGGGGAGACTAATCTGTTAGTCTCTCTCCTCCTGGCTGGTTGAATGATGGTAGAGTTGGTAGCAGAGTCAGGTATGGTTTCACCACCATAATAAGTAGCCAATAGAAAAGGCTTCTCATAATAGTAACCTGTTGGTAATGCCTCGTCTGTGCTGTGATGCAAGTCATTCTTCTGCTCACAGGACATGGAGAAGTTGGCTTCGCAGAGTAGTAAGGAGAAAGGAGATCCCAATTCCTGTGTGAAAAACACACGTCACAACGTTCACTGATAAATTCTATTTAAGGAAAATTAGTTAACCTAATTATTAACTCTATTAAAGAAATTTAACTTTTAGTTAGGAACTTCTGAGAAAGGAAAATTCCAGGCCCAGATGGCTTTGCTGGTCAATTCTACCAAACATCTCAGAAAGAAAGAATGCTTGCACAAATCTACATACTTGCTTCCAGAAAATGGCAGAGGGGGAAACACTTCCTAATTCACTCTCAGATGTCAGCATACCCCTGGCAGTACAAGAAAACCAGGGACAACCCCAGTCTTCCTGAGAATCCGCACATTATTTCCTCCCCAGCAATCTCACACTGCCTCATTCCCATATGCCCAGAAATTGTCAACTTATTCACTAGATCTCTGGTTGAGTTTTTCTTCACGGAGGTTATAGAATTTGAAATCTTGCAGGCAAAGGAGTTTGAAATATTTACTAATAAACAGCCAAGGGCGACTAAGAAGAAATCCTAGAATGGTGCAAGCCAACTGACAATTTTTCCTCCAAGTTTCTACCTTCTTCCCTCCCAATCTACACAAAGAGACGAAGCATCTTGGAAATGTTTAACAGAAAGATAAATTTTAAATATGTAAATATATACTATATTTGACTTAATATATTTTAAAGTGAAATACATTACAAGTGCAGAGGCTATATGTACATGGGAATCTCTTTTAAATCTGCCTTTATCCTATGGTTCAAATTATTCATTGCTGCTACAGCCACAAATTGTTTTCACTGGAGGATAGGGGCACTATTATCTTCAATTATTTATCATTATTTCTGAACAAGGAACTTCGCACCTGAGATAGTTAAGGTTTATTGTGCCAACCTGGCCGATAAACAACTTGGGGTTAATTGAAGGGCAGAAAGATAAATGACTCAGTGAGCTTTGCCTTTCCAGTTCTCGGGTCTCTTACATTGTGATGGCTGGACCAGGGTGCAGCTGCCTTAGCCAGTTCCCTGCTTCAGCTGGCAAGGCTCACTTCCTGCAAGACATCCCTGAGGAGAAGCTGCATGGACCTACCCCTATGCAGCCCTTGGTGCTGGAGCAGCCATGTGGAGACCCCTGCCAGCGCTGAGATGCTTACACATTCACTGATTTGGCTTTCATCCTGCAGTCGGCATCATTGCGTGTGTTTTGTGAGATGGAGGAGGACTTTGTAGATCGGTGTCGGACATATGGGCTAATGTTGGACTTATGGGCTTGGACAGCACTGGGTTGGGATGCTTTCTTAATGTACACTTACCCTTTATATAAAACTCTCTCTTATACATATGAGTTTCTGTGGGTTTGTTGCCCTAGTTTACCCAGACTGACACAGCACCGAAGGAGTTTTACAAAAAAGCCAAAAGCTTATTGTGAGAATAAATTACTCAGGGGGGAAAAGGAATATTGTGTTGAAAACCTGAAAGCACACAAACATGAGAGAAAACACCTGCTTTCCTGTAAACATTTGAGTTACTGCAGTTCCAAGAAATAGCTGTTAACAAGATACTCGGATTCAATTAACATGACATTACAATTTCAAAGGTCAGGAGGAAAAAAACTGCCTTTTTTTCTTTTTTACTTTTGAGCTTTCTCCCTTTCCAAAATTCCCTGGTGATGAAGTCAACAGATGGAGTTACTTCTTGTGAAGTGTAAAGAAAGGTCACACACAGCTTTCAACAGATCACAAATGATTGGACACATGATTTTAGACACTGGGCAAGTTCCCGGGAGGAATGCAAGAGAACTTCGAGAACTAACCAAAATATTCCTAGCAAGGCAAATCAAAATGAAATTTGCCAGGGCAGGTTCTGTTTTAATTAATTAGGTTCAAATCATAACACACACACACACACACCCAGGATCAATTGTAGCTTGTTTACCAGATATATATTTTAGAATACTTTGATATTTAAATTTGATAACAGTGAAAGAACGCCTTTTGGTACCTTGAGGTAAAACCTACGTCTTTATACCCAAGCTCAGTACAGAGGGTTTCTTGAAGCATAGCAAAAACATGGGTCTGCCCAGCATTGTATGAGACAACTTAAGGGCACTTGGAGTTGGCCTCAAATTCTCACAACTGGACCAGTCTGTAACACCATGATAAATGGATAAAACATTGAACTTGTCAAGGATTGTGTCATGCTTGGGTCCACAATCAATCCTCATGGAAGCAGCAGTCAAGAGATCCGCCGAAAAATTGTATTGGAAAAATCTGCACAAGACCTCTTCAGCGTGTTGAAAAGTGAAGCTGTTGCTCTCAGGACCAAGTGTGTCCGACCCACGCCATGGTCTTTTCACATTCATGTGAATGGCAGCCTTTCCATAGAGAAACCAGAGAAGGGTCGAAGCATTTGCATCGAAGTGCTAGAGAGGAATATTGAAAGTACCACGGGCCGCCAACCAGACAAACTGATCTGTCTTAGATGTAGTACAGTCAGAATGCTCCTTAGAGGCAAGAATGGTGAGACTGCATCTTGCATACTTTGGACGTATTCTCAGGAGAGACCAGTCCCTGGAGAAGGACCTCATGGTCAGTAAAGGAGAAGGGCTTTGACAAGGAGGAAGGCCCTCAACAGCATGGATTGATACAGTGACTGTGACAATGGACTCAAGCCTAGGAACAGTTGTGAGCATAGCGCGGGACTGGACAATGGGTCGCGATGGGTCAGCACAGGCTCCATGACACTTAGAAAGGACAATGGCGTGAATTGGACTGAAGTCAACAACAGTGGGTTTTGGGTTGGAGATACTCCCACAGATAAAGATCCTTCCTGTGGATGGCAGAGCTTACCTCCCTAAAGACAGAGGGATCCTCCCAGATCCTCAGTGATCCTCCATTTTGCTCTAGATTCCTGGTGTTGGTAGAAATCTAGGATACCAAGATTTTAGTTGAATGAGGCTGTTTAGAGCCATCTGATGTCAGTAATGATGTCCCTCATTTCCAGTCATTTTCTAAATCCAGCATACATTTCTTGCAGTTCCCTGTCAAAGTACCGCAGCAACCATTTAAAAATTGTCAGGAAAATTTTGTGAGTGATTTTAATGAAATTACTTAATAATTTATACATGCTGAGGGATAATTTCTCTATTGAATCAGCACAAATATGGATCTCTTTCAGTTGGTTGACCAGAGAGCCAGCTTCCAAATTTCTCGGTATAGAGGAATGAGTACTTCCAATGTAGCATCGTTTGTTAGAGCAGCTATAATGTTACTTCCTCACCTCCTAGTCTTGTTTACCTTCTGCGAATTTGAACTTCTTCCTTCACTGCTTTTGATTTTTGTTCACATACAATCTCCTGAAATAGTTGAACTTGGGCCAATTATTTTTGGTGCCATGACTCTATTCCATCCATCTTCTTTTGAGGTGTGTGTGTTAGTCAATCTTCGGATCAGATACTTCTTTAATATTGCAATTTGAGGATTGATTTTTGTTTGTTTGTTTGTTTGAACTTCTTTCAGCTTGGAAAAGACTTTGTGTGTTCTTCCTTTTTGTTTTCTAACTCCAGGTCTTGGTACATTTTATTAAAATGCTTTGTCTTCTCAAACTACCCATTAAAGTGTTTCGTTCAGTTCTCTTACTTCATCTTTTCTTCCATTTACTTTAGCTATTCTATGTTCCAGAGAAAGTTTCAGAATATCTTCTGATGTTCTCCTTGCTCTTTCTCTCTTTCCTGCTTTTTAGATGATAGTTTGCTTACTTTATGTATAATGTACTTAATGGCTTCCCACAACTTGTCTGGTCTATGGTCATTTCTGTTCAATGTAAAGAATCTATTCTTTGGGTCTCAGACATTGGCTAAGTTAACAGACAACTACTTCCTGGAGAAGGACATCATGTGTGGTAACTTAGAGGCTTAGAGAAAAAGGAGAAGACTGCCAATGAAATGGATTGACACATCCATGAACTAATGGGCCCAAACATAGCAATAATTGTGAGGATGGGGGTGGTATTAAATCGCGAGAGAAGGGGTAACAGGTCAGGAAAGGAAATACATGTACCAGGGGAATGAAGGAACGTTGAACTGTGTCAGAAAGCGATATCTATTGATTTTGTTTCCATAGTTACTACCTAATTGTTGTTAGGTGCCATTGTGTTGAGGGAGCCCTGGTGGTGTAGTGGTTAGGCATTGGGCTGCAATCCTCATGGTTGGCAGTTAAAAAACACCACCCGCTTTGTGAAAGAAAACTGGACTTTTGACTCCTGTAAACACTTACAGTCTCGGAAACCCACAGGGGGGTCACTACGAGTCGGAAATGGCTTGATGGCAGTGAGTTTGGGTTTTGGAGAGCCATCGAGTTGGTTCCAACTTTCCTAGACCAACCCTATGTGCACCAGAGTGAAACGATCATTGCAGGTTTGGGACCCTGTGTCAGTCCATCTACTCGATGGCTTCCTTCCTCACTGACCATCCACTTGACCACCCATCATGTCCTTTTCCAGGGATATGCCCGAAGTATGCGATTGTATAACATGGTAATAGTGGTATATGCACATTTGTATTTATTTTTATTTGCTTAATCTGGCAACTTCCACCATGCCTTTAAAGGCTTCCAGGGGGTTCCTCATGTTGCTGGGGTTAAATGAGTAATAAATCTGTTTTTCCAAACATTATTTTTAGGTTAAAATTAGGTCATTGTCCCCGAATCTTTCTCTCCCCGTTGCCACACTCACTTTAGTACCTATTTGGAAGGAGATGGTATAAACAAGATAATAGGAATATACATCATGAGCAAATAAATAAAGCCCCCTCCTCTCCAAAAAAAATGAAAAGTACAACTATGTGAGTCTCTTGACATTGGAAGTTCCCACCCTGCACTCTTCCAGAATCCTCCGAAGCACGTTTGTTCACTGAACAAATACTTAAAGCAACCACACAGTGACTATTTAATTCTCTAATTCAGGACATTAGAGAAGAGGAGTCTTTGAAGGATTTAGCAAATATTTATTTGCTGTCTATATGGGTCGCTAAGTTAGTTCCATCAACTGCAGTTTATTTGAAAGGAGCACATTCCACACATTGCCTCCTTTAAGCATTTATGTGTTAAAAACAAACAAACGAAAGTACCTAAGGTCTAGTTGTTAGTTGTGGTCGAATGAATTCTGATTCATGACAATCCTATATCTACAGAGTAGAACTACTTCATAAGGTTATCAAGCAGATTGCCAAGCTTGGCTTCCGAGGTACCTCTGGGTGACTGAGATCTTATGAACGTCAAATGCCCGAGGAAGACATAGTGAGATAATTTACAGAGTCATCAGAATGAATGAATAACATCAAGAATTGAAAACAAATAATTGAGTGGATCACACTCTTTGTGCCTAACCCTGCGTAGCAGTTACATAATCTGTTGTCAATTTGAGACTGAAGAGTGAAGGGGTGGAGTTTAGCCTGTCAACCAGGTTGCAGCTTGATGACCTCATTTGGAGGCACTGAGGAGATAAATAGCTCGCTGGAGGCGGGACACACACTCACTCCCTCTGAGACATTCCTGCAGACAAGACACATGGAGCAACATGAGAGCCCAGGAGCTAAAGGAGCCACGCGGAGACCCCTGTCAGTGCTGAGAAGCTTACAACGCCACTGGATCCACAAGACTTTCCACCCACTGGCCTGTGATCTTCCTGCATTCAGCGTAATTGCATGTACTGCGTGAGTCTGAAGATGACTTTATAGATTGGTATCAGATATATGGGCTGATATCAGACTTATGGACTTGATCTGGAGTGGGCTGGGATGTTTCCTGAGTGTACAATTACTCTTCATACAAAGTTCTTTCTTATACACATATGAGTGTCTATGAATTTGTTTCTCTAATCTACCCAGACTCACACACCCTGTTTTAAAGCAGGTGATGCACAAGGACTGCAGCAGGGAAGCTCTGGTTCTAATGGGAAGCAGAGGTTTACTAATGTAGAGAAGCAGAAGCTACATAATGAATACCTTAAATGGGCACTGAATAGTGATGGCCTCACGTCACATGATCCAGTTCCCACGCCTTTTAGTGAAATGGCCATGAAAAACATCTCCAAACCTGAATGCTTTCCTAGATGGAAAAAAGAAGAAATGTGGACCCAGAGTTGTAAACAAACAAACATTTGAGGAAGGATTAAAAACGACAGACATCATGTGGATGTACTTTTCCCAAGGGAAGTAGTGCTGCCTTTAGTTTATTATTTGCTTAGCCAAAGATTTGTGACAACTTTGACAACTCGCACAAGAAAACTGTACTAGACATTCCTCTGAACTGTATACTATTTTTATGCAAATTTAAAAAGAACCCCGGAACCAAATATAAAAGGGGAGAGGGTGTGCGGATGCAAATGAAGGTGTCTGAAGTGGTGTCTGTCGGATAGATTTCCCAGTCGCCTCTCACTTCTTTTACTGCTGTATTTTCGTAATCTAGAGAGAGAGAGAGAGATCTGAGCATCTTAATATTATTATAGTTGAAAGACCACACAAACATGATCCCTAAATGGCATTGTTTCCTTTAGCTCATCTTTCTTTGGCATGTTTTTCACCCCTTTGTTGTTATTATTAAGTGTGTGTGTGGGGGGAGGGGGCGGAAATAGGAGAAGGAACATATGTTTTCAAAAGCAAAGAAAAGAGAGATTCTTGAGTCCTATGATTACGCATTATGGTTGCTGTTGGTGCCCTGGTGGTGCAGTGGTTAGCGTTGGACTGCAATCTGCACGGTCGGCGGTTGGAGACCAGCAGCAGCTCCTCGGAGAAAGACTGGGCTTTCTACTCCCTCGCCAACAGTTACAGTGGAGGAAACCCAAAGGGGGCGGGGGGAGAGGGGCGTCACTGAGTCAGCATAGACTCGATGGCAGTTACTGTGGCGTCTCCGCTTAGCACTTTCAGACTATGTACGTTACTAATGTTAAAACCCTAAATGGGATGATATAAATTGTGATTTCATGGAACTGAACATAGGAACGACTCTGGGAAGAACTGGCTCCTTCCTCTTGGTTTTCGGTCGCCTGCCTGAGGCCTTGCTGTGCGCTTGCAGCCCTCACCATCGGCTCTATGGATTTTCAATGTTGAGTTCAAAAAGCAGTCGGCCATTAAATAAACACAATCTGAATCCTCTCTGGGTGAGGGTTAAGCAATGAGATGAGAGAGGGTCAGCCAATTGTTAGTTTTATTGACATGTAGGAATCCATGGGCCCCAGGAGCAGTGGGAGATGACCACTCCCCTTCTCCGGCAGGCCTAAAAGGGGGGATTTATTTGTTCCTGGTAGTTTTGGAGGGTGTTGCTATGTACCATGAAGAGAGAGATGTGACTGTGATTTAGTAAGTTTAAAAAGCTGAGCCCCCAAATTATTTTAGAAAACTTAGGTCTACAAATTACCATTGATTTAAGATCTTGGAACCTAAGTCTATTGAGTAACAGCATTCTCAACTGATAATAACAATTTCTTTAAAAAAATTCTTGTAAAAAATGAAAAGTATATACATAACTATTTCATACCTAACAATATAACATTGTATGCCTTACTTCTTCTAATTGTCCATTATTTTCTATCTTTTTCCTTAAAAGAGAATAAAGCAATGTATTTTCTTAAAATCTGCTTTTATAACTAGTTATTAAATTGACTGGTCTAGATAAGTTTAACCCTGTTGATGATAGAAATTTTGAAAAGTTAAGTAAAAGTATGGAAAAGTTAAAGTGTGTATGTTATCTCCCCTTCAAGTGACCAGAGGATGTTATTTTGCAGGTTGACAGTGTCCTTAAGATGATACTTAAGGCTTTGTGTGGGGGTGGGGGTGGGGGGTGGGGGGAGCATTTTTCACATATCAAATTGGTATGAACAAAATATGGGCATTATCAGCAGAGATGGAGAATTCATTCTTGAGATGGACGAACGTACTGGCTTCCGAGGTAAAATACTGAGTTTAAGGGTTGAGATATCTGTGTGGAAATTATTCAACAGGGAGAAAGAAAATCCAGATTGGGTCTTGGGATACAGGTAAGGCTGGAGACATGGACTTGGTGTCCTCCACCCAGCCCTGGGAAAGAGAAAGGAGCCAGAGAAAAAGAAGAACACACACCCAACCAGCAAATCAGAGAAAGAACCCACATTTGCAGAGGAAAAAAAGAAAGATCAGAAAAGGCACCATTGAGAAAGGTTCTGAACAGTACAACATTGTAGAATCCACAAAGGGAAATATTTTTAAAACAATAAGGCGGGCCTCAAAGTGCAAAGCAGAGACTAGCAGAGACAGGAGAGGCTGAGAAAGCTGTCATTTGTGAGCCATGAGTGAGCATTGAAGGAGCTAATTAAGGGTGCAAAACAAATTTTCAGAAGTATGCCATTCAGATGGGGGGAGTGCAGAGTGGAGATCCAAAGCACATTAGTAGGCCACTGGAGATCCCCTTGCAGAGGGGTCTCGGGGAGGAGATGAGCCAGTCAGGGTGCGATGTAACAATGATGAGAAATACAACCTTACTCTAGTTCCTAAAGGTTTCCTCCCCGCTCCCACTACCATGACTCGAATTCTATCTTGCAAGACTGGCTAGACCAGAGGAGGTACACTGGTACAGATAGGAACTGAAAATACAGGGAATCCAGGACGGATGAGCCCTATAGGACCAGTGGTGTGAGTGGCAAAACAGGGAGGGTAAAGGGAGAATGGGTAGGAAAGAGGGAACCGATTACATGGAACTGTGTGTGACTTCCTCCCTGGGGGACAGACAACCGAAAAGTGGATGAAGGGAGACGTCGGACAGGGCAAGATATGACAAAATACCCATTTATAAACTATCAAGGGCTCATGCGGGAGGGGGGGAGCGGGGAGGGAGGGGAAAAATGAGGACCTAATGTCGGGGGTTTAAATGGAGAGAAAATGTTTTGAGAAACGATGTACAAATGCGCTTTACACAATTGCTATGTGTATGGATTGGGATAACAGTTGTATGAGCCCCTAATAAAATGTTAAAAAAGAATAAATAAATAAATAAATAAAATGTACAAGAAAAAAAAAAGAAGTATGCCATTCAGACAACAGAAGCAGCCCTAGGGCAATCCTAATGTGGCCACCAGGAATTTGAGTTACATAGGAAACCCTGGGGGTATGTTTATGAAAAGGCCCTCCTAAATCTATAAGTCATAGATATTTATGAATTATACATTTTAAAATCTATAAATCATCCATCTAAAGCCATAGGTTTACCACAGATCAGAGACCATTTCACTGAAAGGGCAACTCAAATTTCACTGGGTAACTTCATCTTAAATAACCTACCGTGTGACTACCTATTGTGTTCTACTATTATTGATGATACTCAAAGATGATCCGTGTTCCCAAGCATTGCTATTCTTGTCCAATTTTGCTAAGGCTTTCTGAGGCATTTTGTGAGAGTTTTGGATCTAGTTATATCAGTTGTATCATGTGCAGGACCACAGTGTGTTCAATGTGGATAATTGGAACTTAGAATTACAAAAAAAGAAAACAAAGTCATGGCGGATCTCTAAAATAGTCATAGAGTGAATGGGTTCCCAGTCTTTAGCTAGCTTTCTTTTCCTAGTTAGAAACATTTACCTAACAGCTCTTGGCCAACATTTCTTGAGTGTCTGCTATATGATGGCCTCAGAGAGTTTGGTTATCCCATTGTAACAGATAAGGCAGAGCAAATTTAAAAGGTATTCTTCAAGATCCCAAAATAATGTGATATAATGAAATAGAAATGTGGACAAAGTACAGAATTGCAGAGAGGAGGGACTGCCTGTCTGAATCTGGGTAACGGGAGAGTTTCAGACTTGTGGACGTTGAAACTGAGGTTTGAAGGACAATGAAAGCCATTTGTAATTAACAGAAGGGGGAGAAGGCATTGTTGTACAAAGGCAAGAACTCTTTCCACCTTCTAAATGGACCCTGGTTGAGATCTAGTATGAGTGACTCGGGTTGGAATGTAGACATAGGATGTGACTGGCCTGAAGGCTTTCCTGGTTGGGACCAGATTGGAGCAAACAAGAGGCCAGTAACCTAGGTGAAAAGTAGGTGATAGAATTGTATTTGAAGGTAGATAAAAGAACTATATAACAACCAAAGGGACTTGACAGAGAGGGAGCATGTGGACTCTACATGATGCAAAAAGACAAGCCTGGATAGTTCTATGAGCTAAACCAAAAACCAAGGAGCTATGAGGATTTTTCAAAAAGAAGTTTAGGGTAGTAGCCAGACAGTAGTCATTGAAGAAACTGCACTGGCCCAGGCAGGAAGAAGGAAGCATAGGATGGACATCTTGAACATCGATAGGCCTCTTTGAACTGAAGACCGCATTATAGAAAGACAAAGAAATGTAAGGACAGGCTTTGGGGATGATTAGACCCCAAGGTCCTTAGATATTATATTGATGAACTTGGGCTTTCTTATCTGATAATTCAGAGGTCATTGAAGGGTATTCATCAGAGGAAGAATAAGAGTGTGACTTAGGATGTTCACTTGCATGGTTTTGTGGATGGATGATAATTAGGATCGGTGGTGAAATGAAGAGTTGAGACTAGTTTGGGAACAATTGCAGTTGTACATAAAAAGGATGATATGAGCCTGCGATAGGTAAAGCAAGTTAATGATGATAGAGAAGAGAGAATCCATTGGCAAAATATCGAGAAGATCATAGGTACATAAGGCCTGGGTTGATTGATTGGTGTGGGAAGCATGGAAAGACAAGAGCTGAGAAATCCCTAGGATTTCTCGTTTGCGTTCTTGATGATGTCACTAACGCAAGTGAAAACTGAAGAGGAAGAGCATGTCTTACAGGGAAGACAGCAGACATGCTGGCACTGAATTATCTATAACATTTTGATGAAGATGTCTTACGGGCTGTCAGATCTATCAGTCATGAATTCAAAGGAAAATATGAAATTTGATTGACATGTTTTGTAATTGTCTAAAATGTATTCAATGCATTAATTTCACAAGTGGAACCAAAGAGGAAAAGTAAGTTCATTCTGTCCACAGATAATAGTCTACTGTTATAAGACCAACCTATGTGTTGGTATTCGAAGGACTATTTTGAGTTGGTTGGCAGTGCCTATCCTTCTGTTATGGGTACAGCCTGTACTTGGAGAAAGATACCCTTAATGTAACCTACAAATTTAGCCAAAAATTAGGAGTGTTTTTCTGCAATGGTTTTCTGACTTCCTGCCTGGTGAATTTCTGGGAGAAAGGAAGCGAGGACTCACTGCACTTCAGGATGATGAGCACACTATTGAGCGAGTCCCTACATCACAGAAAAGAAATGTATGCATCATGGAGAGTGAGGAGCCACAGGATCATTTCAGAGACATTTTCAGATGAGCCCCTGCACGTAAAGCAATACTTTCTCAAGTATAAAACGGCTTGTCTATCCCTCTCGTCCTCAAGCACAGTGGGGCAAAATGTCAAGACTTAACCTATTGTTGAGAAACGCTGAATTTGCTACCTCTCCTGAGGCAAATATATTAAGGAATGGTATTCAATCACCACCAAAGATTTCAGATCTGCTTCCAATTAAAAAAAAAATCTTGTACACAATTTGGAACCTTGGCAAACGGTGGGGAAAATGTCAACCACAAGCAACAGACAAAATCCCTGGCACACTAATGCACCCTGGACCTGAGATGCTGCGCCATGAATTTTCTTTTTTCCTTCACAATAGTCTTTATACTGGATCCATCGATCTTCCAAACAAAAGTAAACACCCCAAATGCTTTTGCATAATTGTAACTACTAGCAATGGAAGCTGAAATGGAAGGTTTGGGCAGAATATTGGCTGAGTTTAGTTCTCTTAAGAAGGTATTATTTTCATTGTTTAATTTGAAAGGAAATAAAGTGAACTCTTTTAGCTATGTATTCAGTTGACATTTTGTCACAATGATCTAACTCCATGATGAGCAACGTGCTCCATCAAAGCACAAAAGATCTTTTCTATTCGCAGTGGGATTTCAGAAGAGAGGAGAACTGTATATTTCTGAACGTTTGCCAAAAACACCAAACAGTGTAACTCTGAGGTATTTTCCCCAAATGGGGTCTGATTTCCGGGGGAATTTAATAGCTGGCAGCTGGAAGGTGTGTGCCACTGCATTCAATTGTACACGGAAACCACCAAATCCCTACAAACTGTTCAGACTGGCATTGACAGTGACACGTCGCTCAGTTTCTAGTGCTGTAGATACAGTCGACTATACTCAACAACTTTCTGGGGTGATATATGCACGAGCAAAGTATTAGACGGAAGACTCGCCAACCCAATATATCTGAAAGCACACCTTCACAATTGTCCCAAACAACGTTCCTCCTTCCATCTCCTCAGACCCAAGCCATGTAAAGTGAACTTCAACGCGGGAACAGAAAAGACAATGGGATACCACTGTGGTTAAAAAGAAGGTATCTGGAGCCAAATTTCTTGGGTTCCAATCTCAACGTTATCATTTGTTAGATATTGAACAAAATTCTTAGTTTCTCCGTGCCTCGATCCCCTTATCTAGAAAACTAACTACAATAGTACTTCATAAGAATGTAACATTATAAGGGATCTGTTAATATTGATAAAATGCTTAGGTCAAACATTGACGTGTCACACCCACTGCTGTCGGCGGAGGACAGAGTAGAAACGCGCCTTACGTTTTCTGAGACGGTGAATCACCTCATCTTTCTCTCTCGGTGAGGTTGGTGGGTTTGAACCTCCAACCTGGCAGTCATTAGCCCAGTGCTTAACCCATGGCATCACTAGGGATAATTAGACTCATCACAAGTGCTATGTAAATATTTGTCCAATAAATTCAAATATATCTCACCTTCGGGTCCTTGTCACTTGTTCTTTGGGTGATGGTCTCCTACCTGCTTCCCTGGATCTGTTCTTGTTCCTCCAAGTTTGTCCTTCCTACTGCCATGTGCAGCCCTTTGAAGTGCCAACAGGCTGTGGATAAATCCCCACGCAGCCTCTTGTCCTTTCCCTTCTCCGTGTCTCCCTCATGGCTCAACATGCCATCCATCTGCATATCTTTGTCCTTTCCCCTTTGTTCTTGCTAGTCCCCTTGTATACATACCCACCTTCTATGAAGGGACTTCAAAAAGGGAGTGCAAAAATTTCATTCTTTTTGAGTTACTTTTCTCCATGAACTTTTGGAAACCCCCTTGTGTTCATCCTTCCATTCCTCCTCGACCTTTCCTTGACCCACTAGCCCACTGGGGGACGCTGGGATGACCCAGGGGTCACACGAAAGCAGATCCTACGTTTAGTCCTGCGTTCTGAACAATGTACAAACAGTTTCATTGTGGGAGTGGAGGTGGTTCTGAGTAATTTTTCCCCCCTGAAAATGGGATGGTAGGCCAAGTTTGGGAACCTGTGCACTAGTCCTGTCTCCTCACCTTATGCGGATACAGTTAGACACTCCCCTTTCTGTGATCTTGTAGCACTTGGTTCACCACCCTGTAACAATGGCACTTTGTGCTATAAATACCTGCCTACATGTTTATTTCTTTGATTACACGGGAGCAACCGGAAACATCCTCAGGACCAAATTTGGGGGATGGCATATTGGGAACTAAAATATGTTGGGTAAAATTGCTGGACAGGTGCCATCAAGTAGCTTGGAATCTCATAGTCTCATAGTCTCCCTGTGTACAGCAGAACAAAGCACTTGCCCTGCGCCATCCTCCCACTGTTCTTGTGGTTAAACCCGTTGTTGCAGCCACGGTGTTAACGCATCTTGTGGAAAGCCTTCCTCTTCTTTGCTGCCCCCCTACTTTACCAAGCACTCGGACCTTCTCCAGGGACTGGTCTCTCCTGACAATGTGACCAAAGGAAGTGAAATGGAGTCTTACCATCCTTGCTCTAAGAAGCATTCTGGCTGTACTTCTTCCAAGGCAGATGTGTGTTCTTTTGGCAGTCTGTGGTTCTATCAATATTCTTTGCCAACACCACAGCTCAAAGGAATCTGTTTTCTTCAGCCTTCCTTAGTCAATGGCCAATGTTCACATGCGTAGGAGGCGATTGAAAATCCTGTGGCCAGGGTCAGACACACCTTATTCCTCAAAGTCACATCCTTGCTTCTCAACACTCTAAAGAGGTCTTCTGTGGAAGATTTACCCAATGCAATGTGTTGTCTGATCCCTTGACTGCTGTTTCCATGGGCACTGATTATGGCTACAAGCAAGGTGAAATCCTTGACCACTTTGATCTTTGCTCCGTTTATCATGATATTATCATGTTGGGTAAAATATATAAACTCTACATTTTGCAAACAGTCAAACAGAAATGTGTAATCGATGGTGAAAACATGCAGGATTTTATTTCAGATTTTATGGCTAAAATCAAAACTCTGTATGAGGTTGAGATGGGCTGATTAAATTTATTAATTTATATGCAGCATAACTAAGAGTAGGAGCCCTGGTTACGGGTTGGACTGCCTACCCTCGGGTCAGCTGTTCAAAACCACCAGATGCTCTATAGGAGAAAGATGAGGCTTTCTAAAGAATTACAGTCTCAGAAACCCACAGGGGCAGTTCTCCCCTGTCTTAAAAGGTTAACACGAGTCAGAATAGACTCGATGGCAGTGAGTTTGTTTTATCTAAGAACAAAATAAAATTGGCAGAATATTATCATAAAATGGACAGAAATTTAATTCTTTAATTAACATTGTTTTCTATTCTGAACTAGCAAGTAAGGAGAGCCATGGCTACTTTCATGGAATATTTGAACTGTGGCTTGCTAAGGCTTTACTTGATCTTTAAGAATGTCCTTGAAATTGTACTATACACTTGACATGAATTTAAAGACTCGTGTATAATTCTATAAATCAGAATAATTGGATCACTAGTAGTTATAGAGAGTGAATTCAAACCTAAAGCTCCGTAGAAGAATATGCTCATATATCATGAAGGAGCATTAACATGGATGATGCTGGAACACATTATACTGAGAGATATGTCAATCACGTATTATTGTATGGTCTCAAGTATATCAAAAGACAAAAGCATGTAAATGGATAGAGACAAAAGTTTTTTAGTGTTTACCCATGGCAGGAAGGTGGAGAAAAAGAGAAATCACGGTAATGGAAACGTCACATTCATTAAGGATAAGGTTGTATAGCAAAGGATTGTAATTTCTGTCAATAAATTGAACACTTGTCAAAGGTTAATTAGCAAAAGCGGTATTTACAACAGCAGCAAAACAAAACAAACAGTAGCCGCCGAGGTTGCTTATGTACAACCCCTCAGCTCATGAGGTGTTGTTTCTTGGTTTGGAGGTTAAGGGACATCGTTTCTTGAGACACCAAATAAACTGGCTTCATCACATGGTTTAGTGCTTCTGTTCTAACTTCTAGTTCTGGGCACAATGCCCAGGGTCTTCAACGCTTGCAAGCTGTCCTCTGTGGCACAACAATTGAGGCCTATTTACCCGGAACAACAGGGGAAGAAGGAAAGTCAGAAATAGGAGGAGGAAGACATGACAGATATACATAGTCACCTCTGTGAACTGCCTCCTTTGCCAAGAGACCAGAGTAATTGGATGGTGCCCTGCAAGATTCTGGACAGGAATCCTGAGGAAAAGGGAGATGACTCCGAACAGAACTGCAAATGGCCATGGATTTTCAACATTCTGGAGCCATGGAGGGGGGAAACGATTGCCCTGCAAGAAACTGTAAGCCTTAAACCCTAAGTATCCCCTGATTCTCTCTTCAAACCTACTTAGCTTGACTCGTACAAGAGCTCTGTCCTGAGCTCTTCTAAGAACTATCCATAGGAGATCAAATTGACAGCAACAACTCACAAGACTAGGCAGGAACCAGAGTGGGCAGTCATTCATGTAAATGATGGATGTTAAAGAATGATGCTCATGGTTACACATCTCAAAGAACGGAGGAAATGTCACCACATTGTACAGAGAGAAACTGTTGAAGGAATGCGTGCTTTGCTGTGGGTATTGTTAGCAAAAGCAAAATAACTAAAGTTTAGGAAAAAATACAATGTATGGAAAAGTACTATCTTCATTTTCAAGTCTAAGCTTAGTTATTTGATTCTGTCAACATTGAATAATTATATCTTTCTTTTGTAACTGCCAAGGCAAGAAGACTATAGCTTAGTCTCACTTTCCATACCATTGTTGCTCTGATGAATCAATCAAATTTCTAAATCAAACTCATCCGTTGGCTCAAGGTAAAAATAGTCTTTGCATGGAGAAGTAGTTTTAATCATCTCAAGATGCAGCTGGAATAAATGCTACTGGCCCGAGTAGCCATTTTTCTTGGCAAATCTCTCTAAGCAATAAACAGTATACACCACACCCTCGTGAGAAATAGAACGATGGACAAGGATAACATTGTTTTCATGTGATACACTAAATATGATGTATGCATATGCAGTATGGACTGACATCCAATAACCCCGACAAGCACAGACCCATCAGAAGTTGTGAGTTGCTAGGAGTATGTATTCCAAGGGCTTAGTTTAACAAGTTCCAAGTTCAATCTTAACACTAACATTCACTGCAAACTCTCTGAAAACACAGAAACAATCAACAAACTGTAGTTGAAAAATCCCTGGAGCCAGTCAAAGATTGAACTATAGATGCATTTTGAGAGAAATAAAGGATTTGCAGGATTTGAAGACTTCTTGTTGACAAAATATCACCAAAGGGGGACCCATCAATCCGGCTTTATTCCATCTGTAAGTTTTTAATGAGGGAGATATTTTATTTTGATACTTTAAAATTAGAATATAATATTCTCTGTCATGCTAACTCTGCAGAAAGATGAGGCTTTCTGATCCCTCAAGAAGTACAGTCTCAGGAACCTATAGGGGCAGTTCTCCCTTTCCTTGAGTGTTGCTGAGTCAACTTTGACTTGATGTCAGGGAGGAGGGGTTTTGTTTTGTTTTGTTCTACATGCTAAATTTGACATTTTTGGTTGAGAGGGGTGGGAAAGCCAATTCTTCAGCCCCCAAAATATTATGAATTTGGACTTCAGAGTGCTCTAATTCAGAGATTTTTCTTGTGGCGGTGTCCAGCATCCCAAGTAAATAGTCCATACTTAAATATTGAGGATGAACATCTTACCAACTCGCCCTGCGGGTGCGCCCAGTTTCAGTCTTTTAAAGGCACAGAGATAAAGTGGAAATGTAGCATGTTATAACTGTCGTGTAAGACAGCTCTAGATTATAGCCAAATGACCGCTGGAAATGGGAAGCATGACCCTAATCCATCGGCCTCCATCCCAAAGAGGCACCATTATTGAAAGGTCTCGAGAGACACCATTCTTAGAGGCAGTTCAGCAAAACAACCAGCGCTTGGGATTCAGACACCAAAGCAAGTTTCTTGGCTCTACTGCTTACACACTGTGTGACTTAAGAGACTCCTCACTCCTTGCCATCGAGTCAGTGCTGACTCACAGCGACTCTGCTGTGGGTTTCCCAGACTGTAACTGTGTATGGGAGTAGAAAGCCCAGTCTTTCTCCCACAGAGCTGCTGGAGGTTTTGAACTGTATCCCATGAGGATTGCAGCCCAACACGTAACCACTACACTGCCAGGGCTCCTAGTTATGAGAATTTACTTAACATGAATTTGCACAATATTACAGAAGCAAAACCTATCTATAGGGCCACCAAAAGAATTCAGTGAAATGATGTATATGGGTGAAGTACTTGGCACATAATCTGAAATAGTGTATGTATGTATATTGGATATGCACTATATGTATAGGTGTCTATATTTCACTTGGGGAAAATAGATGTATAGGCCTCTCCTCCTGATGTTCTGATTCATAGGTCTGTGAAGAGCTTGGAAAACATAGGTTATTATAGAATACCTATAGGAAGGGATGGTGTCCAGGTGAGTTTGGGAAAACCCTTTTTCCTTCTTTTTGAAAATGTTTTAAATTTATTTTGTGGTTGGGAATATCCACAACGTAACCTCTTTCAACTCAGTCGTTTCTGGATGTGCAATTTAGTAATGCTGACGGTATTCTTCTAGTTGTGCAATCAGTCTCACCCCTCTTGTGTGATTTGTCCTTCCCCATTAACTTAAATTCACTGCCCACTAAGGCTTCAATCTAATCTTTTGAGTTGCTATTGCCAATTTGATCCCATATAGATAGTTCTTAAAAGAGCATAATACTTAAGGCAGACATTTTTTACTTTTTGTTATGGTCTGAATTATGCCCGCCCAAAAATATCTGTCAATTTTGCTAGACCATAATAATCAGTTTTATGTTATTATCTTCCATTTGTGCTCTGATATAATTATCCTATGTGTTATAAATCCTAACCTCTATGATGTTAATGAGGTAGGATTAGTGGCAGTTATGTTAAAGAGGCAGGATCTCATCTACATAATTACATTAAATTTTAAACAATCTGTTTGAGATATTAAAGAGATTAAAAGATTAAACAAATGAGCAGAGATCAGAGGAATTTAAGTACCACCAAAAAAGAAGGACAAGGAGTGGATAATGTCCTTTGAACCCAGCCTGCCTGCCTTCTGAACCTCCTGCGCATACACACACACACACACACACACACACACACACACACACACACA
>NW_022103905.1:8066971-8081130 GCF_000313985.2 Echinops telfairi
CCTTGAATTTGGATTTTAGCCTTCTAAACTGTGAGAATAGATTTCTGTGTGTTTAAACCTTCTGCTGTTATGGCGACACAAAATAACTCACACACTAGTTAAGCAAAATATTCTTTATATTTAAGAAGACTTTATGAGATATCTTCATTTTTACATTATTTTAAAAAATGATTATTTTAGGACAATAGTTTCAGGGGTGTATCCAATCTTCGTGGCTTCTGAAAATCTGGAGTCCATAAGAATTTGAAATTCTGTCCTGTGTTTTTCACCATTTAATATGGATTCGAATATAAAATCTTTTATTAACATATCCAAGACTGGTAGTCAGGCACCATCTAATTCTCCTGGTCTCATGGCAAAGGAAGTCGTTTACAGAGCCAATTATTTATGCATTCTATACTCCCCTCTTATTCTTGACTCTCCCTATTCCTCTGTTGTTCCAGGCAAATGGAGCCCACTAGTTGAGCCTTGGATGGCTCTTTGGGAGCTTGTATATCCTGAGGCACTAGTGGAAGCTAAATATTTTTTAGGCAAATTAACTGAGATCTCCTATGAAACCATGGCCCTGTGAGTTTGGAGGTTTAGTTTGGTTGTACATAAGCAGGCTCAACAACTATTCCACCCTACCACCCAGTTGTTGTAAATATATCAGTATCTATTACAACGTTTGCCAAATCAACCTTTCTGAGAGCAATCGCAACTTTACCTGTAATCATGTAATATTTCCATCACCAATAATCCACTCCCTACCCCCTCTCCTTCATGCTCCTGTTAAGCACTGATACATTTAGGTCTCTCTACACTTAACCACTTCTTGTCTTTTGACCTAACCAATATAATACAATATTTGTTCTTTTTGATGGGCTTATTTCACTCAGCATATTGTCTTCTGTCCACACCACAGCGTGTATCAAGCCGCCATTGCTCCCACCCTGAGTGTCTGCATTCAAGGGTTTCGAAATGGGATCTCTGGGTAGCTTTTGGAACCACAACCCTGGTGTCCAGGGCTGGAGCATTTTGCAATCCCTGCCAGCAGTGAGTAACGGTTCTGATTTCCCAACATCCTAGCCAAAATTTTATTTTCTATTTGTTTCGTTTTTTAAGTCCTTTTATTTGTTTGACTTTTTAGGAGTGCAATCATATCTCATTGTGGTTTTGACTTGTGTTTCTCCAATAGCTAATGACACCCAGTGCCTTTTCATGTTTGAATGTCCTTGTTGAAAGTCTTATTCGTGTCTTTGGCTCATTTTATGAGTGGATTATCTGTCCTTTTGTTTTGAATTTTGAATTTAACAAACAGAACTTATTTTCTCAAAGTTTAAGAGGCTAGAAATCGGAATTCAGGGCGCAAGTTCTAGATGCATCCAAATCCAAATGATTATCTGTCCTTTTGTTTTGAATTTTGAATTTAACAAACAGAACTTATTTTCTCAACGTTTAAGAGGGGAGAAGTCGGAATTCAGGGTGCAAGTTCTAGAAGTCTTTCGCTCCCAGAGACTGTTACCTCGGGGCGGACTGGAAAGGCCTTCTCACTTTTCAGCTTCTATTCTTTCGTTATCTTCATGTAGCGTGGCCTTTCTCCCACCCCACCCACCCCCTTTTTAAAAAAAGTATTTTATCATGAATTACGTGAAGATTTTCAGAGAAGATCATCAGTCACACGTTCAACAATTTATGCACAGTTTGTTTCAACTCATCCATTGCAAGCCCCTTGCTGTACCATTACTTGTTCTGCATTCTCCCTGTGTTTGCTATTTCCATTCCTTCTTTGCTCCTAACCCTCTGAACTTTGTCCTTGAGTAAAATGCTGCCCCTTTGATCTTAAATGGGTGATTATTCCACCACATGGTGAGTCAGTGCTGGACCTAAAGTCTCCAGGTTCACTCTCTCCAACCAACCAGGAAACCTGGCCTGTTATGATTTTGAGTTTTGTCCCACATTTTCCCCCTTTTCTTCAGGACCATCTAATGTTATCCTTTTCAGATCAGTTGGCATTGGTACCATATTTCCCTGAAAGTAAGACATCCCCCTAAAATAAGACCTACTTACAGTTTTGCCTCTTGCTGAAATAGAAGGCATCCCCCTGAAAATAAGACCTCCCCGAAAATAAGGCCTCCCGAAGCTACCATACCTCTGGACTGTAGCGACGGGCGCCGCCACGCCACGCCACTGTTGGCCGCAGTGCAGCCAGAGCAGACAGGAAGTGCGAGGTCTCTTTTAATAAAACAATAAACAATAAATGTGTGCCGTATTCTTCTTCATGGAAAAATAAGATATCCCTTGAAAATAAGACCTAGCACATCTTTGGGAGCAAAAATTAATATAAGACACTGTCTTATTTTCGGGGAAACAGGGCAGTGGGGCATGCTCTAGTTTGATCTCAGGGTTGTAAAGACTGATTTGGGGTGGTCCAAAAGGGTTATTTGTATTTCTGTTGTTAAATTGTAGAAGTTTTATATATAATGTGTATTAGATTTTTGTTTAATAAGCAAGGAGACATTAAAATGATCATGGAAAAATGACATTATCTTTTAATTCCTTTCTTTCGTATGAACAATTTGAAGCCCTTTCCTGTGTTTTCCAAAGATATTCTCCCAATTGGTCACTTAATTCTTTTTCACTTTTTGGTGAAATCTTTTGATCAACTCAAGTTTTCATTTTTTATGAGAGCTCTACTTATGATTGTCTTTGGTGTTTGTGCTTTTATTATTATAACAGATAACATATTGCTAAACTCTAGGTTAGATAGCATTATCCTTACTTGTTTGTCTAAGAATGTTATGGTTTTCTTTTGCAGATTAAGGTCCTTAATCCATTTGGAATTTATTTTTGTGTATAATGTGAGAGACATTCCCCCAGTGGTGCAGTGCTTAAACCTCTGGCTTTTAATGGAAAGTCAGAGGTTCGATCCATGATCTACTCTACGGAAGAAAGATGTGGGAGTCCACTTCCATAAGCTTTACAGCCTTGGAAATCACATAAGATGTTCTACATTTACTATACAATTGCTATGTATAGAAAAATCATACAACACACAAACAGGAAGCACACAAATAAACAAAAGCCCAACAATAACAACTAGACAAAGCATAGAAAAACTTCATTTTTAAAAAAAAATAGAAGATATTAAAGAAAAATAATTTTAAAATGAGTCAAAAAGGAGGTCAAATATCGAAGCATTGCATTTTAACCTAACTGCATCTGCAGTTAGCAATAGACTTTACACTGCTCTCTGCCTAATTAGCAAGGCTATTCACATCCCTCCACTATTTTCAGAGGGGCTTCACCAGAGGATTGATTCATGCGGGTACCCTGATAATGGTTCTTGGACTTCCACTGCCTACAGTCCTCTACAAACTAGGTGTGCACAATTTAAGCTCTGACACCATTCCCTCTTTCAGATTTGGATTTTATTATTTGCAATCATGGGATCACAGAGGCTGGTGCACTTCTTCCATGTAGACTTACATGATGTCTCACTTAGATGGCTACAGGTTTGAAGACAAATCTTTAAGACCCCAAATGCTATTCTTTCTGATAACCAAGCACCATCTGGTCTCTTCACGACACTGTACTATAGCACCGATATCTTCTGTGATCTTTTCATGAAGGCAAGCATCAAGCAGGGTCATGACAGACAAACTAATTGTTCTTAGACTGGAGCTAGAATTAAGTGTATGGCTTTTCTTTATTTATAGTAGTGGATTCTCCATTCCTGCTTCTGACATGGCTCCCTTTGTACCCAACAGGGTGGCAAAACTGACCACCCCATGTTAGAATTTCACACCTTCATTTACTTGTTCCCATGCAGTCATTTGATAGATGCTACAAAGACTACGTTACGGATACAAGAAGCATGCATACCAACTAATGAAACTATGCCACAACAGCCAGGTATGTACACCACTCCTTTGCACCAAAGCAAATCTCCTGTTTTTCTCTATCATGGCAACATGTTCATTTACTTCTTAGTATTTACCATTGTAATTTTATTTATCAGACACTTATTTCTTAAGTGGCTTCTCCACCAGTATCTAAGTTCAATAAAGGCACGACTAAAAATCTCTCATGTACTGTTTTTTTCCTTCTTGCCTCCTCAAGGGCCTACTCCAGAACCCATCCAACATTCACTGAATGGATGAGTGAATGCATTTTATTACGTTTTTGAATCTTCAAATACTGTTTTAAAATGAAACAAACGAGTTTGTTATCTGAAGTATATTTCATTTCCCAAGAATATTACCCTTCTGATCACAATCCAGCCAAAGATAGGTTAGATCACAATTGTTTGGAGAGAAAGAGAGAACGAGGTACTTTCGCTAACTCTGCTCTCAGTGCACTGCACTCAAGTATTCATGATATAAAATACGGACATCCAAAAAAAATTAAAAATTAAAAAAAACAACGGAAATTCAGATTCTAACCTAATTTCTAGTACCCAAATCCATACCATACAGTAAATTGTAAATAAAGCAACATATGTTAGGCCAAGGACTGCACAAATTGTAGACTTGATGGATCTCAATGCTAGACTAGTCTAACTCTGAGATCTTTATCCAGGATCTAAGTACTAATAGGATGTGTGACACAGCATACAAGAGCCCTGGGCCAAGAGGTAGAACACATGGGTCACAACATAACCTCCACTTTGCTACTAAAATGTTTCATAACCTTGGGCAAAGTTTTAAATCTCCATGAGTCTTACTTTCCTAATCTGTAAAAATTAGAGTGTGGACCTATTTTAGACAATACTGTTTCTTCCAGAGCTCTAAAATGGTGAACCCTGTGGTCATACAAGATGAATGGCATCCATGGCCTCTTATTTCCCAGGGGGAGAGTTGGTAGAGGTCCAGGGACAAAGGGTGAAGACCTCCCAGATCCAGAGTTTGCCATGCACAGTCTGATGCTGTGTCACAGAGACACTTTAATGCAAGTGCCCAGTGAGCTTACACAGAACGAGATTCTGTATACCAAGTGTTTTCTTATGTTGTAGGCAGATGTGCACGAGATTCTGTATACCAAGTGTTTTCTTATGTTGTAGGCAGAAAGCCAAATTATAATAAAGATTACTTAGTATCCATTTAATTCCATCAATAGAGCAATAGAAAGAAATGGGAAGAAGGAGAAGTCCAATGCTAAGCTGCTGGCTGAAAGAATTCCAGAAAGCCTCCCTAACATGACTCCTAGTGTAATTAACCATATTCTGAACCTCTGATCGCCCAAAACCGCCCTCTGCCCTCTGCTTTAGTGGTCACTGCTGAGGTTTGCTTCCACAATCCTCCTTTTCTGTCTTTCCCTGACTGGTTGTCTATTAGTCCTTCTTTATTATTGACAGGTTCTATTTAAACAACAGAAGCTGAAACATTTTAAACTATTTACAATCCCACCCGCTGCCATCGAGTTTATTCCAACTCCTAGAAGTTCTATGGGCAGGGACGAACGGGACCGTAGTTGATAGAGGACTGTACATCTGTAAGATAGCAGATTGCTTCATCTCTCTACTGCAGATGGACTGGTGGTCAGAACTGCCACCTGTCTGGCTAGCAGCCCAATGCTGAGGAGCTACCATGGCTCTTATGTACTTACAACACCCGCCCCAAAAAAACACCCCAAAAGCAAACCCCACTGGCATCCAGTCTATTCCAACTCTATAGGGTTTCTGAGGCCTTAAGTCTTTACGGAGCAGACAGCCTCGTCTGTCTCCTGCAGAGGGGCCAGCAGTCCCATCTTGTCGTTAGCTGTCCAAGACATATCCCAGAAGGACCACCAGCTCTCCTTCATGCTGGAAACTACTTGCACAATTGACAAATGAGCCCTAAAGCAAAACAAGGGATTATTATTATGCAGTCTGAGGATTAGCAACAGCAGGAATGAGTATCACCCATAGGGAAGAACTGTGCACTTCAATATGGTAGCCACTTAATGCATATGGTTCTTGAGCAGTTGATACGTGGCTAGTCTGCACTGAGAAGTGCATAAAATACACAACAGATATTGAAGAGTTCATATGAAAAAAAAGAATGATAATATGTTGAATAGATGGGATTACATTTTAAAATAAAGTATACAGAATCGTTTCACCTTTCGTTTTCTTTCAGTTCTTTAAAGTGACTGCAAGAAAATCAATACTGAATCAATGTTTACCTTGGGTCTTCTCAGCCCAAGGACTTACGCACTCACATTCAATTTATAGTGACATTCACTCACTCACCCCAGAATCACGGAACATCTACTCTAGACCAGGCTTTGAGACTCAACAGTGAATAAGGCAGGCATTGTCCCTTGGGTCCTGGGAGCCTGACCAACATAATCAGAGAACATTACCTATTAAGGCAGCAGTTCTCAACCTGTAGGTCGAGACCCCTCTGGGGGTCGAACGGCCCTTTCACAGGGGTCACCCGATTCATATCAGTAGCAAAATGACAGTGATGAAGTAGCAATGAAAATAATTTTATGGTTGGGGGTTCACCACCACATGAGGAACTGTATGAAAGGGTCGCGGCATTAGGAAGGTTGAGAACCACTGTCTTAAGGCATTCCATTCCACACAAGTTTCATGTTCCAACTTTATTTTCAATCTTAATTGGAAATGCTCTCAAGTCCATGGGTTCATTATTGAGCCTATCCTAGAAACCAGAATAGGAGTTAGGTAACCTACTCCAGAAACCACTTCCGGTGTTGGGTAGTGGGCGTTCGATACTATGGTTCCTGGAGAGTCCGAAGAATTTGGTCAACCCGTCATGTTATCGAGACATGACCAAACTTATCATTATCATCACCATTGCTCTTGCATATATTTTCTTAGTGGTGATACCCATTTAAGGTTATTTCCATTGGGCACATCTGATTAGATTAAAATACAATTTAGATACATTCCAGAGAGTAGATCCTGGAGACCATTTCAAGTTCATTAAATGCTGAGACCTCGAAGCAGATAAAGTATTGTCACGGAACCCAGAAAACTGTACACCGTGTAATTATCATCAAAAGTGTCATGGGAACTCTTTTCCCAATTGTGATCGTTTTGCAGAAGAACAACTCTATTCATGTGGATACTGGGGAAGTGTTGTAGATCAAATATTTATTCCAATCCTCTTCCCCATGGGAACCACAAGGCTATTGAACGTGGGTCTCATCTGTATCATCAGTCACAGCTAGATCAAAGCCTGGAATGAACACATATATCATTCTCTGTGTAACGGAGCAATTTGGGATTAAGATAGTGCTTACATCATAGATGGATGTGAGAATTCACATCGCATCAATGTGACAAAGCCCTTAGCTCAGTACCTCGAACAGAGAAAGTGCATTGGGAGTGTGCCTATGTCCCATGGATCTTTAGCTTTCTAAAGAAAACTGTCCCTACACGGGGATTTCATCCAAATCTACTGAATACATGCTCCCATTTTCTATGCCTCACCCCCAAATATAAGCTGTGTATCCTTCTGCCTACTTTGATTGATTTTCCCTATGCGTACTTTTTGTGTTTCTCTTTCCCCAAATGAATGCTTCGTGCCCTGACTGCAGAAAGCCCCTGCTTTAGCTTTGTTTTACTCATATGCTTCTCCTACTTCTGACCTAAGTTTGCCCCCACTTTCTACTTCTCTCCTCCAGACTGCTCGTGGTGACCTTCACACTGCTGGGGGGCTGAGACATATTTCACAACTAGATACAACACAGCGAATAGCCTTGATTGGAGAAATAAATGAGTGTTATCAGATTTATTGCTGAAAGCGTATTTTAATGGGAGAAGAGGATGACAATCAGAAAGAATAGAGCATAAGATCACCAACTCTTGGTTTAGGGAGGAGAGGGTGGGGTTAGAAAAAGGGCCACGGAGCGGGAGGATACATAAAGCACATTTTCTCTAGTTTACACTCCTGTCTGGGAGCTGTGGCTGTTAAAATGGTCCTGGTGACAGTTAGCAGGGCTTAGTGAAGGAGCTACGTAACTAGAAATCTCACTATCCTTGAAAGATACTCTCTTTCTCCACTTTTGGTAATGCGAAGAAAGAAGCTATTTCTGTGGTTTCTCAAATCCCTGAAAGGAAAGTCTGGGTGCAAAATTTCAAAGTGGTTTCTGCCAAAAGGTTGCTTTTAAAAAACCCAGAACCCTGAGTTACAGCAAGGAAAGCCAGGGATTTGGAGACATGCCGGAGCAGAGCCAGGTGCCAGCTTCTGGACTGGTGATGTCTTAGGGAGATTACAGCTCACCCCTGTCCACTAAAACAATTGCCTTTTAAAATGAGGATGCGAAATGAGTGTGGCCAGGGAAGACATAGCCTCGTTGAAGAGTAGCCTTTGTCCGTTGGGAGCCGGTGTTTGGCTTGTGGGAAGCTCTGTGGGAAGCTCTTCCATGGGAGCAATTGAAGATGGTAACGACTGCAGGAAATGGATGCTAAGAATGACTGAAGACTGAAGTTTCCACCTAACGTGAAAATAACTTAAGTCTGAAATTCCTCCCCACTTTGCCGCTATCTGGATATACTGCAGAAGCATGAGATCCGTTTGCCTGGCAGCAGTAAGCTCTACCCACAGTCAGAAAACGCCTTTCCCCCAAGCAAAGCACAAAGGTTGTTCTCAATAACCACTCCCAGTCCTTTTCCTCTAAGTGTCCCAAGAGATAGATACTCTCGATGCCAGTCACACAACTATCGGGATTCTTTCTGTATTAGTTAACGAAGGGAAAATGCCAAGAATGTGTGGTTTTGAAGTAAAGAAATGTATTTTGCCACAGTTCTAGATGCTTGACATTCCAATCAGGGTGCTAATCATGTCAATTCCATTTGTGGGTCTTACTCCTAGTTTCTGGTGTCTACCAGTAATCCTTGGCAATCCTTTGCTGGTAGACCAGTCCTCCCATGGTATCTGTTTTCCCTCAGTGGCTCTGTGTCTGTAACTCAGAAATGACTAGATTTATGATTCACTCCACTCCGGTAGGACTTCATCGACATGCTGTTGCTGTTCGGGCCATAGAGAGATGGTTCTGGCTCCTTGCGGCCCTCTGTACAGCAGAATTCAAACAATGCTCAGGCCCGTGTCACCTCAGTTGCTGTGATGTCTGCCTCCATGGTGACAGTCACTGGGTCGGCCCAGCTCATCGAAGATCTTTTTCTCTGACCTTTTACTTTACTACGCATGCTATCTTTTTCCAGGGGCTGGTCTCTCCCAGGTTTGTGTGAGAAAGTCTCGGGACCCTCACTTCTAGAGAGCATTCTGGCTGCACTTATTCAAAAGCATTTGTTCTTCAGCAAGTCCACGATACGTTCAATACTCCTTGCCTGGCCCCATAATTCGAGTGCATCAGGTCATCGTCGGTCTTCTTCAGGGATTGTCTCATTTCCACAAGCATAGGAGGCCATTGGAAATGCCATGGCCTGGGTCACGAGTATCTCAGTCCTCAAAGCGACACCTTTGTTCTTCACCACTTTAAGGAAGTCTTGTGCAGGTGACTTGCTAAATGAAATAATAAATTCTTGACTTCTTGACTGTGGCTTCCATGAACATCGATTGTGGAACCAAGTGAAATGAAACCCTTGATAACTTCAAGCTTCTTTTTCTTTGTCACAATGCAGCCTATTGATCCAGTCGTGAGGACTTTTGTTTTCTTTATATTGAGTTGTAATCCATAGTGAAGGCTGAAATCCTTGATCTTCATCAGCCCGTGTTTCAAGTCTTCCTCACTTTCAGCAGACAAGGTTGTATTACTTGCATATCGCAGGCTGTTTATAAGTCTTCCTGCAAGCATGATGCTGAGTTCTTCTTCATATAGTCCAACTTCATGGTTTATTTGCTCAACATACAAATTAAATAAGTGTGTCCATCTGGGTAGACTAGAGAAAACAAACCCATAGAAATTTCTTATGTGTATAAGAGTTTTATGTAAAGGGTAATTGTACATTAAGAAAGCATCCCAACCCAGTCCAGTTCAAGCCCATAAGTCCGATATTAGCTCATATGTCCGAGAGCAATCGATGAAGCCCTCTTCAGACTCATGAAACACATGCAATGACACCAAATGCAGGAAGATCTGAGGCCAGTGGGTGTGAAATCTTGTGGGTCCAGTGACGTTATAAGCATCTCAGTGCTGGCAGGGGTCTCCATGTGGCTTCTCCAGTTCCCAGGGCACAGGGTCTATCAGCATAGTGCCATGTGTCTTGTCAGTAAAGTGTCTCTAAGGGAGTGAGTGGAGAGAGAGAGAAGAATGTCTCCCGCCTTCAAGGAGGAAAATACTGGAGTTCCCAGGATTCTCAGGAGAAGGCCATGCCCACACAAGAGGTCTCACTGGTTATGTCTTGATTGACAGACCAGACTCCACTCCTTTACTTGTAATCCTCTCAAATTGACACCAGATTATGTAACTACCACGATTAGTATGTTAAAAGGCTATAGCATTGACACATACACACACACACACACACACACACACACACGAACGCACGCACGCAAGCACGCACACACACACCCCTCCTGATTTTAATCCATGCAGGATTTCCTTGTTCCACATTCTGCATGAGCACAATCAAGTGTTCTGAAATCCCCACTCTTCTCAAGTATCTATAGTTGGTTAAGATCCACACTGTCTAATGCCTTTGTATATTCAATAAAACTCGAGTAAACATCTTTCTGGTATTCTCTGTTTTCAGCCCAAATCCATCTGACATCAGCACTGGTAGCTCTGGTTCCACATCCTCCTCTAAAAGTCCAATTTCCTAACAGCGTGGCATCCACATGTGTAGGGACTACACTTTCAATACCTCAGAGGTGACACAATTCCATCCAAGACACTTTGTAACAAAAAAATATAGTATGTCAGATAGTTTAAAGTGCCTGCAAAGAAAATTAACAAGATCACTGAGATAAAAAAACAAATGTTGCCATTTTACATTACTTTGATCCAGAAAGATCTTTCTGATAACTTGCATATGAGCCTATCATTGAGTGAACGAAATGGTGGTATATGGAAGTATTGGGGAGAGACGACCCGAGGCAGAGGGAGCTGCCAGTGCAAAGACCCTGAGATGGCAGTGTGCTGTGCATGTATTCAAGAGGAAGCAACTTAGTGTGACTGGAGGCCTGTGTACCAGGAGTGAAGATGAAGTGGGGTTTGCTCAGAGAAAGACAGGAAACAACTGAAGAGGTTGAGAAGAGGAGGGACATGATCTCACTTAACTTTTCAAAGGACAATTCTGCTTTCTGTGTTGAGAATAGATCATAGGGAAACCAGAAAGGTAAAAGATTGGGGTAGGATGTGAGAACCAGAAAAATCCAAACTAGGTGCAAGATCTGGGGCACAAGCAACTGTGTAGATGAATTGCTATTGATAGAGATGGGCAGAATGCAGGAACAACAGGAATGCTGTTTTGAATATGTTGAGTTTGAAGTTGTGCTTACCATCTTTGTAGAGGTTCTTGAATAGGCAGAATGGACTGCAGGGGAAGGGTTCAGGCCAAAGCATGCATTCCAGCACCGTTGGCATGCAAATCACAGCCATACAAAAGTATCATGGAGTTGATTCTGACTCGTGGCAACCCTAGATGGAGTTGCTGACGTTACCACTAATCACAAGGATTGACGTATAACACCCACCCCCAGGGTGACGAACGACAGAACCATGGGTGAAGGGAGACAATGGGCAGTGTCCGAGATATGAAAATAACAATAATTTATCGACGGTTCATGAGGATGGGAGGGTAGAGGAGGGAGGGAAAAAAATAAGGACCTGATACCAAGGGCTCAAGTAGAAACAAAATGTTTTGAAAAGGATGATGGCAACGTATGTACAAATGGATTGCTATAAGATTTGTAAGAGCCCCCAAATCAAATGATTTATTAAAATTAAGAAAATCTTTATGAGAGAAGACAGCTTCATCTTTCACCCTCAGAGTGGCTGGGCGTTTGAACAGTTGACCTTGAGGTACCAAGGCTACTTTGTGGTACCCAACAGTGCTACCGGGGCTCCTTCAGTGGCACAGACATTGTATGTAAAGCCATGAGATCACACCGAAGCGTAGGTAGATAAAGATGCATGAAGACAAGCATTGAAACAAGTCAACGTGGCTTAGAGGTCAAGCAGATGCAGGAACCACCGGGGGTGACTGAGATGGAGTCATCCGTGAGGGCAGGGGAGAGAATGAGTGAGGGCTGTACCAACGACAAGGAAAAAACACAATCAAGAAAGAGCGAGAGGTCTACTTTGTGGAAAAGCTGCTGTTGGGTAAAGAGAGAGGAGGGCTGAGAAATGACCAAAGTGGATGGTTCACATGGACATTGCTTGCCAGTTGAATATTTGGGTAATGTCTCTCAAAGAAAATAAAGAGACCTTTACGGAAATATGTGAAACATGCCATATGTACTGTTTTCTACCAGGAACATGCTGATCAAGTTTCCCACATACCCAAATGAACATAGATAGTATCATAGGGAACAATAGGGAACAATGGATCTGAAAATAAAGTTAGTGTCCATAAATGCCCAGCCACTCCAAGGGGGAAGAGGAAGCCGTCTGCTCTCTTAAAGATATGTCACAGCCCCGGAAAGAGCTTTCGGTTATGAGATGGGCTCACTCCCTGTGGGGTATCTGTCCACCTGACTGAGAATCAGTGATTCATTCATCGATTTCTTCCTTCACTTCATAAATAATTGATATCAATCTCTCTCTCTCTCATCATTCTCTACCTCTATGCTTATCCACCAAAAAAGGTTACATCTAACCCTATAATGCCTGAATTTTTAATTTCAGGAAAAAAAATGTTGTTTTTATTTTTACTTTCGTAGTGATCTATATATATATTAATATATACATTTTAATTAAATGTTATGAAAATGTCACGCTAGGCGTTATAGGGCTAATAGAAGTTTGTTGTGAAGTTTTAAGAGTAGAAGTTTTATGTGAAGCTTGTCAACAAAATCAGAAAAATCTAAAACATTCTGTTCCATAAGATCTGTACAGACTTTAAATGATTATACTATTCTTTGCTGCAAGAACAAGCACCACCCTGCTAATCACAGCCTAAAGGGATCATTAGCAGCATATGTCTCTTAGAGTACAAAAACTTTTGTTCAAAATGTAGTATTAATTGCAATGCTTCTCTGAATGGCCACAAATTACAGTGAGAATGATGAAGGCAAATATGGTGGAGTTTGAAGTGTCTAGGGAGCATTCAGGAGAAAACATTAAGTAGTCAGGGCCACATGGAGATATGGTATATAGCACAAGAGAGATTCCTATTCTGGATTTAAAAAGGTAAGAATTGGAACCATTGTAAGAGGGGGGAAATGAAGGTAGTTGAAGCCATCTAGGGAGATTAAAGAATTAAAGAAGTGAACAGCCCTGTTAGATTATATAGGAGTCTCCGTTTCATCAATATCACAGCATTCTTTTTCTGAGACAATGCCTTTTCTCATTAACGTACTAAAATAAAAGATTATGATAGAAAACAGTTAAAGCCATCCACCATCAGCTTTCACAGCTCAGCAAGGGAATACGCTGAGGGGTCTTTTCTATGCTCTCCTGCCCCGGTGTCCTGCTATTTCTGGGTCCTGGTTGTGCCGCTGTCTGTGTAAAGCCTGGAGTATTTCCCTGGGGACATTCTTTTGAAGGAGCTAAAAGTAGCTCTGGTGGCATAGTGGTTACTTGGACTGCTACCCTCAAGGTCAGTAGTTCAAAACCACCAGCTTCTCTGTGGGAGAAAGGTGAGGCTTTCTACGTCCATACAGAGTTAGGGTCTCAGAAACCCACAGGGTTCGTTCCAGCCCGTCTTTTTCTTTTGCGGGACTTCCAGGGTCGCGGTGAGTCCGAATGGACTTGGTGGCAGTGAACGCGAGTGAGGGAGATTCCGAGCATAGCAATCCTTCTCGTAGGAACCCCAGAGAGGGAAGCCTTCCACGCTGGAATGTGTCGACAGTCTTTTGCTTGCTGCTTCCTTACCTTTGAACCATCCTGCTTCATTCTTTGTATAAGGACCGGATGAGCAGACAGGGAAAGGCCCTCCACTAACACTGCCACTTCTCCATGATGTTTACTTTCCTCTGGATTCAGCGAGGGTTGACACCATTTGGACTTTCGATGGTAAAGACGTTTCTATTAAAAAATCTATAGACTGTTTCATTCAGCATACCAACACGATCCTACTAAAAAACAAAACCGTATCCAGCACC
>NW_022103905.1:8083153-8084936 GCF_000313985.2 Echinops telfairi
TTGGTCCCTTTATTTTCTTCTCACATTGTTTGTCCAGCCTATCTTATCTGGGTGGACCTGCACAAATAATAATATGTGCATAAAATTGCGGATGGCTTCGACAGTGCCAAACAAAGTGGCACATAAGAACATGGCAACGACGGCAGCAACACCAACAAGCTGACAAACAAAAAAGCCACTGACATACAAAATTTAAAAGAAGAGAATAAAAGAAAAAAAAAAAACAGAAAAAAAGAAAAGCCAGTTAATAGTTCAAGGTATGTTTGTTGACCTTTAGGAGTGTTTTCCGGACGAGTCTGATGGGGTGCCACGTCCTGTCCCCAAAGTCCATCCTTTATACTCCCTCGGGACCTCCTTGCTCAGCTTCCCTGCTGCTGTATTGCACACCCCCACTGTTTTGCCTCAGTGTGGTGGGGTCAGCTCAGTCACACATCCCACACTGTGTCTCCGGGGCTGTCCCATGTAAGGCCATGGGTCAGTACAGGATGTCGCATCTCACAGTGCCCATAGAGTTTTTAGTGACTGATTTTTTTTCATATGTATATTGCCAGACCTTTCTTCAAAACACTTCTCTGAGTAGACTCAACCCTCCGGCTGATCACATTAACTCTTGGTGCCTTCCAGGCCCTCTGCCCAACGATTGCTGCATTTGCTGTTGGATGTGTCGAGGTGGTTCTGATACACAGCAACCTTACGTACCGCAATGGCTGGGGCTGCGCCTCCATCAACAATCGTTTTGTTTGAGCCCGTTGTTGCAGCCACTGTGTCAACCTGTGTCCTGGAGAGCCGTCTTCTTTTTCCTGCCTGCCTCTCTTACCAAGCAGAATGTTCTCCAAGGACTGGTCTCTCCTGATAACGTGCCTAAAGTACCTGAGGGGACGTCTAACCATCCTTGCCTCCAAGGAGCGCCCTGGTTGCACTTCCTCCAAATATATATATTTTCGCCTGTGCTATAATTTAAATTCATCAATTCTTCTTTGTTCCTCCTTATTCATTTTGGACTTTACAAGCATCAGGAAGGTGATTGAAAATACCACGGCTTGGGTCATGTTGATCTTAATCCTCCAAGTAACATACTTGCCTTCAGTACTGTAAAGAGGGCTTGTGGAGGAGATTTACCCAAATGCAATGTATCATTTGACCTGCTGACCACTGCTTCCATGAAGATTGATTGAGGATCCAAGCCAGACAAAATCCCGGACAGTTTGATTTTTTCCCTCCATTTATCATAATGTTGCTGATTGATCCAGTCGTGAGGATTTTGATTTTCTTTACATCCGTCGGAATCCATCCTGAAGCCTGCCGTTCCTTAACTTCATCAGGTGCTTCTTCTCACCTTCAGCAAGCAAGGGCGTATCCTCTGCATTTTGGAGGCTGCTAGTAAGGCTTCCTCCCCTCTGGGTGCTGCCCTCTTCTTCATCCACTCCAGCCTCTCTGGTGATTTGCTCGGCAGACAGATTGAATGAGCATAATGAGAGGATACAACCCTGATATGCATCTTTTAGCATTTGAAACCACGCAGTATTCTCAATAAGTGGGAACCCAAATTATCAAACTGAGCTTCCCGTGAGGCTCTTAACGTAAGGCGAAAACAACAGCTGACAAAATGGCAGAAATCAGGAGGAAGGATGGCAGTGTGTGTGTGTGTGTGTGTGTGTGTGTGTGTGTGTGCACGTGTGCTTGTAGGTGGCATTTTGATGCATGCACATTTACAGAACCTCCACGCCAAGCATAGTGTAACTTCCGCTCCTTTGAGTACCAAGGAATGTGTGACGTCATCATC
>NW_022103905.1:8085717-8086716 GCF_000313985.2 Echinops telfairi
ATAAATACATAGAATTTCTGCTTAATACTAATAGCTGGCTTTGTAAAATTTGAAAATGGAGATAGATCTGTCTACTTTTTGTGTTCTTCCCTCTTTATTGTACAGACATACATTGAAGGAGAATAAGAAAGAGAAATAAGCAAAGTAGGGTATTTGAGCCGTAAGATGCTCCATTAATCTTAGCTTCAAATTTCCTTTGTTGCTGTCAACTGCCATCAAGTCTGGCCCAACTCGGGGTGGCCTTCTCTTCAACAGGACAAAATGCAACCTCATCTTATACTATCTCCATGACCCTTGCTATGCTGCCACCCATTGCTATGGCTCTTCCGCCGATCAGTTCCTGGCAGCCACCCGTTTTCGCAGAGCTGCTAATGGACTTGTGTTTTCCAGAGTGGGTTTTCCTGACGACCTGTCCAAAGTCAGATGAAGTTTCCCATCCACACTTCTTAAGGCGCATTCCGTTCGTAGTTCTTCTAGAACTGAGTGGCTGGTTCTTCTTGCCATCCACTCTACATTCAATATTTTTTGACAATGCCACAGTTCAAATGCACCCATTCTTCCGCTATCTTCCCTTTTCGTTGCTCAGCTCTTCCATGCATATATAGTGACGGAAAATGCCATGGCTCGAATCGGGCAGACCTTACACACCGAAGTCACATTTTCGTTTCTTAAAATGTGAGTGCGTGCCTGGGTGCATGTGTGTATGTGTCCTAGTGAGCTACAAAATTGGGCTGCTAACCCCCAAATCAGCAGTTCGAACCCACCAACATCTCTGTGAGAAAAAGATGAGGCTTTCTGTTCCCATAAAGAATTGTAGCCTTGGAAACCCCCAGGCCCAGCCATAGAATGGCTGTCAGTCAGACTGACTTCATGACAGTCATCGACGTCACAGTCACTTCTCCCCGCTCAGTATTCATGATGATATTGATAATACTGGAAGAATTCAAGAACATCAGTGTCTCAGCTATCTAGTGCTGCTGTCACAGAAACACCACAAGA
>NW_022103905.1:8087538-8088667 GCF_000313985.2 Echinops telfairi
GGCTCTAGAGGAAAGCTTTCTGTCTTTGCTGCATCTGGGGGAAGGTCCTTGTCTGAGAGCATCTGCTCTTGGGCTACCTGCAGGAGGCTTAGCATCTCTTTCCCCCCATCCCTGTGCTGTCCCTTTGTTTATACTTGATCTTGGTCAAAGGGCCAAGAAACCATCTGTTCACTTGTCTAATCCTTTTTTTATAGCTCTAAGGAGATTTACTCAAGATTATGACGATCATCCTGCAATATTCATGTGAAAGGACACCCCATTCCCAATGGCTTTGTAAAACAGGCACCGCCACTCACTGCCTTGGGGTTGATTCAGACACACAGGGACCCTCTAGGACAGTCTAACTGCCCCTCCTGGGTTTCCAATGCTGCAAACCTTTAGTGGAGCACAAAGCCTCATCTTTCCACTATGGAGGGTCTCGTGGGTTCAAACTGTTTAGCAGCTCAATTCGTAGCCCACTACACATGCATACACATATGTATATAGATTACATACATAATATATACATACATATAATATGTATGTATACGTGTGTATGTATATATGTGTGTATACATGTATATGTGTGTGTGTGCTGCCAAAGACCTCTTTAAAGTTTTAAAAAGCAAAAAGGTTACTTTGATGACTAAGGTATGGCTGACTTAAGCCCTGGCATTTGCAATCATAAGATATGCACAGTGAATTGAAACTGCCGGCCTTTTGGTTAGCAGCCTGCTGCATAATCCACTACCCCCACCAGAGCTCCCTGACAGCGAGCATATTAAATTGTTAAGTGCTGTCGAGTCAGTTCTGACTCATAGCAACCTTATGTACAAGAGACTGAAACACTCACTGCCTAGCCCTGCGCCATTCTCACACTTCTTGTAACGAGCAAAGAGGTTAGGTTTTGATATAGTTAAAGTTTATTGTGCCAGCCTGGCCGATAAACACATGTGGGGTTAATTGAAGGGCGGAGGGATAAATGGCGTGGTGAGCCTCGCTTTTCCAGTTCTCGGGTCTCTTGCTTTGTGATGGTCGGACCAGGGTGCAGCTGCCTTAGCCAGTTCCCTGCTTTGGCTGGCAAGGCTCACTTCCTGTAAGACATCCCCGAGGAGAAGCCGCATGGATTTACCCCAATGCAGCCCTGGGT
>NW_022103905.1:8089328-8104518 GCF_000313985.2 Echinops telfairi
TCCCTATGTAACCATCTGCTAATGGAATGACATCATTTCAGGGTTAGAAGTAGCCATGATAAAATTCATTACTCTTTCCTTCCTTTCTCCCCCACCTCCCTCTCCTTCAGTAATGTCTGGTCCTAATCAGGAAGCATAGAGCTAAGGACTGAAATCCAGATGGGCAGCAGGGAAGCATGGATCTGATTTTCCAATCACAGGCCTAGGCAGAGACGTTGACGCGGTTTATTAAATGGATGGAGTCATTCATGGTTCGTTCTTTCCCTGACCCTGCGAACAGCAGTGAAGTATAAACAGATTTCAAATAAGCCTACTATGGTGTAGCAGCATTATAAGTGGTAAGCTTAATTTGCGTAAGGCCCAAAGCTCTTGCCAAGAAATGGTAAATACCAGATTTCTAGGTGTACAATGAGAACAAAGGAAACTTCTTCATCTTCAATTTCCACCCTCATTTTACCGCCATCACTATAAAATGATCCAAGGGACGGAAGCTCGTGTTCAAAGGGGCACGTCGGGCTTCTAGGCTCAGGGGCAGGAAGTTTGGAGGTGTAGTGAGTTGACCAAGCATTGCTCTGAGGGAGAATTGAACCTAAAACTGCCTTGACCACAGAAGCAAATGAGTTCTGTCTTGCCAGACTGCTGTTTAGAAATCACAGAACAGTGCCATTCCTGGAGAGCAGGCTCACTCTTGGTGTTCTCAAAACGCAGAAATGATCAGACACTCTTCTCAGCCTGTGAGGGTGGGGTGGAAGGAGGAGTGAGCAATGTGGAGTCAGACAAGTTTGGGTTGGATCCTAACTCCACTGTTTACCAGCCACGTTCTCAGTCAAGGTTCTCGGAACCTCAAGACCTCTCTCTGTAAGGTGAGAGCAATAACAGTTGAGTTGTGCAGAGAAAGTGAATGAAGATGTTCTTACTGAAAATATCCGCATCTCCTAAATCTCTTATCACGGACTCTCATGATGCCTAAAATTCCTACATGGCTCATTACATGGGCTGAAGGCAGGATCAGTATATTAAAAACTTTTTAATGTGGTAGTGATGGTAGGGGTCCATAACTTGACTCATTCCTTCATTTAATCCAGGTCTATACTCAAAGACCATACTGAGAATCCATATAAATTAGGATTGACTCAATGACAGTGGCTTTGTCTACGTAAACACCACCTTTTTACAGAGGCTGTTCTGGAGTGCTCTGTCTAAAATAATACCCCATCCTCTATATCCTGATGCAGGTCCTGTCTCGGACCGCACACAGTCCAATGACAATGAACTGATGGTTTTGCACAAAGACATAAACCACCTCACAGAACATGAACTACCACACACAACAGTCTTAGAGCCTGTATCCTAACCTGCTCTCTGCAGGCCAGCAACCATGCTTCCAGAGATTAGACATCTTTGATTTGAAAACAACCCAGCCTAGCTGAGGGGTGGGGAGGGGGGAGGCAAGGCCTGCTTCTGGTCACTATCTCGCTCCTTTTTAATTAATTTTGTTGTTGTGGTTGTGGGGAATACACACAGCAAAGCAGACATCAATGGAACCATTTACCACGTACAATTCTTCGAGTGCTGCCATCACTCATACGTACATCTTCTGAGTTGTTCCTCTCTCAGGATAAACCCCCTGCCCCCTAACCTTTTCATCTAATGTTTTGAATTGCTGCTGTCAATTGGGTCCCATGGAGTTCGTTCTGTGTAGAAGCCCTGGTGGCACGGTGGTTATGAATTGGGCTGCTAACCGCAAGCTCAGCAGTTCAAAACCACCAGCCACTCTGCATGTGAAAGGGGGCTCAACACTCCCCTAGTTGTAGAGTTAGTCTCAGGAATTCAAGGGGGGCAGTTCCACCCTGTCTTTTCAGATCACTGTGAGTCAGGATAGAAGCCATGGCAGTGAGATTGGTTGAGGGAGTTTGTGAAAGAGCACAACACTAAAGGAAGACATAGTTTATAGTTAAGCAAAACTATTTTGGGGTTTTAAGACTTCAAGGCATATTTCTTGTGTGTATGTGTGTATAATGTCTTCATTTCACTCTCGTAACTACTATTTTTTCAGAAGGGCTACCTAGCTGACATACCTTTAAAAGAATGACTTTAATGAACTTTTGAACAATGACTGTAATGCCATTAGCAACGTTAATGGACTTTTAAGCAACCCAGAAATTTGAAAAATAAATGACTTTACCTCACGGAGCCCGATGTCCTCACGGAGAATGGAAAGATAGTGTTCTCTTGATAGTGATGGGCTCGTCTTCAGAGAAACCCCACTGATTCCGAATGACAGCTGGTTGCTGTTTGGTGTCCGAGTGTGGGGGATACAGTGGTGTGCTGCTGGTACCCCACTCCATGCCTGGCACACTCGTTCACCCGCTGCCTTGAATGTTGCATATAGGCAGCTCCCGGCTGCGTTTCTCTGTAGGGAGAAACGCAGTTTCACCCTCTGCATGGGGACAACAGCACCCAGTGACTGGGAAAATGGCAGTAAAAAGTCTGGTCTGTGGATGTCCATTTGAAACAACTTTGACATGGCAGCCCACCCTCAGAGCTTCCCTGAGGTCAGCTGCAGCCTCTCCTGCCACTGCATCACCCAATCCTGCTTTCTCCAAGCGGAATTCCCAAGAACGCCTCCCCATTAGGAGGCCCAACCGAAGACCCAGACGCAATTTAGTCCAACCTTTCCATTGACCAGAGACAGCAGGCTGAACTTTCTGGGGGCCAGGTTATTCCTACGGTGGCCAATTGAAGCACTTTGGGAAATGCCCTGACACAGCCTGCTAAGGAATAGTAGGTGACAAAGCCACGGGTTAGCCCTCACCTTCTGCTCTAACGCGGCTGCTCAGAATAACACTGGGCCGGCTGCCCTCTCAAATGTTCTTGACCCTGGGGCCAGACTGGCCTTTCAGCTTCTCTCACAGCCTGAGTCCTTTCTTGACTCAGGCATGTGTTCTTGCTGTTACCTCTTCCTGGAATACTTTCTTAGAACCCACTCAATTGGCTTCTTTTCCACTTCAAGGTTCAATGCCATCTCCGAAGAGAGCCTTTCTGGAGGACGATCTTATATCTAAGTCGATCCCTCACCCACCTGATTCCCATTCATCCCGCCTCCCTGTTATTCCTTTTACTGTCACTAATTTACCAGTTATTATCTGGCTTATTTAAGTCTCCAACACACAATTGTTTTTTTTAGTGCATCTTTCCCCATATAGAATGTAAGCTCTATAAGGTAAGGACCATGTCTATCGAGTTCACTATGGGTGCTAAAAATGGACTCCCTACCAGACACAGAGCAGGTGTTCCTCAAGTCCACTGGCTGAAGAATGAAAGTCCTGGACATTTGTCAATCTACTATTTACCAGAGACAATCTCCAGGAGCCCAAACTCTGATCCAAGGCATTGGCCATGGCCCAAACGATAATACAGACAGAGATTTACTCCTATGGTCTGTGTCTATAAATGATGATGGGGGGGGAGGGGGGAGTTGGGGGAAGAGGAGGGGGCACATCAGGTATGAAGAAAATTACGAAGCCAAGCATCGGATTGGGAATATGGTTTGGATGAGCATGTCTGTTGGATACCACATGACGTTGAAATACAGTCTCTCCAAAGAGACACACAGACTCTTTATGTTTCTTTGTGCAATGAGAATGGGGGCTACTTAGCTCCGCTTTTGTAGTTGGAACTCAGAGTTGAGCCATCTTTGAAGCATCCGAGAGCAGGTGTGGCGGCCACTGACCGCTGTAAGCCTACTGGAAGAATCTCTAGATTCCTGTGTCTGTTGTCCAGGTGCATCTGAAGGCCTAGGAGTTGAGGGCGGGCTCCTCTTCCCTACAGCCTGGCCGCACATGTGAATCCACTATGAAAATGGTACAAGCTCCTGTCTCCTCCTAACTCCTGCCTTCCACCTCTGCTGAAGGGCCAGAAGGCTCTTGACGCTCACCCCCTGCCATGGTCGGGATGTCATGCCCTCTTTCCCTGCTTTCATGAGAAGGACTCTTGTTTTCAGCTGCTTCCCTTATTTCCCTTCAGAAAGGCAGGATACATGTTTTATTGTTGTGAAAATATAGATACCACATAGGAGAATTCTATACTTTCACCTTTACTATTCAATGAAACCTATGATTTCTATCAAGTTTTGCCACCAGTGTCTGTTGATGGGTACGGAAAACAGGGCCATCGATCAATATTGGAGACAGCGGTATACTGCTTGAGAAATTGAAACAACCGAACATCTAAGCCCTTGTGTTCCAGTGGAGACAACGGACGTCTAGAGAGTTGCTTGGCCTCTGGACGGAAAGAATGAACCTGGATGCACAGTTTACCCCAGTCTGCATACATCGAGCACCCCAACCTCCCTGTCCCAAGGCAAACTTCAGTTCAACCAGCCTGTAAAAGCTGGGCTGTGTTTAAAAAATAAAACCGCACAACTGCCAACATGTGGGTCTTCCCAGTCCACAGTATCACTAGGTCTGGAAACCGTGCTGCTGCCAGAGAGGACACGTGTGCTATCCAGTAGCAGAATCAACCAAGCTCAAGCTCCTCAGCCCTCTACAGGGCCTGCAACCCGCCAGGAAGACAGGCTCCACATACCTTCCAACTGGGAGCACCCTCCGCTGGGATTCTTTCACTCCTCCTGTGTTTGGAAATACCATGGGGTCGGGGAAAGGAGAGGTTTGGGAGGGTAGGGTTTGAGCAAACCAGGTTAGAGACCCTCATTCCAAAGGGAAGCTGTCAGATGAAAATGGGGTTAGTGCATTTGCGGTTGTGGGCATGTTAGTTGTAGCACATTAGGAGCAACTCTGATTTAATGTATTGTCTTTGGCGATTGTGATGGTTAATGAGTAATGTACAGATGTCATGTTGACAAGGGGTGGTCTGTGCTGGCTAAGGATGATGCCAACTAGACGCTCAGGTAAGGGTATGGGCGGAGCTTCAGCTGTCAATTGTGTCTCAACCTGATGACACCCCTGTTGGTATAAAGAGCCTTTTGGTATAAGAGAGAACAAGTAGGGTGAATTCTCTTTGGTCCCCTGCCGGGGCTGGATCTCGCACCTGGTTCCTTGATCTCCTATTGAGTTACCTGGTGATCTTAGGGGTGCCCTCAGCAGGCTCCAGACAACGGATTTATTCAATCTACTTTGGACCTCTGCATCTACCAGCCCGCTTTCTGTTCACCAACTTCCCAGAGTCAGGAGAAGCCTGGCTTGAACTGGACAGGACTTAGTGATTTCTCCAACCGTGTGAGCCATTTCTTGTGATAAAGCTCTCTGTACAACAACAACAACAGAAAAAACCCTCACATGGGGGTTTTCAACCTTGGCACTCTTGAAATTTGGGGTCAGAATATTCTTTATTGCAGGGGGCTGTTCTGTGCATTGTAGGATGGTTAGCAGCTCCCTGACCTTTATCTACTAGATGCCAACAGCCTGCGTCCGGTTATGACAACCCTAAATGACACGGTACATTACCAAATGTTTGCTGTGAGTACGAGGCAAAATCGCCTCTGGCTGGAAGCCACTGCTCTGACTAAAAATAGGAAGGCTCCCCCACTGATGGAAAACTGTGCTAATTTCATCGCTATCAAGCTCACACCCCAAATAATGCCTGATGAGTAAGAAGGATAGATCTCCCATATTGTATTTTAGGCCTCTGCCTGGTTCAAACTTTTTATGGTATGATGACCACTGGAATTGAACTCTTACCCTCAAATCAGAGATGAATTAGGCCCCTGACAGACATGTGGTCTACATATGGAAGCTCATGTTTGCAGACCTTCTCAGGCATGAATGTGTAGGTGAACACATTGGGGATTTTGTTAAAATTTAGATTTAGGTCTAAAACAAGTCCTGAGAGTCTCCATTCCTAACCAGCTCTGGACTCAAGAAACCCCATAGGACAGAGTAGAATTGCCCCTGTGGGTTTCCGTGGCTGTAAATATCAGAAGAGTAGAAAGCCTTGGAATGCACCTGATGGTGGTGAGTTTGTTTTTGCTTTTTGACTCCCAGGTGGTGCTGATGCTGCCAGAATTCCTTGCCCTACAGATTACAATGCAGTTCTGATAGACAGAGGGGGTGCTTTAGGATTCGCAGGATTATTTTTAACCATAAAGCAAAACAAGAGCCAGTCAAACTCATACATTCCTAAAGCATTTTGAGATCCGTGTAGCACTGTGTATTGAATCCCCACTGCAAAGGACCGACGACTGAGGAGAAATGCAGCTTCTTTCTAGCCTGAGTGCTGAGGAACTGGATGGTGCCCTGCTACCTCCACTGACTGCTTGGACTAGGGGAACAATAGAAGATCCGTGTCAGGGTGTGTGTTAGTCTGGGTACTTCAGAGAAACAAATCCACAGAAACGCATATGTATAAGAGAGAGTTTTATAAATAAAGAGTAAGTTCACATCAAGAAAACATGCCAACCCAGTGCTGCCCAAACCCACAAGTCCAACATTAACCCATATGTCCAACACCAATCTACAAAGTCCTCCTCCATCTCACAAAACACACCCAATGATGCCAACTTCAGGAGGAAAGCCGAGTCAGTGAATGTGTAAGCATCTGAGCACTGGCAGGGGTCTCCACACAGGTGCTCCAGCACCCAGGGCTGCATTTGGAGTAGGTCCATGTGGCTTCTCCTTGGGGATGTCTTGCAGGAAGTAAGCTTTGCCAGCCAAAGCAGGGAACTGGCTAAGGCAGCTGCACCCTGGTCCGACCATCACAAAGCAAGAGACCCGAGAACTTGAAAGGCGAGGCTCACTGAGCCATTTATCTCTCCACTCTTCAATTAACCCCACATGTGTTTATCGGCCAGGTTGGCTCAATAAACACTAACTATCTCAGGGTGAAAGAAAATTATACATAAAATTTTAATTCCTAGGAAAGCCTGACGTTACTGGACGGATAGAGACTAGAGGAAGCCCAAAGACGATTGCCCTAAGACACCTTTGGAACTTGGAACTAAAGTCACTCCCAATGGTCATCCTTATCCAAATAATAAATGATAAAGTAAACAATATCACCCATGAATGTTGTGCTCCCTGAAATTAATCTCAAATGAAGGATATGGAACAAAATGGTTAATATGCACCCTAATATATATAGCTAAGGGGGGTGGGGAAGTTAGCGTAATGGAAACAGGACAGAAAGAATGGAAATAATGAGAATGCTGATGCCTCATGAAAAAGAAAACCATGTCAAATGGTATTAAACCATTTAAATAGTAACCCAACTTGCTAATTAGACTTGCAGCGAAAGACAGTAAGGTATTGAAACAAAAGAACAAATAAGCAAAAGTCTTCTCAAGCCTTAGATTCTTGAAGAAGGTTTCGCCCTCTTTCTTGTCTTTGAGGAAGAGAGAGAAAGCCGTCTTTCTGAAGAAAGACCTCCAGTCCCACGGTTCTTTATCACTTATTTGCTTCACTTTCAAATCAAGACAATGAACAGTTTGGAGCCCCACTCCACCCCCCACTCCCCACCCCCACCCAATTTTTAAAAACTTTTCATTGTGAATGAGGAGAGGATTGACAGAGGGGTTCATCAAGTCTTGTATTCAACAATGCATCAGAGCTCCCTTGTGTCCCACTCTTTCCATCATTTCTCCCCCCCACTCCCCATTCGTCTTCTCCCAGTAGCACCTGTCTATCCTCCAGCCTGTTTCCCCCCTGCTCCCCTTCCACTCACATCCCTGGTAACATCAAAGTCTGGTTCTTTTAGTGTGAAAACCTCTTCTTGATTTTAAAAATAACACTAGTCTCCTATAATACCAGTTCTTTTGTGTTTTATTGCTTTTCCTCAGCAGAACGTCCTCCAGGTCCATGCATGTTATGAGGTGTTTCAGAGATTCATCGATGTTTCTGAATCTTGTGTAGTATTCCATTGTGTGGGTGTACCCAAGGTGATGTAGCCATTCTTCCACCCAAGGGCATTGAGGTTGGGACTTCCACCTTTTTGCAATTGTGAACATGGTGTGAACAGGTGTGTATATAACTGTTCGTGTTATACTTGTGGCTTCTTTAGGATATATACCAAATAGAGGAATTGCTGGGCCATATTGGAATTTCTACTCCCAATTTGGTGCGGAAGTGCCGTTCCACAATGATTGTACTGTTTTACAGCCACACCAACTTGAAGGTTTCAATCTCTCTTCATCCTCTGCCATGTTTGTTGTTTGCTGGGCTTTTTCTGCTTTGTTTTGTGTTTGCTAACAATGCTGATGTGAGATGGTATCTTCCCATTCTTTTATTCTGAGCTTCTCAAAGGGCTGGTGATTTCGAGTTCTTCTTCCTATGTTCGCCAGCTGCTTGGATGTCTTCCTTGGTGAGCTGGCTGTTCATGTCCTCTTCCCATTCTGACATTGAATTATTCTCCTTTCCCTTTTGGAGATGTTGAACTTGTCTCTAGAGACTAGTCCCTGTCCAATGTGTCATTGCCATGTTTCCCTCTAGTCTGTGGTTTGCTCTTTTGGTGAAGCCTTTTGATGATGTACATAAGTGTCTTGGTTTTAGGAGATTGTAGTCACCCATTTGGTCTTCTGCTCTGTGTCTGTTTCTTTTGCTACATTTAAGAGCATGTGCTTATGCATTAGGGCCCCTAAGTTTCCCCCAATTTTTCCATTGAGAATCTTTATAGTTCTAGGTTTTGCATTGAAGTCTTCAATCCATCTCAGGTGTGTTTTTGGATATGCACTGAAGTATGGAGCCTGTTTTCTTCTTCTGCAAATGGAGATCCAGTTTGGAAAATTCACGAAGCGAATTAGTCTTTACCACACATGTCACAGGTTAAAGGAACTGACATGGTCCTTTGGACTTAAAGCTAAAATCCCCTAGCCTGAGAGGAAAAAAGGACTGCTAGCCAAAGGTCTGGATCTGGAAGTCATTGGACTTCAGTTCAAACCTCTTGCTTTCACTTAAGACAACCATCCATTTGCCATTTTCATCTTTTCTTTGCCTTTTAGACATGCTGTAGTTCTGCAGACATGGTATTGTTTTAGTGAAGGAGTACCATTAAAATGTGTGCCTTGTGTCTAACGCTCATTGTTTTCTTAATTAGGGCTAAATCACTTAAGGTTTTTAATCGGTCTAAATGAAAATTCCATGTATTTTAGTCTAAAAGCTTTTCTATATATGTTTATTTTAAATTCGATACCATTGATTAGATTAATTATGCTACTCGTAGATTTACCAAAATTCCCATGAAGGTTACTTATACTATCTCGTAAGAAACTGATAATGCTGCCACTAAAGTGGACCCGGAATATATATATATTTATATTAATGTTAATAAATTTTGAGCTCACATTCATTCCTAAACTCAAATCCAAGAAAAATTAGTTCTTACAATATGGCCCTGCTCAAAACTTGAAGTGATCACTGAAAATATAGGTGCTATGACGAAGTGTGGAGAAGAAATCAGATGGTGTCCAGCTCTTTTAAAGAATAGCACCTTGGATTTTAAAGGCTTGTCTTCAAATAAGCGAGTCATCTAAATCTCCACAGAAAGAGCACATCAGCCTGTTTGATCCAAGGACTATCAATTATAAAATGCAAGCTCAGAGCAGGGAATTTTATTTACAACTTAAATTCTGAGCACCTGCTTTGCAGAAGGTTATAGATGACAGAGAAAGCCAAAAATTCTTTTGCAGAATATTCCCTTGGATTATGCCTCCATTGAATTCCCTCTAAACATTGTCCCAGGATGTGAATAATCTTGTCTTCAGACAGAGTGCTTTAGCAAGAGCATTCCCTCAGCCTGCCTGACCAGTCCAAGAAGGAGCAGTCTCCCTGGGAGGCTTGCCTCGCTGTGTCCTTGATAGATCTCATCGTACGAGGGGTGGTATGATTATGAGCCCTGTTCTAATTGCCTTTGGGAGGCCCTGGACCAATCTTGTAAGCTCCTCTGTTTACTGAAATTTATTTATCGCAATCGGGGCCCTGCTCCCACTCCACTCATCCCACCTATTGTATCCAGTAATCCCTGTGATGTATTGCTTTGCAGTCTCCTATGCAAGGTGAGTTTTCTTTGACTTCCCATGTGATTTATAAAGTTCTATGTATCAGTCAACCCTTAGACACTATTATGATCTTGTACTAGTTGTATTCATATGGATGATATGCCTTTGTCTTAGGCTCATCCTTGTCCATTTAATACTTTAATAAATATTCTCTTTTGAAAAAGCAATTGTCTATAGGTGGATGAATTTACTTCTGAGTTCTCCATTTGATTCCACTGGTCTAGTCTCAACCACTGTATCGATACCAGACTGTTTTGACTATGGTGATGGTGTGGCAGATTTTAGGATAAGGGAAGAAGAGGCCTCCCACTTTGTTCTTCTGTAGTAGGGTTTTCCTCATCCTGGGTCTCTCTCCTTTCCATGTAAAGTTGATGATTAATTTTTCCATATCTTTAAAGAATGATGCTGGGGTCTGGATCATATTGAAACCTGCATTATATTTAGAGATCAATTTGTGTAGTATTGACATTTTCACCTTGACTTAAACAGTTCCTTTCATTCTTCCCTTTTCCATTTGAACCACAAAAACACCTTCAACAAGAGTCAAATGCAAACCGTATGTCAGAAGCGTTTTTCTCTAGAGCAGAGGTCCTGCAAACTGAAGCTCACAAGCTATAAACAGCTCTTTTGGTGCACATATGTGGCTCTAAAGCAAAATTGAAAAAAATCTTAAGGCTATTATTCACCACGCTAGTGGTGTGGTGGTTACATGTTTGGCTGCAGTCTGCAAGGTCAGCAGATCAAAGCCACCAGCTGCTCCTCGGGAGAAAGACACTAGTTTTCTACTCTCTGAACAGTGACAGTCCCAGAAACAGAGACTTGCTATGAACGGGCATTGGCGTGATGGCAGTGAGTCTGGGGTTTTTTGGGGTGTGTTTTCTTTTTTCAGACAATGGGGATTTCATTTGTTTGTAAAAAATATATTTGTGGCTCTCAAATAATTTTTAGCTTATTCTGCAGGACAGGGTTGGCTCCTCCATCTTAAAAGTTTGCCAAACCTTGCTCTAGAAAATTAGGAGGGTTTTACTTGGCAAATTCAGGTGGAGGAGAAAGTAAAATTTCCCCCCAATTATAATCTTAAGCATCTAGCTTGAGTTCTGGCTTATTTCAGATGTTGACACAGAGCCCAGAGGGTTTTTTGTTTGGTTTGGTGAATGGTGCATTGTCAGAATCAAATATAATAATATAAATAAAGATTCACAAAAGAAATTTTGGGGGAAAATTGTTTACTTGAGTCTAAACAATACCCATGGTACCCTTTTATTACAACTTGACCCCAAGTCTTGATTCTTTAACTGAAATAGACTTTCTTTTAAAATTTTTTACACAAAGGTTTGCGTAATTTTGTTTTGCACACCATCTTCTGCAATTTTTAAAGTAACTGAAAGCAATTCCTAGACTTATTTGGAAAGACAAACAACTTAGCATTTCTGTGAAGAGTATTTGGAGAAGGGGATGAATAACTGTTTTTCAAATAAAAAGTAACGCAAAGAGTGAGATCCTGGATTAAGATTACACAGTGCCTCGATGTTCACCACAGCTTAGAAGTCAGTTCATGCGTTCATTCAATAAATGTTCGGGAATTTTTCCACTTGTAATCTAATTGCTCATATATTGTGATATACTTCTTGTGCTGCGTCTTATATTCTATGCACCTTGGGTAATGCAAAGGGTTAATGCACTGGACTCCTCACCATGAAGGTTGCCGGTCTGAGTCCGCCCAGAGACCCCAGGAAGAAAGGCTTGGAGGTCAATTTCCAGAACTTCAGTCATTGAGAACCCCAGGGGCCACACTTCGATTCTCATATACGTGGGATCACATGGGTCAGAATTAGTTCAACAAAAAATGGGTTGGTTGCTTTGGGTTTTGCCAATACCTCTCAGCATATTCCCAGATTTATACCATCACATGAGCGGGAGTGGGGTGTGTGTGTGTTGTACTACTCTGTGTCCGAAGGCAAAGGAGTGAGTTGAGCGAAAAAAGGCAGAGCTCAGAAGAGCCCGAACTTCATATCAGAAAAGAAACATCACCCTCAGCTGAAAAAGAGCATCGTGAAAGGTTTTCCCCACGAAGACCAACTCTTCCCTCCAGCTCTACTTAACCAATGACTCTTACACAACACTTTCTGTGGAATTTCTCTTTTTACATAACTCTTGATTCAGAAAACCCTTGGCATTAAGGACTCGATAACTTCAGAGGCTCGCACTTTATTTTAAATTCAATCCTTTTATTATGATGGAAACATCTATTTTAAACATAGCTAAAGTCAGATAGACCAGTGTTAGAGCTAGAAAGGGCTCTAGAAATCATCTGTTTAAGGGTGTAGGTAGGCTCCAACTCATATACCACTAATAATTGTTGTTATGTGATACCAATATTAGATAGTGATGTGGAATCTGAAATCATAGACTTAGCAAAAAGGAGTGGTGATTGGTTATCATTACTGGAGTGAAGTGTGGCCATGATTCCGCATGACTTCTTTAATTTAACTCATAAAAATGATGAAAATGAGAGCCAACAAGGTGGTTTGATTTGCACAAAGTCACAGAGCTTGCTGTCGTGGGGTTAAAACTCTAGTCTCTTGGCTCCCAAATTAGCGTTCCCTGATAAGCATGTTGACTACACACTACCCAACTGGAAGATAAATACCACTCCACGCTACACACTAGATGATAAATTCCACTACACACTAGAAGATAAATGCCAAGTGTAAATGGCAACACACATCCACCCCAGGCCCACACCATATGCCTGGCATCATCTGTAGCTTTGGAAGATGATACTTAGAAGTAAAACCTGTTCGTGTTCAACTATTCACATGTAATCTTTCGCAAAATCTTCTATAAATTGTAACAATCCCATTGGCCTGTCCCATCATGATCATCATGCTCTCCTTTGTTGGTGGAGTTTAAAATCTGGTTCATGATCTTTGAAACCATCTAGAATAGTTACTATTCTTCCAGAGAACGTGAAGACTTGAGAGTCCACCCAGTTTAAACTCGAACTCACTGCCATCGAGTTGACTCCTAGCAAGCCTATAGGACAAGGTTGAACTGCTCCTCTGGGTCTCCAGGATTAAATATTTATTCGAGCATAAAGCCTCATCATTCTCCAGTGGAAGCTGGTGGACTGGAACCAACTGCCTTGTGGTTGGCAGCCCAAGTATTCCAGAGCTCCTCATGGAGACCCCACTATCCTGTTGTAATCAGTCATTGGTTCTTTGATCAGACCTTCATCGGATGTTCAGGTTTGGGCAGTGATTTCTCCTCTGTTACACAACAGTGCTACAGCATATTAGTTTGCTCTGTAGCTGAGATTATTCTGAAATATAAATGTTTTCCCTTCTAAGGGAAATACGTCTAAGTTCTCTGGAACATCCCCCAATGTCCTAAGCTATAGGGAGGTCAAAGTTACAAATATTCAACACGGCTGTTTTTCTATTGTCTATCAGACAAACAAACAGGGAGTGAGCATGCTTTCTCCATATTTTTTTTTTTTTTTACATTTTATTAGGGGCTCATACAACTGTTATCCCAATCCATACACACATCAATTGTGTAAAGCGCATTTGTACATCGTTTCTCAAAACATTTTCTCTCCATTTAAACCCCCGACATTAGGTCCTCATTTTTCCCCTCCCTCCCCGCTCCCCCCTCCCTCATGAGCCCTTGATAGTTTATAAATGGGTATTTTGTCATATCTTGCCCTGTCCGACGTTTCCCTTCATCCACTTTTCGGTTGTCTGTCCCCCAGGGATGAGGTCACACACAGTTCCATGTAATCGGTTCCCTCTTTCCTACCCATTCTCCCTTTACCCTCCCTGTTTTGCCACTCCATATTCTTTAAGCTGGGTAGGAAATGGTCCTTGAATAAAATCTAGTTATTTGACAGAAGAGGTATAATAAATAGTGACAGAAATGGGAGTAGACAGGAAAGTCTCACTAGCTGGTCACGCGGCCTATTTTTATTTTCCTCCATGGTATAGTCTTAGATTAAATTTGCCAGTCTCCTTGTACTTAGATGAAGGCAAAGATTGAGTTGTAGTCAATGCTCCCCTGTCTGGTCTGGCTCGTAAAAAAACTCGCTTTAAGAACAGCACAGTTCTTCATGCCCGGTTCCTTTGTCCCAGCTGGACACAGGTGAACTTAGTATCCTTGGAAGTGTCATCTTAAAGATAGTATAGTACAATAACAGGGCAGGGCCCTCAATCCTGGAATCAGTACTAAAAAAAAAGAGCAGTACTCAGATTAAGCATATGCATTTTGTACTTCTCTTCAGTGAATAATGAACTTTTATTGGACTTAAATCCGATAGTTTGGGGGATTAGTTGTTGCAACAGATAGCATTGTCTTAACAAAAACACCCTAGAACCCAAGAGTTCCTGTTCCTAGTTTGGTGTTATTCTCTCCAAAGCAGAAATCTGTACTAAATATTTTGATGATGCCCCCAAAGTAAACCCTAATATAAAAATAACATTCCACCTCATCTAAGAGAATATATGAAGATTCAGAATAAATCGGCATTAAGGAAGGAAACAGGCAGAGTTTTATATGCCTGCTTGAAACAATGACTCTGTTGAACAAATCTAGTGTCCAGTGTACAACCAAGTTTGTGCTTGAGGCACTGATGCACCGTTTCTTGATTTCCAATGTTGAACAGAGTGTTCTGAAGATTCTAACTAGAGGTTTCCCTTGGCTAATGTGTGTGTGGTCTGCCACAAGGTCACACCTCCCAGGACTCATTGTCTCTCCTTCCATTGGTTTCAATGAAATTGTTCAAGTACTTGCAGAATTGATTCTCACAGTAGGGCTCAAATTACCTTCTCAGTGCCACTAATGGGCATTAAGAAACACATGCACATGATGGACATTGGGCCTCAATGCAAGAACATTTTGTTCTAATAATCTGGCATCCTGTGATGCTTACCTTCCCGACAAGATTGCTGAATACAAAATGGGTACATAAGCTAATGTGGTGAAGAAAGCTGATGGTGTCCAGCTATTAAAAGATATAGCATCTGGGGTCTTAAAGACTTGAAGATAAACAAGTGGATATAGCTGGGAAACAACAAAGCCCACATGGAAGAAGCACACCAGCCTGTGCGATCATGAGGTGTCGAAGGGTTCAGGTATCAGCCATCAGAAGACCTAAAACACAATCATATTGATGAGAATGATGGGGTT
>NW_022103905.1:8105934-8113136 GCF_000313985.2 Echinops telfairi
AATGAGGGCAACAAATGTATAGATGTGCTTTACACAATTGATCTATGTATTGTGATGAATTGTATGAGCCTCAATAAATTGATTAAAAAAAAACAACAACTAAAACTCCCAGTGAGGGCAGTTCTCCTGTCACTGGGAGGGACTGTGGTTTGAAATGGACTCAACGACACCCAAATTAGGAGCCATAAAACTCTGTGGGGGTGCAGTAGGTTTTGTTGTTTGGCATCCAATCTGTTGCAACTCCTACTGACACTCAGTACAAAAGAAGAAAACACGGCCGGACCCTGCTCTGTCCTCACCACTGTTGTGTGAGCCCGTGGTTGCAGTTACTAAGTCAATCCGTCTCAAAGTCTTCCACTCTTCACGGCTCCTTCCCATCCTTGCTTCGAAGGAGGATTCTGCGTGTACTTCTTCCGAGAGAGATTCCTTTCTTCTTTTGGCCGTCGGTGGTACTTTTTATCTTCTTTGCAAACACTATGATTCCAAACCATCCACTCGACATCATTCTTCCTGATTCGTTGTCCAACTTTCACATGCATAAGCCTAAGGCACACATTAGTCCTCAAAACGATATCCTTCATCTTCAACACTTGAAAGAGGGCTTGTCCCGCTGACTTGCCAAACACAAGACATCATTTGGTTTCTTGACGACTGTTTCCGTGAGCATGAAGTGAGGGTCCAAACAAAATGAAATTCTTCATCACTTCAATCTCTCTCTTGTCATCATGATGTTGTCTATTGGCCCAGTTTGGAGGCTTTTGGAGTTGTAATCCACACTGACGGCTGTAGTCCTTGATCTTCATCAGCAACTGCTTCAAGCCGTCTTTGTTTTCCGCAGACAAGGTTGTGCCATCTGTGTATTGCAGACTGTTAATAAGACTTCCTCCAATCTTGAGGCTTCATTCTTCTTTTATAGTCCACTTTCTTGGATGACTGGCTCAGCATGCACATTGAATAAGCATGGTAAAAGCATGTAATATTGCATCACACCTTTCCTGATGTTACACCACACACTACCTCTTTGTTTCCTTGGAGGGCTGCCTCTGGATCCATGTACAGGTTCCATGTACATGAGCACAATGAAATAAATGTTCTGGAATTCGTATTCTTCGCAATGTTATCCAGAGCTTGTTATGATCCCCACACAATTAAATGCCTTTGCATAGTCACTAAGACACAAGTGAAACATCTTTCTGATATTCTCTGCTTTTAGCCAAGATTCATCTGCCCTTACCAGTGATAGATCCCTCGACCCACGTCCTTTTATGAATCCAGCTTGAATTTCTAGAAGCTCCGTGTTGATGTACTGCTGTAGCCATTGCTGAATTATCCTCAGTAAAATTTTACTCGCATGTGGTATTAATGATATTATTTGATCATTTCCATACTATGTTGGATCACCTGTTGGGGAAATGCCCGTAGATATGGATTTCTTGCTATCAATTGGCTAGATATCTGCCTTCCAAAATTTTTGGCACAGAAGAGTGAGTGCTTCCTGTGCTTCATCAGCCTGCTGAAACATTTCAATTGGTGGCCCATCAATTCCCACAGCCTGTTTTACACGAATGCCTTCGCTGCAGTTTGTACATCTTCCTTCAGTCCCCCGAGCCCTTGATCATATACTACCTCTTGAAGCAGTTGATTACCGAACAATTCTTTTGGGTACAGACTGTTTATTCCTTTCCGCTTCTTTTTATAATTCCTGTTATCATTCACTAGTTTCCCAAAGAATGCTCCAATATTTCAACCACAGTCTTGATCTTTTTTTTTTTTTTTTTGAGTCTCGAGCATTAAAAAAATAATAATTCTTTCAGCTGGAGGTATGCTGAGTGTGTGCTTCCTTTTTTTTTTTTGCTTTTTAACTTCACGTCCATTGCATTAGGTACATCTGCTGTCCAAGACCCCTGGAAAGTGTTAAAAAGCCAAGATAGTACTTTGAAGACTAAAGTACTCCTGACTCAAACCCAAACCAAATGTACTGCCATCAAAACAACTCTGACTCATAGCAACCCTATGAGTCAAAAATGTCCCTGTGCATTTCCAAGACTGTAACTCTTTTCTGGAGTAGAAAGCCCCGTGTTTCTCCCTTGGAACAGCTGATGGTTCAAACTGCTGACCTAGTGGTTAGCAGCCCAACTTTTAACCTCTATGCCACCAGGGTTCCTTATGCCTGTACCAAGCAACTGTATTTTCACTTGTCTCATCTGCATGTGAAAACTGGACATCGAATAGGGAAGCATGAAGAAGAATTGATGTGCTTGAATTATGGTGCTGGTAAAAACTATTGAAAGTACCATGGGCTGTCAAAAGAATGAACCTACCTGTCTTGGAAGAAGCACAGCCAAGGCTCCTTAGAGGCAAGGATGGCAAGACTTTGTCTCATGTAATGTGGACATCTTATCAGGAGAGCCAAATCCCTGGAAAAGAACATCATGCTTGGTAAGATGGATAATCAGCAAAAAGGGGAAGCCCCTTGAGGAGATGGATTGACACAGTGACTGCAGCCATGAGCTCTAACAGTGTTCGTCTCTGGTGTATGGGGGTTGACTATGGGTCGGAACCTAACAACCATACCAGCTTTAGGTCTTTGCGCATTTCATTATAACATCTGACTTTGTCTTCTCAGGCTGCCCTTTGAATGGATTTGTTCAGCTCATTACTCCTTTTTTTCTATTGAATCAAACCTGTTCTTGAGATGTACTCTAAATTCAGGTGGGGTATACTCAGTCATAGTGTGACTCTCATGGACTTGCTTTCAAATTCCTCAACTTTCACCTGAACATATATATGAGCAATTGCTGGTCAGTTCCACAATCAGAACTGGGCTTGTTTTGGCTGCTGATAGTAAGCTTCGCCATTGTTTCCTCCGGCATATCTACATGTGATTACTCTATATTGTAAATGGTAAGGTACATGTATACGATCGCCATTTAGGTTGCTGGAAAAAGGTATTTGCAATGAAGAAGTTGGTTAGTCTTGCTCAGTTCTGTCATATGATCTTCAGCTTCGTTTCCATCAACCAAGGCCATATTTACTGTTCCTTCCTTTTTGTTTCCAGATTTTACATTCTAATTACCAATAATTATCAATGCATCTTGATTTTATGTGTGATCAATTTCAGATGGGCAATATTGGTAGATTTCTCCAGTTTCCTCATCACTAACTTTGGTGGATTTAGTGTGTAAGTTTGGATTAAAAAATAAATAGTAACTGGACTTTCTTGTAGGCATTTTGATATTATTTTGTTACAGACAGTTTTGCACTTCAAAATAGATCTTGAAATGTTCTTTTTCCATGATAATGTGACCTCATTCTTCTTGAGTTTTCTTGGCATAGTAAACCATAAACCATACGATTGTCTTATTCAAAATGGACAATACCTGTCCATTTTAGCTCGCTAATGCCTAGGATAAGGAATTTTATGTTTTCCAATTCATCTTTTCCAACTTCCAATTTTCCTGGATTCATGCTCCATACATTCCATATTCCAGTTATGGGCACTTGCAACTTCTTCTTCTCATTTTGAGTCATGCTCAGCAAATGAAAATCCCAAAGGCTTCACTCCGTTCTTGTCATTATGGTTTGACTCTGCTTTGAGAAGGCAGCTCTTCCTATGTAGTATTGTTAAGTGACTTCCAACTTAAGAGACTTATCTTCCAGCACTCTATCTGATGATCTACTGCTGCTCCTCATGAGATTTTCAGTGGCTAATTCCCTCAGAAGTGGATATTCTATTCTTTCTTTATAGTCTGGTCTTGATTTGGAAGCTCCATTGAAACCTGTTCACCTTGGGTGACCTTGCTATTTGAAAGACTAGTTACATAGCTTTCAAAATCACAGCAACACACAAACCATCACAGTAGGAAAGCTCACAAATAAATGTTGGGGTGGTGGAGTATATAGTAGGCTACAGACGTTACATTAAATGGATGGTAACCTAGCCTTCTCAAATTTATGAGTTAGCTTATTTCTTAGTGAGATAGTTAAAGTTTATTTTACCAACCTGGCCAATAACCACATGTGGGGCTAATTGAAGGGCAGAGAGATAAATGGCTCACCGGATCCTCGCCTTTCTAATTCTCAGGTCTCTTGCTTTGTGATGGTCGGACCAGGATACAACTGCTTTAGCCAGTTCCCTGCTTCGGCTTGAAAGACTCACTTCCTGTTGGACATCCCTGAGAAGAAGCTGCATGGACTTACACTGATACAGCCCTAGGTACTGGAGCAGCCATATGGAGGCCCCTGACAGAACTGAGATGTTTACACATTCACTGACTCGGCTTTTCTCCTGCAGTTGGCATTGTTGCGTGTGTTTTATGAGATGGAGGAGGACTTTGTGGATTGGTGTTGGACATATAGATTAATGTTGGGCTTGTGGGCTTGGGCAGCACTGGGTTGGGATGCTTTCTTAATGTACACTTACCCTTTATATAAAACTCTTTCTTATACATGAGTTTCTGTGGATTTGTTTCTCTAAAGTACCCAGACTAACATACTCAGCTTATACGTAGCTGAATAACACCTTACCGAGATGTACTTAAGAAAAATGCTAATCGAATAGGCAAAAGGGAGTCCGGAGCTCCAAGTAATGGCATTCATGAGGATGTAGAATAGGTTCTAAAGAGATGGCTTCCTTATGATAAGAAAATCTTGCGTAAGTAAAATGAGAAAATGTTCGGGAAATGTCTGTTTTGCTTAAGAACAATTCCAACTTTAATACATCTTTTCCCTAAGAGAACATGTGTAGGCAAAAATAGTTAGCTGCATACACCCAGGGGCATTGAGTCAATGTTATACTTTGCACAATGCAAGTTGAAAAATGCCAAAATTCATTTTTAGTCTTAAATCTCTAGCATGAATAGTTAAGAATCCCTACATGAAGGAAAGTAGCCTGGTTTTAATATATATTTTGAGAGGGTAGGAAAAATGGCTTTTGTCATGTGTTCTCATTGCTGTAGGAGATTGGATTTTGTGTGAGACTAGCTTGTGAGTTTGGCTTGTTCTGATTTATAAGTGACCTTCGGATGAGTGCACTGTGGTTCCTGGAATTTATACCACAGGGATTCCCTTTCTGTCCTCCTTACTTAATTACTCAGCAGATCATACATAAATGTGATGGGAAGGCGGACCAGCGTTGAAATTACTGTCCAAAGGAGGAGTGTGCTGGAGCATTATTTGAGCTCCATTTATCTTGTGGATTTATTTTGTCTACTTTAAGAATTCTTCCATAATTTAACCCTCCTGATAAATTATTACTCAAGCACACTTAATTTTCTCTCTCTCTCTCTCTCTCTCTCTCTCTCCAGAGTACTGGAGGTAACCCAACCACATTAATTAACAAAATTTTTCATGTAAATGATTGACCCCTGAGATTCTCGTTTTTGTGGGGGAGGGGGGGCCCTGTTCGGCCGAAATGTTGGTTTCCAAGCTCTGCTAGGGCAACTCTATGACCTTTCTTTTCACGGAACATTTCAGAGATAAGAAAAGACGAGAGGGTGCTGCTTCCTGAAGTTATGGATGTTTGTCCCCTTGAACGACAAATGAGGGCAGGGCAGGCGATGAGAAAGTGATCCGCTTGCCAGAATATCAGCAGATGGCCCCCTGGGTGCAGCGTCTGCACGGCGCTCAAAACACATGGAAGTTGCTTTTTCAGTCATGCTCTGTCCCAAGCTTGGCCCCAGAGCAGTTCCAGCCTAGGTTTTGTTTTCCCTTCAAGACCATTATCCTTATGGAATTTGCTAGCTCAAAAGTGTCTCGTACAGTGGTAGGCAGAATAATGGTCGCCCCCAAATGCCCCTGTTCGAAGACCCAGAGCCTGTTGGGAGGTTGCCCTATGTGGGAAAAGATACGACTGAGGTTAAGGCCCTTGATAGAAGAAGATTAACATGGAATATCTGGGTGGACCCCATCTAATCACATGAGCCTCAAAGCAGAAAACCTTTTCCAGGTGTGGTTAGAGAAAAAGAAAATGGAGGAGACGCAACGAAGGAAGGCTTGAAGAGATGAACTGCAGGAGGAAAGAGAGATTTGATGTGGGGGAGCCCCTAGTTGAGAATGCTAGCCTTGAAGCTGTTGAACGGAAGTCATAAGAAAAACAATGCTTTCTGCGTGCTGTTTAAGTTAGTAACTAATATACATGCACGCTTGGTCATTTGGAAAATATACGGAGTCAGTAAAATCTTATCATTTTTGATTCAGTATGGAAAAAATCACATTCGTTAATATCACCACCAATCTCATAGCAAAGGGTAAAATCTTTCGAGAGATTAAATTTTATTTTCGTCAATGAATTTATTTGCCTTGATGTAATAGACTTGCTTTATTCTTTTTCGAGAAAATGCCAGCACGTATGCAAGTCTGAGTAATTAAAATTTGTCCTTAATTCTCTTATCTAAAAAAAAATACCTTTGGAGTTCAATTTGCAACTCGAATTATTGCACATGAGCTTTTCCTCGAGGGAATTATTGCGCTTCAGTATAAAGTGCAACAAAACAGTTCTCGCATACAAACACACACACACACACACACAAACACACACACACCCCAAGAGTTGAGATTTAATTAATTAATAATTCCTATGGCTTCAAGGAAATTTTTAAAAGCAAAACTGGAATTGTGTGTGTGTGTGTGTGTGTGTGTGTGTACTAGTGACAACGTGACTACTCGATCTGTATCACTGACTTGATTGATGTTAAGTCCCCAGAGGTTTCACCCACCATCACTTCCATGACAAGCTCACGTTGCAAAGAATGATGGCTATTTGTCCCCAGAGTGGTTCTACGTGTGAGCTACAATAACTGAATGACTTCAGAGCCAAATGTCTTTGCCCTCAGACATTTACCAAGACACAGAGTTCCCTAACAGTGAGAACAAAAGTCCCCAAAGACCTACACAATTATTCCGTTTGGCTGATTACATACAAAGGCATGTGGCAGCATCAAGAACAGTAGATGTTGGGCCATAGAGACCCTTCTTGGCCCGAGATAGGAAGGAAGCAAAATTAAAGAAGAAATCATGGTGACATTCCAATTTTGTCCTAAAGCTTCTCTTCCTAAGTGAGGGAGATTAGGAAGTGAGGGAGCCAAAGAGGGGAACATCCTGATGCCAAAAACTGAAGGGAAGCAAGCCCTAAAAGCAAAAAGAAAATCTGATCTGGAAAGGATTTCCAACAGACCAAACTGGATTGAAGCTCTGGGCACTCA
>NW_022103905.1:8115935-8117530 GCF_000313985.2 Echinops telfairi
GATGGATTGTGATAAGAGTTGTCTGAGCCCCCAATAAAATGATTTTTAAAAAATCAACAGATATTCTCAAGTATGCAAGACTTCCTACAGCACAGTACCCACAGTTTGTTTTGAGATAAACAACTTGAAAATGAAACCAGACGACACACAAAGTGAATATAAGTGTGTTTGCTTTTTAATTTAAAGAAAAACTGCAACTAAAGAAATAGAGACATGGTGCTTTGAAAACAAAAACAAAACCCCCAAAGTATAATACACACTAGATAGATTTAAATATAGATGTTAGAGGAAAAGATCGTGAAAATATGGTTTGGGGCAGAAAAATATAGAGTTTTCACAGATTCATAAAATGTAAAAATGTTGTAATTAACAAAAGTCAAGAACTGGAGAAAAGACAAATTTGGATACAGTTGAAGTGGGCTAATTTTCTCTTCTCTCATAACAAGGGATCAATGGCCATTATGCAATGCTGAATCTTGTTGTCTAAACCAGAACAATCCAAATTTTCAATGCTTCTCATAATGATTTTTTTTTTCCTTCTTGACTTTAGCAAGGCCTTTGAGGCAATAATAGAGTTTGTGGTGAGAAAAAAAATTCATCTGAAGTTCAGTAAGTCCTTTTCTACTTAGGTTTCCTTTTCTTGATTGAAGTCAGCGGAAAAATGGAAATTAAATTTAAATGTATTATATTAAAATTAGCATGTGGAATATAATCCCATTTGAGTAAAATTATTTTTATGTCTCTAAATTATGTGTTAATTATGTGCATATCTAAAGATGCCCAGAATAAAGTTCCCAAATGCTTAGAATTTTAAAGAGTATACTTTTAAGGAAAATAATACAATTATAACTTAGAAAATGGGGTATAATTTGCTTCACAGGGTGGGGAAGCATCAAAAGTAAATGGATGATATATGTAAGGAGTTAATATAATTTTTGGTTGCTACTAAGGACTCAACAAAAGTTTTTGCACCTTAGTGCCATTAATAGATGACTGGATAAACACACTAGGGTACATATGGAATACTATGCAGTGTTAAAGAATAACAATGACTATACCATCTAAAGTACAACTGTTGTTCTCTCCTCTTGTTTGGAAAAAGAAGAGCGAAGAAAATCAAAGGCACATGGAAACAATTAGTCCAAAGGACTAAGAAACCACACAAAGCTCAGCTTCTAGCACATCCTGAGACAAGAAGAATCACGTGGGGCCTGGCCACCACGATCAACTGCTCTGAATGGGATCATGTGACAGGTCCCAGAAAGAGCAGAATACATACTGGAACTCAAAAATCATAAAGAAGGCCCCGTTTACTGGTCTGATACGGACTGGTGGAACCCCCCAAGGCTATGGCCTTACACATCTTTCAAAGTTGAAACTGAACTCATGCCATAGCTCAACTTTCAATTAAACGATAGACAGGCCTATAAGGTGAACAACAACGCCAGACCAGTATGTACTCCGTAAAACAGTCATCCATATAGGGACACATGGGTGGCATTTGCCTGGAAATAAAGCTCTGAAGGCAGGCAGAGGTCAGACATGTGGACAAGAGATGAGGTACACACCAGGAAGACATGGACAGAGTGCTGTTA
>NW_022103905.1:8117756-8119953 GCF_000313985.2 Echinops telfairi
AAGAATCTGCACTGCTTTGATGCCCTGTAACCAAGAGAAGCTCCTCTCTCACGGTGAATTTGGAAATGGAGACTCCGTTCATAATTCCTACACCATGGCCATGGTCAAATGTACAGCTTGGCACTGGCTCAGTGCAGGGCTATGTCCTTGATGAAGAAAGTGATACAGGATCATCACCATGATGGACAACATTGTGTCATTATATTTAGTTCTCAAATTCAGCATCGGTTAGATACATTCCCTTCAAGACAGTGCATCTGACTACTTTCTGATGGACAAAATCAATGACTCTCTTGATCAATAATGTCGATAGAAAAGGAGGGAAAATCTGTCACGACCACTTCCTCCAAGTTAAAAACAAAAAGAAATCTGCATGCATCTGTGGTCTGTGAGCAGAGTTGAGCTCGAAGCAAATCCACGGTTAATAAGATTTTAGTATTATTTTAGTCTAAGATTGGATGTGTGTAGTTGATGAAAGTGCTTCTTCAGATTGCTGGATTACACAAGGGCTATTAGCAAAATTCTTGAAAAAAAAAGTTCTTCCTAATTTTGTTTATGGATAAAGAGTAAACATGTTGACTAGATTAACTTTATCATTGGTGATCATTTTTACATACTTGACAGTGTTATAACTGGATACATGAGAGTTATTCATATGACCATGCTCACATATGACAGCAAAGGCAAAAAGTATAGAGTTCAATGAGTACATGTGGTATAATTTGGCTAGAGGAATGTATAAATATAAAATAAAAATTATAGCATAAGATGAAATTTCCTGTGAGTAAACACTTCTGCCTAATATGCACAAGGCTAAGAATATCATATCCTGCCATACAGGTAACTTAGAGGATGTCCCAAAAGGCAGATGGAGTGGTTAAATTTCATTTCAGAAATTACAGGGCTTAAAGAATATGGACAATGTGGGGGTCGAACGAATCTAAGCCTAAAGCCAAATGCTCTGTTGTTAAATAACTTTGGACATATTAGGCATGTACTGACTACTTAAGCCATTTTTTATGCGTTGTATTTTGTTTTCTTTTGTTCCTGTAAAATAGCTATAGCAACAGAGTGATCTTTCTATAGGGTTTCTGTGAAGAACGGTGAAATAATATAATTGATAAATTTATTAGCGTGCATAATAAGATAGGTTCTTAATCAATGGCAGTTACATATGTAGCCCATTACAAAGAAAATACAATATGAAATCCTTAGATCAAGAAAAACAGTTGTAGACATATTTGTGACCAGTTGAAGAAGACAGTCATTCATTTTCTTTTCATTTCACTTTGCAGAGACTGTCCACCAGTTAGGGGTCTTGAGTTCTGTAATTCCATTTTCTGTAAGTGCTGTCTTGACCCAGTTCACTCTCCAAACACTCCCTTTAATGGGTTCTCACATTCCTGAGCTATGATGCATCCATCCTAACAGCCTGGGAACCAGGTACCCAGTAAATGGAGATAGCCTCGATGGTCCCTGAGCCTGCAGAATTCTTCAAAAGGTCAAACACCCATGAAGCCTGTGAAACTTAGCCAGCCCTACCCTACTTACCGTACATTGGTCCTCTCCTAGGATCTCAGCTTGTTATCTCCTCCCCAAGGGCCATGCCTGATGCTGAGTGATGCTGTGGTTTCTGTGGTTTTTCTGTGGCCTGTGAGTAATAAATTCTATCCATTTTCTGGCATTCCTTTTGCCTCACCTGACCATCTGAGATACCCACAGACCCTATAGAGCAAATTGAAATTAAATTATACCAGTAGATTGGCCATCTAATGTTAGAACTTAATTTATGTCAATAAACTACATTGTTGTACTCTGAAACATTGGGCCCACCATTTGACCCCTTCCGATCTTTGTTTTCTCAGCCACAGGAGACAAGATTATTTATGTGCTTGAGATTTTGTTAGAACCAAAAGAAGTGTAGGTATAAGAACTCTGGGGGGAAAATGTGAGGGAGAATGATGGAGTGAGTTTAACAATAAGACTTCAATTTCTCTGTCCCTTTTCGTTTCCCTTCTGTTCTTCTTCTTAAACTAAAGAGCAAAAAAGCTGTACAAGTGGGTAACTGGGGCTTGAAACTTGCACAAACCAGCGAGTTTCTGAACACAGTCTTGGAGGACATTAAGGGACAACGAACAGGAAAATAAGCTTGTCCTTTAGGATGCCCCCCAAGAAGTGGCCCCGTCCACAGCCACAG
>NW_022103905.1:8120733-8123650 GCF_000313985.2 Echinops telfairi
TGGGTTAATGTTGGACTTGTGGGCTTGGGCAGCACTGGGTTGGGATGTTTTCTTGATGTGCCCTTACCCTTTATATAAAACTCTCTCTTATACATATGCGTTTCTGTGGATTTGTTTCTCTAAAGTACCCAGACTAGCACAGGGGTGTATTAGGAAAGTAACAAGTTCTAGATTATGATCAGGAACACTCAGGATACTTTCATTAGGACAACCTCCTCTTAGTATGCCTGAGAGCCTGAAGGCAGTGCTCCCTGCCTTTCTGCCTCTTGGCCTGACTTCTGCCCTACTCAGGTAAGTGTTACAGAAATCTTTTAGCTCTGCTGGTAAATGTTCAAATCAGTCCACTTCACCCATAAGTCATCAGCCCAAAGGTGCTCAACTCCAGCTCCATGGGTCAGCAAAGCTTGCTACTCTCAGTGGGTGGAGACAAGCCTTCTGCAAACAAATGTTCTATGCGTAAGCACTCGATTTTCTTGTTCTGTGATGTGGGAAGCCCACTACTCTGTCTCTTGATCCTGCTGCCTCTGTACCACTATTATTCTTTCCCTTCTTAATGTCCTTCACCTCCCGGGTACCCTCTCTCTGTCTCCTAGATCGAAGACGGAATCCTCGGTGCAAGGATCCCAGATTAAAAAGCAATGCTCAGAATGGCCTCACCTTACAAATAGTTTTCACTAAGATGTTTGATCTAGTCTACCTCAGTGGTTTTTTTTGTGCTGAAAATGAGGAGAAAAAGCAGACCAAAAGTAGAAAGCTATTTCAAATGTCAAGCAAACGAGCCAGTTCTTCTGCCAGCACAGTATCAAGAAGAAATCAGGATTTCGTGGCGTGGATTCATGTCCAGTGTATGAGACCTCTGTATTCAGATGGTGCAATGTGTTAAGCATGGGGCCACTAGACGCAAGGTCAGTGGTCCAACCCCCCCAACTGCTCCACAGGAGAATGATGAGTCTGTTTGTTCCTGTCAGTGTTTACAGGGTCCAAAGTGTCTGTCTGAGTCAGCGTCAATGCCATGGCAGTAGGCTTGGCTGATAGTCCTTTAAGCCTTGGAATTCTGTCAGCTTCTGAAAATAAACAAGTATTCAAGGAAAGACAAACTGCAATGTGGTGCCTTCCAGTAAAAGATGTTTGTGATAGCCAATGAACGATAAGGGGGCTCCCAGGGCCTCAGTACTGGCAGGGCGTGGCTGGTATCCTGGAGAGTGGATCAGATAAGCCAAAAAAGAGAGTCAGCTCCAGAGTGTCCTTAAGACAACACAACTATGCTGATCCCCACCCCCACCCCCCATGAAAGATAAGGATGTCCAGGGACCTTGGGAGGAGATCCATGAGGGAGACCTCTTGTTACACCCTAAACACTGAAATGATATTTAATATTTTTACTCAGTTGAGTCTGTTCCTTGTCTGGAGGGAGTCAAATCTGAAACTATTTCAGCATGTAGCTTATATCAGACTATAATTGGTACAATATTTGAACCAGTTTGGTTTTCCATTTAATGAGTTCCTTATCTAGACCCAGATGACTCTGGAATTGTTTCCAACACTGAATTGATTCAACCTGTGACTATTTCTGAACGATGACAGGTTGGGTGGCTGTTGCATGGAGCCCTGCGGAGCTATGTGGGAGGGCTAGGACAGGAGCAATGGGATCCTTCTACAAGAAGCCTCCAGTGACCAAAGAGTGCTGAGAAAACTCAGCAACCAGTGTTCCCCACAGGCCAGAGAGCACAGATCTGTCACCGATTCCCCCTTGTGTGGGGCCTGGGGCTGCCTGTGACTCAGGAAACAATCTGAACTCTCCCAGAGTGAAAAGGAGGCAGGTTTCTCAACAGAACCCTTGATGTTTTTCATCTGTGGGGAGGAAAGCAAGTCTAGGTTTGGGGTTGTGAATGCATGAGAGCTTAAAGCTGAGTTGTGCATTCCAAGGGGCTCAGGGCAAGTAAGGCACCACAAGACTGTTGGTTAATCAGCATTGGAAGAGCCACCAGTGACTGCACCATGTAAAACAAGCTGTTGGCTAAGGAAATAGTCAATTCTTAATGACTCTAGAAACAGCCTCTGGAGGAGACACATGATTTGAAATTCTAAGACTTTAGATAACTTGAATATATACCTAATACGTATAACTTTTGGATTAGTTTTCATGTCACTAGATGAATCTCCCATTCTTTTCAGTTGTTGTGGTTCACCCACTGAGATAGTTAGTTTATTGTGCCAGCCTGGCCGATAAACACAAGTGGGATTGACTGAGGGGCGGAGAGATAAATGGCTCGGTGAGCCTTGCCTTTCTTGTCTCTCGCTCTGTAATCATCGGACCAGTGTGCGGCTGCCTTGCTTGTTCTGTACTTCAATTTAGAGGTTACATTACCTGTGGGACGCCTAGCCTGTGGACTGTGTCACTGTAAGTTGAGGTCCCTTTAAGACCACATGATTGAAATTTATATCTCTTGAACTGGGGACTGACAGTTGGTGACCTGGCTGACTGTTAGCATCCCTCAAGACTCAAAGGACTGCCAGTGTCTCACAACTCTCTCTCACGGGAGTGACTTGCACTGAGCCATTTGTACTGCTTATAATTTAACTGTTCATTTCTTGTATTATATATCTATCTGTATATAATTTAACAGTTAATTTCTTGTGTTGTATAATTATCTATCTTTATAAATATATATATAATTACTAGCAATCTGGTTTTGTCTCTCTAGAGAACCCTGTCTAACACATTTTGGTACCAGGAGTGCTTCTAGAGAAATAAAATCATAAATATGGGCTTCTTAAATTGGCTCTCCAGCCTGATTAGTCTTAACACTAGTAATGCTACTTCAGCACCCCAAAGCATGGATGAGTCTGCTACGCCTACTAATCCATGGTGTGAAGTAGAAAAGATAATACGTAAAGTGGCACCACCGATAGATGA
>NW_022103905.1:8124157-8132695 GCF_000313985.2 Echinops telfairi
CATCAGTAGCACTGCCTGAGAGAGATGCCTTACAAGATATTGCTGAGAGCACCCAGGAAACACCCTCACCACACATTATTTCCGCTAGACCTGTCACTAAAATTAAGTCTCAGAAAGCTCCTAAAGGTGAAGTTGAGATGATTACCCAAGAAGTGCACTGTACTCAAAGATCTCGAGTTTTCAAATACGTACAAGCAAAAGCCTGGGGAATATCCCTGGGAATGGTTACTAAGGGTGTGGGATACGGGTGCACGAAATATAATATTAGACCGGTCTGAGTTTCTGGATATGGGACCCCTAGGCACAGACTCTTCTTTCAATGTCTCAGGGAGAGAGGCTAAGAGCGGATCTAATTCTTTATTTGGTTTGTTCAATGAACCATGGACTGCCAGATGGCCTAGATTAGACCCTTGAAGTACCTGACCTACCTTGGTACACTGTAGAGGAAGGCATCCAAAAGCTTAGAGAAATTGGTATGTTGGAATGGATCGATCAGGATATTCCCATAGACCCAAAAAGGAGGTGTCCTGAGGACACACCCCTCTCCACTCCCTCCCTCCTCTCCCTGTTCCCACCCTGCCCCTGTCCCCCTCATAGTCATCAAAGCCTTGTTTATTGGTGTATAAAGCCACATTTCTTCATCTTTGTTTTCTCTTATAACAATGGTGATATTAAATATTTTTCTTTGTAAGATTGACTGAGTTTGTTAAACATAATGCTGTCTAGTTTTTTCCATATCTTTTGGTGTTTAAGAGAGTTATCATTGTTTTTTATTGATGCATAAAATTCCATAGTATGAATGTACCAGAGCATGGTTATCCATTCCCCTATAGTTGGAGTTTTGGGTTGTTTCCATATTTTCTATTAAGGAAATTTCTGCAATAAGCATAAGCATATATGTGTGTTTGTAGTTTAATTTCCTTTGGTTATATTGCTGGATTTGAAATTACTTGGGTTTGCATTTGTTTAAGGAAGGGCCGTATTGATTTCCATGCTGGTTGTACAATTCTACATTCCTACCAGCAATACAAAAGCATTCCTCTGTCCATCCTCTCCAGAATTTGTTATTTTCTGTTTTATTGAAGTTTGCCAGAAATGTGGGTGTGAGGTGTATTTCTTTGATTGCTAATGATTGTGAACCTTTCTTCATATCGCTATTAGTGCCTGTATGTCCTCTTTGGTAAATTGTCTATTCATGTCTTGTGTCCATTATTTGATTGGATTATTTGTAATTTTCTTGTTATGATGTTGTAGTTCTCTACTGATTTTGGAGAGTAGCCTTTTACTTGATGTATTGTTCTGAATAGTTTTCCCAATCTGTGGGTTCTCTGTTGACTCTTCTTTTTTTTTTTTAATAATAATTTTATTGGGGGCTCGTACAACTCTTATCACAATCCATACAGCCATCCATTGTGTCAAGCACATTTGTACATTTGTTGCCCTCATCATTCTCAAAACATTTTCTCTCTAGTTGAGCCCTTGGTATCAGCTCCTCATTTAAAAATTTTTTTTAATTTATTTATTTTTATTAATCGTTTTATTAGGGGCTCATACAACTCTTATCACAATCCATACAGCCATCCATTGTGTCAAGCACATTTGTACATTTGTTGCCCTCATCATTCTCAAAACATTTTCTCTCTAGTTGAGCCCTTGGTATCAGCTCCTCATTTAAAAACCTCCCTCTCCACCCTTCCTCCCTCATGACCCCTTGATAAATTGTTATTTTGTCATATCTTGCCCTGTCCGACGTCTCCCTTCACCCACTCTTCTGTTGTCCGTCCCCTGTTGACTCTTCTGATGAAGTCTTTGGTTATACACACATGTCCTATTGTTAGTAAGTCTTAGTTCTTTCAGTTGTCTTCTGTAGTGTGAATATTTTTCATGATGCTTGGTGGTGTGTTTATGCCTTGTACTAGAGTCCTTTAAGTTTGTCCTTATTTTTTACATCGATGGTCTTCATAATTGTGTTTGTTATATTTACGTCTTTGTACCATCTTGAATTTGTTTTTGGACAGAGTGTGAGATAGGGGTCTTGTTTCATTCTTTTGTAGGTGAAAACCCAGTTTTTCCAGCCCATTTGTTGAAAAGGCTGTCTCTTGCCCATTTCATGTGTTTTATTTCTTTATCAAAAATGACATACCTATACAAACTTGGTTGTATTTCTGGGCATTCTATTATAATCCATTGGTCTTCCTATCTGTCATTGTACTAGTACCTGCTTATGATTACCATAGCTATGTAGTAGGTTTTAAGGACTGTCCGTGAAAGGCTCCTGCTCTGTTTTTATATTTCCTTCGTGTTTTATTTATCCTAGGTTTCTTTCCTTTCCATATAAAGTTGGTAATTAGTTTTTCCATTTCTTTAAAACTTTGTGGTGGGATTTGGATAGGAGGAACTGCATTGTATTTGCGGAGTAATTTGGGTAATATTGACATTCTCACAATATTTAATCTGCTATCCAGAAACACGATCACTTGTTCCATTAAGTTCCTTTCAGTTTCTGTAAAGAGCATTTTGTAGTTTTCTTTGTATAAGTCTTTTGGAATTTTTTTATCTTTCATGTAGTTATTATAAATGGTGTTTTTAATATCTTTTTCTGTATCATCATCCTTAATACGCGAGAATCAAATTGATTTTTGTATGTTGATCTTATAGCCTGCTACACTGCCACATTTTTCAATTAGTTCAAGCAATTGTTTAATTGAATCTTTGGGGTCTTCTATGTAGAAGATTGTGTCAGCTGCAAATGCCTATGTGGATACCTTTCATTCTTTGTGGATGTCTTCTGGCTCTAGCTAAAACTTCCAGAAATACATAAATAAAAGTGGTGATAATGGGCAACCTTGCCTCGTGTCCATTTGAAGAAGAAATGATTTCAATTTTCCCTATTCAGTGAGATGCAGGCTGGTGGTTTCCCATACATGGCTTTCATTATATTGAGAATTTTTCCTACTCTACCTATTTTGTTGAATGCTTTTATTGGGAACATAATTCCCCATTTCATGACTAACATGTGCCCTATAAGCCATTAAAAATTCAGAAGAGATAGCTGTCTTCTTTAGCTTCTACAAGTTTGTTGTAAGAACTGTTTGAGCCAAAAGAACCAAATGAGCATTGTGTGTTGTTCTATCCTTATGTTGCACATTTGGTAGGATTTTGATTGAAACCATGGGGTCATAATCAAATAACTTTGTCTTTTTCAAAGCTGTCGTTCTGGGTTAAGGACAAAATTAAACCAGTCATGCTGTCTCAGAGTATTTAACCAATAAATAATATTTTCTCAGTTCATTTCCAGTGAAAACCAAGATAAGTATGTACAGATTTAATGATTTATGCAGGAAAAGTTTCCCCTGATTATCTAATTTTTTTGGAACAATTTAAATTTATAAAATCTTCTTGGCACTAGTTACACATGCTTAGAAACACTGGTCATATTAAATTACAAACTCAGAATATTTTCTTTTAGTTAGTAAAGTACCCAAGACAAGGAAGTAACTATTAGGATTCATATGTACTCTTCAGACAGATAGGCTTCATATCTAGTAGGTTTAATGCTGGTTTCTAAATACAATGTGGATAGCGTCACAAAAATATTGAACTCCTATTTCTATCCTCACGTGGTGCCATGATTTACTTGATATGGCTCTTTTAGCCATTGTCTTTGTAACTCCTACTAAGCCACTGGGTGAGACTGTGCATATTTAGTGTATTCCTTTTTTCCCTGATGGATCTGGGTAAGAAAAGGTGGTGGAAGATGCTGATAGTATTATATCATTCAATTATGTGTGATTGTTAAAAGGGTTCATTGTGATTGTAAAAACTTGGAACTCTAAGAAGGGGATTGGTAGTGCCATCCTGCCAGGCATAAAATGAACCATTTCTGAAGTAGGAGTAGGGGGGCTTTACTACTATTAAGAAAGAAGAGCCAAGAGAAAAGTGCATTCTTTGGACCTTAAGATCTTTAAACGGTGAACCTGCTGATCCAGGGGACAGAGAACTGAAACAGTGACAGAAAGAGAAGTGGTGAGAAGAGGTGGCAGGAGAGGCAGTAGCACCAAGAGCCTAAGACAGCACAGAAAGTTTCCCAGCCCAAGAAGCAAGAAAGTTGATGGGGGCTCGCTTGTAGAATGGCTTTCTCCACCACTTTGTTGGGGTGGTAGATTTGCCGACTCATGGAGTTAGAGCTGAGCATATTCAGGTGGAGAGTGGAGTGCCCTTTGAGCATTTGTCAGCAATGCTAATGGAGCTTTATAAAATTTGCCAAACAGGGTGGAGGACAAGGGACCATATGGCTGAGAGGCTGAGAATCATGACCATGGGCACAGCTGAAAAGAGGCACTATTGACTAGAAGAACTGTATCCTGAGCACTTACGATCCTGAACTGTAAACCTGTTAACTTTCTAAATCAACTCCATCACCATGAGTGTGAGGATTCGATTTTATGTCCATTGCACCAGGGTGAAGGTAGGGGTGGAGACCAACCTATCCATAAGGTCACTGTCAAATGTTGCCTCCCAGGCACTGTGGCCTTTTTTATAAGAGCCCTCGAAGAGAACTGAGCTCTTTCTTGCCCCTCTTTAACTTTCTGGTTCACTGGGTTCTGCTCCGGCTCCAGAAGAGACCCACATGGCCCACTGTGCATAGGAGTCCTTGGGATCCTGACAGTTTTGGATGCACGCAGCTCTGCACTCACCAGCCTGTGTGATCCCAGCTTCCGGCTCCACCTTCTTGCCTCATCCACTGACAGGTGTGTGGAGCTGAGGAGTTGCAGCTGGCGTCTGACCCATGGACTTGAATTCGACTGGGCTGGGCTGCTTTCTTGATATAAAATTCCTGCTTGATATACAGTTCTATCTTATACATATAGGAGTGTCACTGGTTTTGTTCTTTAGAAAACTCAGCTTAACACAATGAGTCTGGTCTGTGGGTTCTATGGGGCAATTGCAATGAATTATTCAATCCAGCAGGGAAGCAGAGATTGTCTTAGGAGGTATGGTTAGTGTGTGATTTTGTAAAAAATGTTGGCGGGTGGAGCCATGTCTGACCTCTGCCTCATAGGAATTGGCCTTGGTCTGATGCTGAGTTTCATACTCTTTCCCCCTTAGGAAGTCAGAGGGTGTCAGACATCTTTTGCTCAAACTGTACTAATCCATACATTAAATCTCAGGAAGACCCAACCCAGCATTAGGTCTGGTCTTATAAGGCATAAAGAAAATAGACAATAAATCTGATATCTCCTCATCATTTTCTAGTTCAGTCTAAGGATCTTGGAGAAGGACATTATTGAAAGTTTCCACATTTCTATTGCAACGTTTGGTAACCAAACTAAACAGGTTTCAATATTTGTGGTAGCACCTGGGGTTTTTAAATTCCTTTTTATCACTATAGTCTTGACATTTGAGAGAGACTTGACATTTACTTAATTTGGTCTAAAATACTCAACAAATAAGAATCACAGTGGATAAAATTCATTGATTTTTTTTCAAAGTCACTTTTCTGCCCACCACCCACAGCAATGGGTTTATTTACTTGAATTATTACCAATAGTATGAACTGTAGAAAATCTTAAGTTGTACTTGTGTGAGAACTTTGAAAACCACACAGAGAGAATGCTGGTCCCATTTCTTTCTTTCTAGCTCACTGAATTTACCTTGTAAAGAATGAGATTTATTCTAGTTTCTCTGTGAATCAGTTTCCATATTTGGAAAACACCCTCCGATTATACAGCATGCTAAAAAAAAGGATTCAGTCACTGAAGGCCAATCACTTATTTTGGATGATTTCATGTGGACACACTTAAGATGTGAAGAATTTTCCCCCCATAGCTGTTTGTCCAGGTCTCCTATTCTTCGTGTAGTTGGCTGAAATAAAAATAAGTCCTTAGAAAAATAGAGCTGGAGTTACAGTATCTCTTTTTAAAGTTCCTTTTACAATAAGTTAGTAGCTATAAGAAATCCCCAAAGGAATATTACAAAGCCTACTTAATTGAAGGGAACCTAGGTGATACTTTTGAAAACAAAAGCAAGAGTGTTTTTGACAGCAGGTAGGTAACATTGGTGACTCCCTCTACCACCTTGGGGACCCCAAAACCAAACCAAATGCATACCATCAAGTTAATTCCAACTCACAGTGACCTTGTAGGGCAGAGTAGAACTGCCCCTTTTCAAGATTCTAAATCTTTATGGAAGTAGACAGCCTCATCTTTCTCCGGAGGAGTGGCTTGTGGAGTCGAACCATGGACCTTGTGGTTAGCAGCTCAGGAAATAGCCCAGAACACCACCAAAACGCCTTCACCTTGGGGAAGGGGACCACATTACTTTGTTGGAAAGAATGATAAAAATAAAAGAACCTAAGTGATGTATTCATACAGTTTACTTGCACAGAAAACACAAAGGTAAGCCCCATGTGAGCTGGTTTGGTGACCATGGGAAGTGGGGAAGCCTGGCTCTTCATTTGCATCCTGTTGTTACGCGCGTGTCAAAGAGAGATTCTGGAAGCCCAGATTCTGGGGCCCCTGTCTCACACAAATCCTATATTTCATTCATGGTTATTGTTTTCTCAATCATGTAATATGTTTCAATAAAATTACATGTGGGAGTGGTGGTTGTTGTCAATGGCTGGCCAGTCTGTTAGTTTCAGTAGTGATTGATTCATAATGTTTCTTAGTGTAACACACTTAGTGTAACACCCTCGTTTATCCAGCTTGCTCCCCTAGCCATCGCACTGAGTTTTTGGTACTCGGCTACGCTCTTGGATTCTTCACAAACAAAGAAACTCACTGCCATCAAGTGGCTTCCAATTCACAGTGATCCTGTAGGACAGGGTAGAACTGCTTCTGTGGGCTCCTGAGACTGTCACTATTTAGAGGAGTAGCAAGCCTCATATTTCTCCTGCAGAGAAGTTGGTGGTTTCAAACGGCCGACCTTGAGGGTAGCAGCCCAACTTGTAACCCAATTTTTCAGTATGTTCCCTCTCTTCATGAGATTGTGAAGATGCTTGGTAAAAGCCTCCATTATCGCATCATCATAGTCAAGGCCGTTAAGTGTGGACCAATAGATGTAGGTGGATGGAATCAAGGTTTATCTGGGAGTTGATGGTGATCTCTGAGTACTGGTGGCAATTCTGGGGCACCTGGGAGAGGGACGAGGTCTGTCCACTGAGCAGCTGAAGAGAGCTGCCATCATTGTCACTGTCAGAGCCCTTGGGACAGCCAGGGCACTGTGAAAAAGTGACAGAGGGCTGACTTTCACTAGCCGATTCCTATTCGTAGCAACTTGATAGGACAGGGTAGAACTGTTCCATAGGACTTCCGAGGCTGTAAATCTTTATGGGAGAAAATTGCCTCCTCTTTTTACCTTGAGTGGATGGTGGGTTGAACTTCAAATTAGATGCTAAAAGTAAATGCTTAAAAACCAGCTCACAATTATGGTAAAAGAAACCCCACAGCTTGGTAACCACGGGACATGGCTGAATGGGTCCAGAGCTTCACCTAAGCATTGGCATTCATTGTCCTGTCCATGCAAGATCACACTTTCAAGATGGTCTTTATTGGACCTGACCCAGAGCTCTCTCGGGCCCAACAACCTTTTCCCAGGGGTATTTGCCAAAAACAGTCACAGCTGATTCTGGGTTCTTGAGGAGATGAATAGCATTTGGAGCTCACAATAATCTCACAGAAAGCTTATGGGAAAATCTGAGGCATGTGATATCTGTTGAGGAGTGTGAAAAGTCGTGATGCATTTCTGGGAATCTAAACCACCACACATCTGGGGAGGGCTGTGTGAAAAACCAAGAGAGACTCGAGAAGGCACCCCTGGCCAAACTGGCAGGAAGTGAAAGCTAAGACGGGGTCATAAATGGCCCGGCTGATGTTGAAGGCATGCCCCCAGTCTGACACGAAACCACTCAGCAAAGGCTGGGAGACTGATTTCAGGCACCTAAAATGGATGGATGGATGGATGGATGGATGGATGGATGGATGGACTAATGAACAAAAGAGCAAACAAATGATAAGTAAATAAAACTAATCCCAAAGCAATGAGCATTGAGTTGAATCTAACTAATAGAAATTCTATATAAGATCTCTGAGACTATAAATCTTTATAAGAGTAGATAGATGCCTCTTTCTCTCTGGACCAACTAGTGGACTTGAACTAATGACCTTTGAATTAGTCCAACATCTAGTCTACAGCACCATCAGGGAGATATAGAAATAATAATATAACAAAATAAAACATATAATTTATATCAATATATGAATTGATTGGAGATGTATTTATATAATGACTAAATAAGATGAGTAGAAACTTCAGTGGCTACATATGACCAAGAACATATAAAATTCATTTTTTTAAATTGCTAAAAAATTAAAGTTGCTAATGACTTCATTCTACTTAGATCAACGACTTATCCCCAGGAAAACAGCAAGAAATCCCAGGCTGGAAATCCTGGTGGGGACTGAGCATGATAGTGGGACAGGAGGAGAATCAATGGAAATAGAGGAAAGAGCTGGGAGGCAAAGGGTATTTATAGAG
>NW_022103905.1:8134102-8140161 GCF_000313985.2 Echinops telfairi
ATATGTTATTTGTGTTAAATCCCAACTAATAATAAAAATAATAAAATAGTTTATTGAGTTAAAAAAAAAAAAGAAAGAAATCCCAGGCTGCATTAGGGAAATCTGTAGCAAAAGGTGTCTTTAAAGTTTTAAAAAAGCAAAGACATTGCTTTGAGGACTATGGTGCGTGTGACCCTAGCCACGGTCTTTACAACAGCCTCAAACACATCCAAAAGCAGGGCTCCAAAAAGCAAGACAGAAGAATAATTGCTACAGCCGTGGGGTTGGTGACGAATATTAAATACAGTGTCCATAGCCCGAAGAATGAACGAATTGCGATTAGAAGGAATGCAATCAGACATGTCATCAGGAGAGCCCATTCGCTAGAAGAAAACAAAAATCAAAGCCCATCATATTTGATAAAAGCAAAGGGCCGGTGGAAATGAGGGACCCCTTAATGAGACGGATTGACACAGTAGCAACTACCAAGAGCTCAACCCCCTGAGAGTGTACAAAGCTTGACAATACGTCATTCTGTTGTGGATAAGCTTGCGACTGGTCAGAGTTGCCTCAAAAGCAAATCACCGCAATGGTAAAGCAAAAGTTGATGTTATTAAATGGAGAAAAATAAAAATAAGCCCTGCAATCATGCTTAAGGAATTTAACCCATCTATCTCAGTAATTAGTTGAACAGATAGATTTTTAATGACTATGGACAAGTTAAATAATCATCATAATCTGATTAGCTGGCATATGCAAGGTATTATATTCAGCAACTGTAGAATACCCAATATTTTCAAATGCATATGGGATATTGACCAGAATGTACCATATCATCTTCTAACACGTGGTAAATAATTTAATTCATAGAGTATTTTTCCTCTCCACAGTCAAAATAAACTAGCAACGCACAGATTATTCCTTAAAACCAGTATGTATTTTTGTTTGAGAGGGATGTTTAGCAATAATTAGCTAGAACATAGGCTTTGATCACGTTGAGCAAATGTGACTTACACTTTGGTAAGTCACTTCTCTCTCCTTTAAATCTCTTCTTGCTGTGTCCGGACAGGACAGCTGACACATTGTTCATTCAGCTTGGATCATCCTCTCCCTTTTGCAAATGTCCATGGTAAGCTTCTTCGTTCAGGCCTTCTTCTAGGGAGAAATCCACAGGCGTGGGGAGACCGGGAGAGAAGTCAGAAGAGATTGCTCTTTCGGCAGCCACTGGAAAGCACGTTTAAATTGGGCTCTGTCAGTGGGTAGGCTGGACAACGCGGCCCCTCACTTTCCAGAGGAACAGGCAAAACAAATAGGTTTTTCCGTGGACAAATGGATCTGCCAATGAACACATTCAAGGTCTGTGTCCTCTCTGACTTAGCAGATGACAATCCATAATTAGGAGGCAGTCCCCTTGGAAGAAAAACAAGTGAGTCAAAACCCCAATTTGATTGCATTTTTGACTGACTCAGCCATTGAGACAAACTCGTGGTGCGGGAAGCCGTCGCCTCAATTCTTCCATAGTACTTTCCACCTTTGCCTTTCTGCCAGTACGTTTTCTGCAGTAGACTGGCTCTCAGACTCATGACAATGTATGCCCTGATGAACGGGCCTCTTAGGAGTTGATCTTTCACAAAGTCCAGGAAGCCTGCTTTAGCTCTCTGAATGGACTGGCTCCTCAAGTGTATGTGGTCGCGTTCTCTCCTGCTTTGTGCACCTCTGTCTCTTCTCATGATGACCCACAAGGTCTGCTGGTTACCACGAGCCAATTGTAAGGTTGGTGCTTCAAACCCACAGACCATTTGTGGGGAGAAAGATGAGCCTTCTATTTCCCACAAATATTTAACATCTCAGAAACTTTAAAAAGGGTCACGATGAATAGAAGCCATTCCACTGCAGTGGGTTATTTATTATTAACACTTATGTCCTGGTATAATGAGTTATCTATTTAAATGACTGACTTCCACTGCAAATTGGGAATACCACAATATTAAGGCCTCTGTTTCATATTTTCTAGCGGATCATAATAATACTGAGCTCTTACTTTGGATCAGCAACATAATCCTCATCGCAAACTTTGAGCGAGAACAGGGATTATACTTGGTTTTTTATAAACCTCAGGGCCTTTGAGCGGTTATGAAACTTTCCCCAAATCCACAGTTATTAAGTGACAGAGGGAAGAGATGAACCCCAGTTGATCCTACTCCAAAAGCTAGTTCTTACCCAACAGCATTCGCTTGAACTATTTTCCTTTGGAGAAAGTTCTCTGAGGTTCAATAAAGAGTTTCCGCCTGAGGCAAAGTTTTCTCCAGGGGTGCAAGTGTCTCTTGGAGTATGTTTATAATAGTACGAAGGTAGAATTAGGAAACATAGAAAGGATATGTCTATGAAAAATATAACTTTCTTTCATCATTAAATGTTAACCCATAAACCAAAAATATCCCCTGAAATCTCCTTTAAATCAAGCGATAATTTACCGTGATTGGTAAAGACTATCCTCCTTGAGCGTGGTGCTCTTTAAAAGAACCATCTCTGTGGGATGGGACTGACAATATCAACTTAAAGGGTTTGACAGGACATGCAGTGGGGGACTGGGAGTTTGTGTTAAACTCACAGGAACAGCTCAGAAAAGGAGCGGGAAAGAAGGGGTGCCCAATTTAAAGAAGGTAATTCACGTCACAGAATGGCACAGGTTGAATTGGTTTATGTTCTATTGTGCACTTTATACACATCAATTAACAAGATAAACTATGCTATTTTAAGGCGGTTAGTACTTAATCCCCAAATTTGAAATAAACTTTGGAAACAGACAAGGAAATCTCTCTCATATAGATATTATATATAATATATATATTAAGCTCCAGTGGTGCTGTGGGTTACGTGGTGGACTGCTACGTGTAAGGCTGGCAGTTCAAACCCACCCTGTGCTCTGTAGGAGAAAACTATGGTTATCTGTTCCCGTAGAGATATACAGCCTCACGATGAGTCAGAATCAGCTCAATGATTCACAGCAATGGGCTTGGTTTTATGTATTTAAACAAACACACAAACAATCAAATCCATTCAAATTCCAATGGTATAGCTTACTAGTGAAGGCGGAGGAATAAGACTACCGAAATCTCCAAGGAATATTTGCTGACAAATTACAACCACATGGGCCATAGAACCTCAGTAGTGAGCAGCAGAGCACGCATGGGAAGTCTAGTTGATTTGAAAATGCTAACCCGCAAGAAAATGCTTTCCGTGGCACCCAGAAAGTCACCCCTTTCTCATCCGAGATGCCATTTATTCAGACAACGGAAGTGAACTTCAGCATTCTTCAGAAATGTCAAGCCCCAGGTGTCTCAGTGGGTTAGAAACACGTTTCCCTTTTGTCCTGGCTGGGAGATCCCCCCTGTCATGGGGAGATCCATGCTGTCACTGGGAGATCACCCCCCCTGTCACGGAGGGGAGGTGCTGAGACTCTGAGAGTCAACTTTGGATTTGGCTGATAGTCCCATTTTTGAGGTGGTCATACTTCGATTGTTTCCTTAGTACTTTTCAGTCTCCGTCTTAAAGGCCTAGCCAAGGACCGTAGTTCGGCCAAACAGCCCTGACAGAGACACAGGTCCCGTGTGATCATCTTTATGTCTGTCAAGGGAGGCACCAGAGCAAGTCTCAGCAGCTAGTTCCTGCCAAGAAAGAGACCCGTGTCTTCCTGGCAGGGCCAGCTCAAGTGGCCGTATTACTTGTGCTCCGACAGGCCCATTTCTGCAGGATGGCAGTAACGAGAACAGCGTTTATGATGTTTGGCTGACAGTGCAGCATCCTTTTAAACCTACACATGGAGCACAAAGACAGGACTGCTTTCTCCAGGCATGTCTCGCGCTACACATTTGCATCAGTTTTCCCAAGCTCTAAACTTGGAAAGCCTGGGAAAACATATGCAGAGGAATTTCCAAGACACTGCTGTCCAACTCCCTCCCTTCCCCTTTTCTTTCTTTCTTTTTTTTTTCTCCCTCCTGCCTTCATTTAATGCATTCAAAAATTGATGTGCCGGCTCCATGTCCCAGAAAATACACACTTTCTGCAAAGCCCTTTCTCGGCAGGAGGACTCATTGACGCGGACACACAGCAGCTGAGGCAAAGTCTTTTTAACCACACATCATTCCCGTTCCTTGAGTGGGGAAATTGGAGCTTCTTCCCTTCCCGTTTTATTTCCCTTTTGCCATCTGTGCGCATGGCATCGAGACCCAGGGAACATGCCTCCCCCTGAGGGGCCAGCTCCCCGACATCAGCGTCCGTGTGCTGGGCTCATCCTGGACGACGGCTCTTCTTGTTCATGAGCGCTCATCAAGCATGTGAAATATGTCGCAGACGCGGGCCCGTTGTGAAATGTGGGAAAGTGATGAACCCCAAAGGCCATGTTGGGAGCTCTTCCCCACAAAATAGCAGGAAGGGGACTGTGGTGGAGAACTGATTGAGGGCCACGGGGACACCCGGGCTGCAGCAGCAGGTGCATTAACCTCAATTCCTGCCATGATGTCACCCAATTAGCATGCTATTTTAAGGGCGGGGTCACCAAGGGAGCCTGCCGTTCTTCACATGGACGGGCATCGAAGAAACATGAAGTTGAGGACCGGTTCCTCTCTGCTTGGAACAGAGTTACTAGACTTTGTTAAGCGCCCAAAGTCTGTTTGTCAGTGAGGTCTTTGGCCGAAGCTGCCTGCACGCTGATTCATCCTTCCTCCGAGCCATGCCCTGCTCCTCCCCATCCCCCATTATTTCAAAAGGTTAATCCCTGGCTCGATTTACTGGCAGGCTTCCTTCCTATTAAGCATGGTTCTCATTTCCTTATTTTTATAAGCTGGTAACCATCCAAGTTTCCTCCTAGAGCGGCAACGTGCAATGCAAAAACAAGCCATTTAAAGCACTGCTTCTTTGGGTGAGGGGCCATTCCTTAGCACCAACTGGGTGGAACCGGGAGTTGGCAGCAGGCACTCAACCCAAATTTAGCAGGGATTGGGGTGGGGTGGGGGGCGGTGGGGAGAGGAACGGAAAGAAAAGATATCCTGATAAAAGATAATAGTCATCGTCGTCCAATGGGTTGTAACAGAGTCTGAGGGATTCTGTGTCTAATATGTTCCTCCACTAGCCTCAAATACTGTCACAGGGCGCTGGTTCAGCGTGTCATCACATCCCAAGAAGACATAGAATAGAGGAAAGGCATGCTCCCTGATGTCTGAGGTCCTCACTTTGAACGTGGGGGCAACCCCATCATCTTTTAAAATCATTTTATTAGGGGCTCATACCACTCTTATCACAATCCATCCATCCATCAATTGTGTAAAGCACATTTGTACATTCATTGCCCTCATCATTCTCAAAACATTTGCTCTCCACCTAAGCCCTTGGCATCAGCTCCTTATTTCCCCCCTCCCTCCCCAGTCCCCCCTCCCTCAGGAGCGCTTGATAATTTATAAATTATTATTTTGTCATATTTTGCACCGTCCGACGTCTCCCCTCACCCACTCTTCCGTTGCCCGTCCCCCAGAACCCCATCATTCTTAGCTCTATCTCTAAGCCCCAGTTTGCTTCTCACTGAAATGTGACTGGTCATAGAACTGTCCTTCCAGACCAGTTACAATGCCTTGGGGAGACATGTCAAGTGTACAGTCCAGGGCTCTGTACATAAGAAGGGTTCACTTGATATTAAGTGCTAGGTAAAATGATCTTTTCATGAACAAAGTTCACCTGTAACACTTGTATCCCTGTTTGTGTGCCAGAGTCAGTAAGATACATATGCACTCAGACACTGCAGGGTCTTAGGGCTTGAGATTCTGGGTTCCAATTGTAGCCTCTGGAGGGTCCAGTGAGTGAAACAATGACTCCAGAGAGAAGCGTGGAGTCTATAACAACGGTCATATATGGGTTGATGAGCTGACTCTCTTTGCCTAGTTAATGTTTTATAGCGTAGGCGTCATCACAGATTCAGACTGGCCTTGAGCCTGGCCACATTATAATTTTCATTCTGCTGAGAATAGACCAGGTACACCTTTCATTCTGAGGTGAGAGTAATGGAAGTGTAGGGGCCTCTGGATACT
>NW_022103905.1:8140261-8146325 GCF_000313985.2 Echinops telfairi
TACCATCAACCCAAAGACTCACTCTTAGAGTCTGCCACATAGACTCTAAGTGGGGTGGTGTTTCTGCCTTCTTCCAACATCCTGATTAAATATTGCGTCACTTCCCCCTACTCTTCCTTGGTGATTTAATAAACCTCTCTCTGGCTACATTTTCTCTTTATAGAAAGAGAATTATATAGATTTTGCATCAAGTATTTCAAGTTATATATATAGTTTGCACTCTAGTCTACAGGGTAATGGACTACACCATTGTGATAGTCTGGGCACTTCAGAGAAACAAATCCACAGAAACTCACGCATAAGAGAGTTTTATATAAAGGTTAAGTGCACATCAAGCAAACACCCCAACCCAGTGCTGCCCAAGCTCATAAGTCCAACATTAACCCATTAACCCACATGTCCAACACCAGTCCACAAAGTCCTTCACCTCACAAAACAGATGCAATAATGCCGACTGCAGGAGGAAAGCTGAGTCAGAGAATGTGTAAGCATCTCAGTGCTGGCAGCGGTCTCCACACAGGTGCTCCAGCACCCAGGGCTGCATCAGGGTAGGTCCATGTGGCTTCTCCTTGGGGATTTCTTGCAGGAAGTCAGTCTTGCAAGCTGAAGCAGGGAACTGCTAAGGCAGCTGCACCCTAGTGTGACCATCACAAAGCAAGAGACGCAAGAGACCCGAGAGATAGAAAGGCAAGTCTCACAGAGCCATTTAGCCTTCTGTCTTTCAATTAACTCCACATGTGTTTATTGTCCAGGTTGGCACAATAAACTAACTACTTCAACCATCAACAAGGCAACTCAAACCCAGTACCACTGTGTTGATACCAACTGCAAGCTGCTGGTGGATTTGAACCACTGACTTTGGGCTAGCAGTCTGATGCTCACCGGACAAGGCCACCAGGACTCCTTCTGCAAGGTCACCACCTTTAGTAACTATTAGCTATTGGTTTGAGTTTTGCTTTGATTGATTATTTTTAAGAAATGTGCAAAAGTACATTTGGCATAGGATTATGCGAGTGTTTCATTCTGTTGTACACAGGGGCACAATAAGTTGGTACAACTTCATGATGCCTAACAAGATCATAGATATACATACTGATTTACACATTCACGTGTTGATGAGCAATTAATTTGCTCTTTCCCCTGTTTAAAGTAATGCTTAACTAATATTTTAGTCTATGTTTCCGGCTGCAGTTGTACTTTTGCACAAGCATTTCTCTTACTGTCTACCTGAGGTGGGATTTCCAGGTTACAGAAGTAAGTATGTAATTATGAAACAGTTAGCAAATCATCAAATGGCTCACCACAATGGTTGAACCAATTTAAGTTCGCAGCAGGTTTCTGAGATTGGAACCACACCTCTTTCTGGTGAACAAAAAGCCTTGGGAAATAGCTCCACTTATGTGTTTTCCTTTTCCATTCCATAATTCCCATTCCATTTCCATAATACTTTCATAATTGTTGTGTTAGACAAGTAAATATACATGTAAAGAAAGCACCGAGCACTATGCCTGGGAAAAGCAACTTCTCAATAAGTGTAAAAAGGGGTTATTACGATTGTCGCTCACTCCTTTGTTCTTCATAGCTTCCCTGTGTGGAAAATAAGATAGATATTATTATTGCCAAGATAGATGACTTTCCAATTTTAGGCTCAACTTAATATTGTAACAACTACAAAGCATTTGTTGCATCCAACCCCTCCGCTTTTTAGATTATGGAAAAAGTAGGAGTTCCTGGGATATGAACTAACATCTCCAATCTGAGTCCAGAATGTCAGAGTCTAGAACAAAGTCTGTTTTTGTTCTAAGACATTACTGGTTTTGATGATCAATGCATTTCTCAAGAAACACTAGAGAAGTTGAAGTTCATGGAGAATACTATATGAGATGTATAATCTTGCTAATTATAGAAAATATTTGGAATACCTTCCTCCTACATCCTGATATTCAGCTAGAATTTGGGGTAGTTTACTACCATTACCAGCAATACCACTGCCCATCCATCCTCTTCTCCATCGAAATCAAATCTGCTTTAATTAAAGTAGGTTATAATGATCAGCACTGATCATGCCTCCAGAATGCCTAGATCCCAACCCCAAACCTATTGCCAGTTAGTCCATCCCAAAGCATAGCAACCTCATAGGACAGAGTAGACCTGCCCCACGGGGTTTCCAAAGCTGTAAATCTTTACAGAAGCCTGTCACATCTTTCTTCTGTGGAACAGCCCATACATTCAAACCATGAACCTTTCCGTTACCTAGCAGCCAGCTGTTCTAACCAGTGTACAACAAGGGCTCTTTTTCCATAATGTTTCTTAAACTCACTGTCATCGAGCTGATTCAGACTCATGGTGATCCTGTAGGACAGAGTAGACCTGTGACTGTGGGTTTACAAGACTGTAAATCTTTACAGGAGTAGAAAGCCTCATTATTTCTCAAGGAGCAACTCGTGGTTTGAAATCTTTTAGTTAGCAGCCCAGCATGTAATCCCCTACACCAGTGGATCTCAACCTTCCTAATATCTGATCCTTTCATACAATTTCTCATGTTGCGGTGACACCTTAGGTGGGCGTATCTGCAGGTGGACAGACCTGCCTGGAGATGGATAGAGGAGCGATGTCTCGGTTCCTAAGACCATCAGAAATATGGTCTTAGGCGACCCCTGTGAAAGAGTCGTTTGAACCCCCAAAGGGGTCGCGACCCACAGGTTGAGAACCACTGCCCTACACCATCTGGGTTCCATAATGCCTAGTCAGAGTAAATTAGACCTAGGTGCTCTAAATAGATTCTCAAGCCAAGCGAGGTACTACGGAGGAGAGAGCTTCCCTTTTCTCTCATGAAATCTGGTACAATTTCCAATATCTTTTCACTCATTTTATGGATATTTTCTTTTAGGTTCTTGAGCACATTTATTATGACTGCTTTGAAGTCCTGGTCTGTAATTTCCATCATCTGGATGTCCTCCGGGAGTGCTTCTATTAAGTCTTGGGGTTTGGGGTTTTGTTTGTTTGTTTTCCCCTGGGGGGTTGGTCATACTATTCTATTACTTTGCATATCCATTCATTTCGATTGACAACTGGACATTATAAATTATGCATTTGTGGAGAGCCTGGATTCTGTTATGTTGTTCCAAAGAGTAACTTTATTTAGCTTCACTCAATTTCCCAACATTGTCTCTCTATGACAGTGAGCAGAGGGAATCTCCTCTCTGCTAATTCAATTGCTGTTTCTGCTATTCTTCAAGATCACCTACTGTCTTCGCAAGCCTTTGCATATACTTCAGTCATCAGCCAAAGTTATCACCAGAATTTATAGGTAAATGTTTGGGAGGCTCTTCCTTGGGAAAGCTTCTTTCCTTCTGGGATCATCCCACATCATTCCCTAAACCCTCTTCCCACCCCTTGCCACATCTTGTTGCTTCTCCTGCTTCAAACTCTGTCTTGGACATTTCAAACCACTAACATGGTGGCTCTGGGTGGCTGTAACTGAACCAGCAAAGCCTACAGATTGGCAAATCCTATTCATGGACATACTTCTCCTTCTCCTCCTCCTCCTCCATCTCCTCCTCCTCATCCTCCACCCCTTCCTCCTCCTTCTCCTCCTCTTTCTTCTAATTTAACCAAGAGATGTTTGTTGTTTTTTTCATATAGTTTAAGAGGCTAGACGTCCAACTTCAAAGAGCGAGCTCTAGAGAAAGAATTTCTCTGTGGGGTCAGGTCCTTTGGTCTCATCAGCTTCTGCGCCCTGGGTCCTGGGAGATCTTCAATGTCCTGGCATCTGTCTGACCCCATCTTTGCTTCCTGAACCAGCTTCTTGGAAACTCTTCTTTTAAGGATAGGCTTTCTCATTATTTTTATTTTGGATACCCTCCAGTTGCTTAGCATATTTCTTAAAATAAATTGTCTAGACTTAAAAAAATTGTTTATTAAATAATCATTTTATTAGGGGCTCATACAACTCATCACCATCCGTACATCCATCATTTGTGTCCAGCACATTAGTACATATGTTGACTTCATCATTCTCACAACACCTGCTTTCCACCCGAGCCCTTGGTGTCAGCTCATTTTCCCCCTCCCTCCCCACTCCCCCTGAACCCTTGATAATTTATAAATTATTATTTTATCATATCTTATCCCATCTGACGTCTCCCTCACCCACTTCTCTGCTGTCCGTCCCCCAGGGAGGAGGCCATATGTAGACCTTGTTCTCTGTTCCCCCTTTCTCCCTCACCTTCCCTCCACCCTCCCAGTATCGCCACTCTCTCCACTGGTCCTGGGGGTTTCATCTGTCCTGGGTTCACTGTATTACCAGTTTCTATCTGTGCCAGTGTACCTCCTCCGGCCAGCCGGATATGCAAGGTAGATTTTATACTAATCATTCAAAGGGTAGCAAAACAATGGAAGTGGAACAAAGGAAGACCCTTGACGAGATGGATGGACATGTGGATGCAGCAGTGGGCTCCTACATAGCCCTTGGGAGGATGGTGCAGGACCGAGCCGTGGTTCCTTCTGCTGTGGAGGGTCGCTATGGGTCAGAAACGACTGGACAGCACCTAACCATAGCAACAGCAACAACACAGGACAGTTCGTAAAGTCAAGAGTCTCCATGATTGTTAGAAACTGGAAGACCCTAATAAGTTTGCTTTTATCTTAAATGGTTTCGCCTCTCCCCCGCTAGGTACTCACTGAAGAAATTGACTCTGAGTTAGTTGGTAGTTGCTGAAAGTGTTTAGAGTTATCTATACTATTCTCTCATCTACCAAAGACGTTTGACATTTTCCTTAGTAGTAAGTATAATAATATGAAGAATACTTCACGGACGGTGCCGTGTACTTCCTAGTGCTTGACAAGAGATGGAGCATAAGGTTTGGCTGTTCCACTTTTGGCAGTATCAAGAATCACACCCGATCTGGTTGGGGATTTTCAAGCAGGCCCAGGCAGAAGTCAAGCTCTCAGGGGACTGAAAGCAGAGAATGTCTTTCAGTGGGATGAGTCATTGCCTCCACAGGTGGTGGAGAAGCAGAAAATGAAGTAAACTTTTTATTTGACATATTTATTTTCCACTATGCCCCTGAGAAACTTGTGAACTCAGGTCAAACCAGAAAGAGCACAATGACCCAAGGACCAAGGGAAGGTCTGACAAAGACCCAAAAGAACCCGTGGAGAAGATTCTTCCATCATCTTCTGGAATACTAATCGGACTCATGGGAATTTTGTGGCTAATTTCATGTGTTACCTTCCTGTGCTGCCGATTATGCCTTTGCTTGTAGAATAATGACATCAATAACCCAAAGCTTCTTCCAAGATCAACAGTCCATGTTCTATAATCCCTGTCCTTTCCAACATTACACTGGTAAGAAACGGGGGTCCCACCTTGAATTCATGGCAGAACTGGAATAAAGCACAGCGGTAATCTCTTCCCATCTGTCATTCTTTCCAAAATAAGAGGAGCTATCATTCATAAAGAGTTTTGAGCATGTTACATTAAAATAAATAAATCACTGCCATTGAGTTGATTCCGACTCAAAACAACCCTATAAGACAGGGGTGAACCATCCCTGTGGGTTTCAGAGACTGTACGTGTTGATGGGACTAGCAAGCAACTACTTTCTCCCTCCGAGTGATCACAGGTGAATTCAAACTCCTGACGTGGTTAGGAGCTCAAGGTGCACCACCAGGGATCCTTGACTGTATCCATAATTTAAGATTTACTATAAGGTGTCTACTATTGTTTTCTCCACTTCACAACTGATAGAATTAAGGCACAAAATTTCCATCAGGTGTTCCCATCTGTTTCCAAAGATATCTTGAGTCCATTTATCGCTGTCCCTGGTGCCATCACCACCTATGGCAAATTGCTCCTAGCTTGCTGCATTTGAACGCTCTGTCTATTCCCACTCTTCCCTCACAGCCCATTCTTTCTCAGCAGCCAAAATGATCTTTCAACGGTGTAAATACAATTAGATCATACTTGCTTACACTCCCCTATTGCCTCTCATATCACTTAGAACAGCAGTTCTCAACCTGTGGATCCTGACCCCTTTGGGGGTTGAACGACCCTTTCACA
>NW_022103905.1:8147218-8149060 GCF_000313985.2 Echinops telfairi
CACCACCACCACCGCCACCACCGCCATAAGTACCACCACCACCAGCACCACCAGCACCACCACCACCATGTTACTCTAGTCTCTGAAAAGTGAATCTCATGATGGGATTAAATATGCAAGGACTTGTATTTGGGAAAATGCCTGGAAGAGAACAAGTGGAGAGAGCTAGATACACTTTCAAGAACCATTGGAATAAGATGTAAGCCTGGTCCTGAGGGAAGGAAGGGTAGGTTGATGGGAATAAACTGTCCAGTCCAAGGATGTTCAGCAAGACCATCACCGAGTCTTCCAGCCATAGTCAATCATCTGAGGAAGCTCATGTCTCTCGGAAATGGGCTTGCTTCAGAATCTCTGATGCATGAGAAGTGAGGTCTTATGCAAGCAATGCGATGCATTACAGAGCACAGCAGCTGGGCACTCTGTCAATCACACTTTGGTCGTTAGAGGTCTCCAAGGCATATTCTACTCACTGCCGTGCTCTATAAGAGCATGGACCACGCTCTCCACAGAAGGCACTCATGAAATGCTTGCATGATGAATGAACAAGCCAATGAAGAAGAACCTTGCCCAAGATCACAAAAGTGAGAGGGCAGATTTTGGAGAGTAGCCTCTCCAACCTCAAACATTTTCTACCACTAGTGCTTCTTGGAGGAGTCCTGGAGGTGTAGTGGTTACAAATTGGGCTGCTGACCACAAGGTCAGCAGTTCAGAATCACAAGTTACTTCTCGGGAGAAAGATGGGGCTTCCTATGCCCACAAAGAGTGGAAATTCACAAGGGCAGTTCTACCCTGTCCTATACAGTCACTATGAGTCAGCATTGACTTGAGGGCAGTGAGATTTTGGTTTGAGTGCTTCTTGACTATGCCCACTATATTATACTGAACCTCCGACTGTAAACCAGACAATTAATTATGCACCCTTGACTGGGTCTTCCAGTCATGTTTAGTTCCCCTCCCCAATATATTATCCAAATGCTCTACAGTAACAGATTTTTTTCCTCGAGTCTGGAAAGAGAAACATAAAAAGCTTATCTACCACCATGCAGTAGAACTGTAGCTTTCCGTATGGATTGCAATTCAAGATAAAGAAGACCAAATTCCTCACAACTGGACCTAGTAACCTCATGATAAATGAAAAACAGATTGAAGTTGTGAAACATTTCATCTTGCTTGGATCTACAATCAATGGTCATGGAAGCAACAGTCAAGAGATCAAAAGATGAGTTGTATCGGGTAAAGATGCACATGTCCTCTTTAGAGTGTTGAAAAAACAGGAAGTTACTTTGAGGAAGAAGGTGAGCCGGACCCAAACCACAGTATTTTCTTTCCTTTTTTAAAGCCATTTTATTGGGACCTTGTACAACCCTTATCAAAATCCATACATACATCCATTGTGTCAAGCACATTTGTACATTTGTAGCCATCATCATTCCTGTGGTGGTCACCTAATCTGGTGTCAATTTAAGGATTAAGAGTGTAGGGGTGGAGTCTAGGCTGTCAATATGGAGATAGCCAATGAGACTTCTGTGTGGGCATGGTCTTCTCCTGAGAATGCTGGGAAACCTGGGACTTCCTCCTTGGAGGTGGAAGACACTGCTGTCTCTCTGTGTCACTTCCTGGGAGACATTGCAGAATAAGCCACATGGATGGGACCAGACCTCGGAAGCCGGAGAAGCCACACAGAGAACCCTGCCAGCACTGAGATGCTTTCAACACCACTGGACCCAAAGACTTGTGTGTTAGTCTGGGTACTTTAGAGAAAAAAATCCACAGAAACTCATGTATAAGAGAGTTTTCTATAAAGGTTAAGTGCACATCAAGAAAACATCCCAACCCAGTGCT
>NW_022103905.1:8150090-8170200 GCF_000313985.2 Echinops telfairi
CTAACTGGCTTGTCTCCTCCCCTTGACCCTTCTGTAAGGGGATGTCCAATTGCCTACAGATGGGCTTTGGGTCCCCACTCCACACGCCCCCTCATTCACATTGATATGATTTTTTTGTTCTTTGATGTCTGATACCTGATCTCATCAACACCTCATGATCACACAGGCTGGTGTGCTTCTCCCATGTGGACTTTGTTGCTTCTGAGCTAGATGGCCGCTTGTTTATCTTTAAGCCTTTAAGACCCCAATGCCATATCTTTTGATAGCCGGGGACCATCAGCTTTCTTCACCACATTTGCTCATGCACCCACCTTGTCCTTAGCAGTCATGTTGGGAAGGTAAGCATCACGGAATGCCAGTTTAATAGAACAAAGTGTTCTTGCATTGAGGGAGTACTTGAGTAGCAATGTCCATCTGCTACCTTAATTATAAACCTATAAATAACTGCACATAGATCTATCCCCCATCATCATATATAAATATATTTACATATGTACATGCCTGTATTTAGACCTCTACAAATGCCCCTTGCCTCCTAGTTCTTTCCTTTATTTCCTTTTACTTTCCTCTTGTCCCACTATCATGCTCAGCCTTCATTTGGGTTTCAGTAATTCCTCTTGGTTACATTGCCCTTTATCAAGCCCTACCAGGCCTCCTGCACCCTCATTGCCACTGCTTTTGGATCACTTGTTGTTCCCTTATCCATGGGTTTGTTAACACCCACTTCCTTTCCCCTGCCTCCCCCTCTCCCATGTTACCCCAGAACCATCAGTTCCATTGTTTTCTCCTCCAGATTGTTTATCCCACCTCTCTTATCTAGATAGACCTGCAGAGATAATCATATGCACACAAAACAAGACAGAGCAAAACAAAGCAACAAAAGAAAACAAAACAATCATCTCATATTCATATGGAAGTTGAGCTTTGAATAAGGAGTACCGAAGAAGAATCTTTGGGCTTGAATTATGGTGCTGGTGAAGATTATTGAAAGTACCATGGCTGCCAAAAGAACAAACAAATCTGTCTTGGAAGAAGTACAACCAGAATGCCCCTGAGAGGCAAGGATGGCAAGACTTTGCCTCATGTGCTTTAGACATGTTTTCAGAGCGACAATGTCTCTGGAGAAGAACATCTTGGTAAAGTAAGAGGCTGTAAAAAAGAGAAAGACTTTTTGAAAAGATGGATTGACACGGTGGCTACATAGACTCAAACATAAGAGCAGTTGTAAAGATGGTGAAAGACTGAGCCTCATTCCATTCTATTGCGCATAGGGTTGCTGTGAGTCAATGGCACTTCAACACAACAACAATGTTGTTCGATAACAACAACCACTACCATGCAGAAGAAAGTTATCCCCTCGTCCACCACATATTTCACCACAACTACGTCACAGGTTCAATGGGTACTCATCTTTCCCCTCAAAACGAGTAACAAAAAAGAGCCGAAACAGTAGCCAATACTACTGCAGAAAAATTAGAAGAGGAATCATCTCTGGACTCTCAGTAAATGTCAAGTAAAGAAGTGTGATTTAGTCATGTGACCACTCATGCATACAATAATCAATACAGCCTGTCATAGTTTTAAAAAGGAGGAGTTGTTCACTTTTTTCACAAAGTATAAGCATCTCTCTTGACCATCTTACAAAAATGCTCAAAAACAGAAGAGACCTCTTAAAACAAGCCTCAGTGCATGCAAGGCAGGCACATAATAGAAACCAAATAAAATTATTTTTAGATGTTATAGTTTGAAGCTGATAGCTTGAGATCAAAGAAAGTAGTGAATTGCTTATCTGAAATCTCTTCTCCTCAGAGATTTGGATGGCAAAAAATAAACAACTGTGCTCTGAGCTTTAATACTTCTCCCCTGAAACCAAACACAACAGTCCTAATTGTCCAAAGACAGTGAGCACGTGGGTGGAGAGGCGCTGGTGAGGCATGAGGGAAACTTATGGTACCGTGACTTTCTTGGTACAGAATAGCTGATTTTCTGTAACTAGATCTTGTGCTGTTTACTTCTGTGTCCTTGACTTGGGGTCAAGAGAAATGAAATGCCTCAATAGGTTAGCCTGGGACTGTCAAGTTGTTCTGACCCGCTCTCCTCTCTACCCTAGTTCAGATGCCTATATACTTCCGTATCCGTCCTCCCCCAGAAAGCTCTTCCATCTCTTCGGCAAAAATTCAAATTCTTTTCAGCCTGGCCTTGTGATCTCCTATGTTGTCAGCTTCACTTACTTGTCACTTAATAATTTCACTTGACCAGAGAGATGTCTTAACCACTCGATGAGGCCATATCTTCCTTGATGACAGTAATTGTATCTTATGGTGTTTTCTGAGTACTACCTGGAGCCTAGAAAATTGTGCATAAAGGTTTAGTGCAGTGGTTCTCAACCTTCCTAATGCTGTGACCCTTTAATACAGTTCCTCATGTTGTGGTGACCCCCCAACCATAACATTATTTTCCTTGCTACTTCATAACTGTAATTTTGCTACTGTTATGAATCATCATGTAAATATCTGATAGGCAGGATGTGTTTTCAATTGTTACAAATTGAACATAATGAAAGCATAGTGATTAATCACGAAACAATATGTAATTGTATATTGTGAAATATTTCTTTCTAATGAAAAATAAATGAAATGTTGTCTTGAGGCATGGTGTAGCATGGGTAACAGTCTTCACACCCGGTACTTGTATGTGGGTGTGTCTGCATGTCGGCAGACCTGCCTGGAGATGGATAGAGGAGCGATGTCTCAGTTCCTAAGACCATCTGAAATATGTGATCTCCGATGATCTTAGGCCACCCCTGTGGAAGGGTCCTTTGACCCCCAAAGGGGTTGCGACCCACAAGTTGAGAACCACTGGTTTAGTGAGTGAGAAACAACGGATGAGAAACCTACCTCTTCTGGCTGTACAGACCGATGCCTGTGTAACACTGGATGGAAAGAGAATTGGCTAAATCCTCATACCACGATTCCAGGGTTTTAAAGTTAACAATTTCCTGAAATACAAAAAAGGAAGAAAAGATGGAAAGTTACTCTCAATTTTACCCTCTTAAAAGTGCAAACCACTACGCAGTTTGTACACAGGGTCACCAAGTCGGCTTCCTGAAGAAAATTATGGATGAAGTGCAATCCTCTCCTGCTGGGTCTATTGAAAACTGGATTGGAAAACGCCTCCCTTGCCTAGAATCACCTCTGGATGGGCCCTGGGGAGTGGAGACTAGATACAAGGTGAATATAGGGACTATGCCAGGCGCATTGCATTAGGCCCAGGCACATCAGGAGGCGTCACAAGTCTGTCCTGCCTGCTAATACGCCCTTCCTGTTGCATGAGTGTCTTGGCCTAAGGCACATTGGGCCATCTTACAAGAACCAGTGATTAGGCGGCCAACATTCCTCTGATTGATTATTATGAGGAGTGGAGTGCCAATCTTCAGAGAGTGGGCCTCCTGCCCCCTACTGGCTTCCCTACAGGACAGAGAGAACCTATTACCATGTCTCCCAAACTCCCCTGCCAATCTGCTGTTTTTGAAATCTCCTCTCTTGCCCATCTGTATTTGATCTTCAATATATTTTGTTGCTCATTTTCTGGTAACATATTTTAAAGCTTAAGTATTTGTTTTCTTTTAGTGGCTCTTTTGTGAGTTCCGCTAATTCTTCTCTCTAGATGTACCCTCTGCTCGGTAACTTCAACTCCTGCAGTGCCTGCGACTGAATTGCTTTGCCACCACCGAAGGCTCTCAGTCAGCTTGCTACTCCAAATGCAACTCGGCTGTCAGCTGCTGAGTGGGTTTAAGATTCTTGTGTCTTGTGATGAGTCCATCCAAGTCAACTCTCCTGTCAAATTAGTGGTTTTTCCCACAGCTCTGGTCAGTCTGAAGCGTTGGCATCCATCTTCTCTTGTCCCAGTGTGTAAAAGCACGATTGTTGCTTAATTCGACCTCATCCCTTGAGGTATGGAAAATTGTTGTAAAATTCCTGATAATGATGAAAGGTGTTTTCAAAGTTTAAAATGCTTTTCAGGCATCATAATTGTCTGGTCTCCGGTTGAAGCACATGATTCTTTGGCCAGTTAAGAACCAGTCTGCGTAATTAAGGGTGGGGGTGATGAAAAGAGAGTAGTGAATCGTGTTGGCTGTGTTGCCCATGCTGCAGATGTTTCTACAAGAAGACATAATCAAGAGAAACCAACAGAAATGTGAAAGTAACTGCAACTGCGAAGCTACGGATCCTGTCTTCCTTTTCAGTTTCTGGACCAAACCACAGAGGTGATTTTCTGTGGCCCAAAGGACACCTTCATGGGTAAAATCAAGGGAGCAGATGATCTTTCTGAATGTTGCCTGGCACCAGCTCTTAAATGCTCTGGAGGAATTCTTCTGCATTCGATTGGCTTCTTTGTGTCTTCTCCTTTGCAGCTGACCCTTCGGTTTCTTAGCGTAGTCTCTCAGAGTAGTTTATGTGATCCTAACTTGTTTGTAGGTGCCATAACGTCGGTTCCGACCCATGTGCACAACAGAACAAAACATGACACGGTCCTGCACCAACCTCACAATTGTTCCTGCACCTGAGCCACTGTGGCAGCTGCTGTGTCAATCCATCCGTCGAGGGCCTCCCTCTCTCTCTCTGTCCCTCAGCGTTACCAAGCATGATGGCCGCTAAGGAGCACTCTGGTCACACTTCTTCCAAGACAGATTTGTTTGTTCTTTTAGCAGTCCATGGTACTTTCAATATTCTTCTCCAGCACTGCACTTCAAACCCATCCGTTCTCCTTCAGACTTCCTTATTCAATGCCCAACTTTCAGATGCATAGGAGGCTATGGGAAATACCATGGCTTGGGCAGGCACACCTTAATCCTCAAAGGAGCATCCTTGCCCTTCAGTACTCCAAAAAGGTTTTGTGTAGCAGATTTACTTAATGCAATATGTCTCATGATCTCTTGACTGCTGCTTCTGGGGGTATTGATTGTGGATGCAAGGGAGACAAAATCCTTGACAACTTCAACCTTTTCTCCAATTATTATTTCCTAGCTGCTGGGGGGAAATTACTGAATTGTTTCAGCCATTGGAGGATTTTCTGTTAAGCTAATAAAGCTTTTTCTCAGAGTTCCTTGCTTGCATGAACGGCTTCCATGGCTCTAGCTCTAATTTTATATTCATACTATTTTTATTAAAAAATCATCCCCTAAATTGTTTCTAAGATTTAGGCTCCACAAAACCAGATACAGTCCAGGCTAACCCTTACCCTTGACTCTCTCTTGCTCATTTACTCCATTCAAAAATCAAGCTACAGGAAAAGAAGCACCGGATTTACTTTCCTTTAGAGTCTCTCCATCAACAAGGCAATTCAGCAAAACTAACAAAAAGGCCTCTAGCACGGGGTTCTCAACCTTCCTCAGGCCACCACCCTTGAATGCCATTCCTCATGTGGTGGTGACCCCCAACCATAACTTCATCACTGTACTTTTGCTACTGTTATGAATTGGCCGACCCCTGGGAAAGGGTCATTCAACCCCCAAAGGGGTCCCGACCCACAGGTTGAGAACAGCTACACTAGCAGCTTCGATTTCTGGGTGCTCTTCCCATGGCCACTGAAATGCAATATTTCATACAATTTTTCTAGTCATACCCTTTGTTTCTCTCACCGAATAGCTTTTGTTTTCCTGATGGCTCTGGATAAGACAGTGGACGAAGACTGATGGGATGATATGATTCAGCTGTGCGTGATTGTTAACAGATAAGTTGGAATTGTCACTCTACTGGGTATAAAAAGAGCCATCTCAGTAACAGGCAGGGTGTGGGGGCACGGGGAGGATTTCACTACCATTAAAAATGCCAGGAAAGAAGTATGTCATTTGGCTCCGGAGACACCTGTGTACGGAGCCTCCAAGATTCATGAGACAACGATGACACCAGAGGAGTGACAGAGAAGCAGCAGCCACAGCAGAGCCTGGAGCCAGATCTGAGCCCCGGTGGTGGAATTCTTAGTCCACAGTTTAAGTGAAGCGGAGTACTTTGGGGCAGGAGACTGGCTTGTGGAGTGAGGTGCCTCTAGGTTCTAATTGCAGGAACTGGAACAAAGTACCTTCAGGCTAAGGATTTGGGCTGAGTAGCATGACCTTTGGACATTTATTGATATGCTAGGCAGGGTTCTCTAGAGAAACAAAACCAGGACACTAATGGTTTTGTGAGTATATATATAATGTATATATTAAGAAATAAACAGTTAATTAATCTGTAAAGCAGTACAAATGGCTCAATGCAACTCACTTCTGTGAGACAGCTAATACACTGGCAGTCCTTCAAGCCTTGAGGGCTGCTGGGTACCCCTCTGTAGAGCAATTCAGGCTATTCGGGCACAGGCAGCAAACAGCAAGGCAGGTCACCAACAGTCAGCCAGAGGCCTGGGTCCAACAGTCCCCAGCTCAAGAGATTTCTACTCCAGTAGTGTGGTGAAGCAGGTCTTGAAGGAACCTCAAACTACAGTGACACAGTCCATGGGTTCGGTGTCCCACAGGTAGTGTAGCTTGCAAATTGAGGCAGAGAACAAACTAAGGCAGCCGGACACTGGTCCGATCATCAAGACCAAGAGACGAGAAAGGCGAGGCTCACCTAGCTGTTTCTCTCTCCACCTTTCCATTAATCCCACATGTGTTCATTGGCCAGGTTGGCACAATAAACCTACCTATCACAATTGACAATCCCAAAAGAACTTTGTAGCATTGCTGGAGCAGGTAGAAGCCAGAGCAAGTGGCTGAAGGCCAAAAAGAGGCCTACCAGTGAGCACAGCAGAGAAGAAACTGTCCTGACTGAACAACTGTATCCTGAGCATTTCTCACCGGAATTTTAATTTGTTCGCTTTCCTAAGAAACCTCATAATTGAGAGCATTGTCTGTAAGTTCTGTGTGGCGACAGCAGTGAATTATAAAATCCAGGTGAGAAGTAGGGAGTCCTGTGGGAAGGACAGTTGGTATCCGAATGGTGCTAAAAGGGAAGAAAGGTAGAGGCATGCTGGACCTCTTCTAGAAGCAATCTTATCTCAATCAGCCTGGGGAGCTGGAGGAGACCAAATAAGGCCACCACACTATTTCCTCAATGTTATACGTCATCCTATTTTCTTATCAATCAAAAGAAAAACCTAGCCCCAAACACAAAAAGCAGACAGCTTATTCTTTCCCCTCCGAATGGAGGACTAAGGCATGCTGGGAGGTAGCTCGAAGTCTTCTACCATGAACGAGTAGACCTACTCAGAGCTCAGATTTGCAGACTGCACGGACAGAACACTTAAGATGCATGCGCTTATATTCCTCAACACTGTCTGTAACGTGCCGATCCCTTTGTTTTCCCTTAAGATTGCAGTCAAAGTCTTTGGGGACGAACAGAAGTTTGTTATTCTTGGGTCAGCCTTCCTGGTCAGTAGAGAAGGCCTGCGTATCTAGTCTGTAAGACTGGGTACCCATGTTAACCCACAGGCAAGTCTTCACACAACTGAATGAGTGAGACAAGGGGCAGGAAGCTAGAATAATGGAGCAGAGAGTCCTGCTCACCACCACTCACTGCCCATCCCAGACTTGATCAAGTGACCTTGATGCCAGAGCTGTGTCTGTAGCTCTCTAGCACTTAGAGGAAGGGTAGAGAGGCAGGTGAGAGGAATGAATCCTTGGGGCTGTGTCTGCCCCTTTATCTGAGCAGCCAAGTCTTCTCTTTTTTTTAAATAAATGGGGTATGCATACACTTTATTAAGGCATAATAATAAACCAAAAGAAAACCAAATAAAAGGGTGGAGAGCTGCACAGATACAAGAGCAAAAATCATACTTTATAAAATGATATGTTGCAGCCTACACATGGATAAGGACAAACCTTCTCCCTCTAGTTACTGAAGGTGCTGGTGCCATGGCTTCAGTGATTGTGAGAATCCTGGGTAGACATCGGATAGGGTAACTTATGACAAAACTATAATAAGTTGTGAATTATGAAGGGTTCATGAGGGAGTGGGGTGGGGAGGGAGGGGGGAAATGACCAAGTCTTCTCTTTGGGGGCACTTTGTGAAATTCTATTTCTATCTAATACGCCCCACAGTACTCCTTTTATTTGGCCTTCCATTTCTCATCTCCAGCTTTGTTTTAGGAACTTTGGAAACAATCATAGAATAGTCGGTCAGTGGTTCAGAGCACAGGCCAAACAGTCCTGGTTTATACTTTTGCTTGCTACTGTCCCTGATGGTGGCATTGGGCTGACCTCATTGTGCCTCGACTCCCTTATTTGTAGAATGAAGTGAAAAAGAATGTGTTGTGAAAAACGGAATGACATGGCAGTAAAGTGCTTCATAAATAATAAGCCCTAAATAAGTACAGGCTATTTTTGTTGCCCACTTTGCTTCTGAAAGGTCATCAACATGAAACCCCAGCGCAATACAATCTACTCTGCAACACGCGGGCTTGTCATGAATTGGAACTGACCCAATGGCACTTGAGTTTTTGTTAGTGTTGTTGTTGCTGTTGCTGTAACCATTTTGGGGGAATCTCCTGAGCCAAGTGAATTATCAGGTAGATGATAAGTAAGACCCATGTGAAGCTCATGCTAAGCGTTCTCTAGACCTCCAGGAAGTCTGAGACGCAGGGAAGAGTGGAGCCTATAAGAAGAGAAGGAAAAACATAGAGAATCAAGTGTGATGAAAAAAATGATGAATCCTGAAAGGCCAGAATCATCCAGGGATGGAGTGTGAATTGCTAATGATCACGGGAGAAGGACCCTTGGTTCATACGTAGCATCTTCCTCTCATCCCGGGAGTCCTTTCTAAATGCAAGGAAGTGTGGGAAATCTCAAAGTCTGGGGAGGACAGCAGAGAAAATGTAGCAAAAACAGTTGAAGCCCAAAGAATAAATTCTTCTTCCTACTGGCAGAAGAGTTCTAGTTAACTGGGCAAGTCAGATAAAGTAAATATACACATGCAAACTAAACAGCTTCGTGACATTTTTAGTGTGGAGATTATGAGTATTTTGTTATTTGAAATTGTGAAGCTGCTCGTTAAATACAGTACAAATACACAAACTTTTATGTCCAGAAGGCATCTTAAAAACCATTCGATCCTATTGTTTGATGATGTAACTCAAGTGAAAAATGGCCACGTGACTTGCTCATGGTCACATTGCTATTCTGACCAGACAGCTAAAAGGGAAAAAAAGAAAAGGAAAAAAAAAAATATATATATATATATATAATCTCAACTGGATGGAAAAACACTTGGCTGAGCTTCTAACTTCTTATTAACCCATTGACCAAGTTGAGTTCTAAATATAGATGCAGATGAAAGAAATGCTCATAAGTAAATGGACAAGAAATGAAAGAGTTTGGCTCATATTCACATTTTTTTCCCTGTCAGGGATGATGTTTCTAAAAATGTGTTGTTTCCTAAACTGTAAACTTTTAAGAGATTGTAGCATATCTTTTATACGGTTTTTAAACACTGGAAAAGAGTGTGCTGGAATAAAGAGTATTCAGGTTACTCTTCCTCGAGGCGCCCGGGTGGCGTGGTGGGTTCCGCGTGCTACTTGTGTTGCTAACCACAAGGCAGCAGGTGGGCACCACCAGCTGCTCTGAGGAAGAGAGAGGAGGCTTTCTACTCCCCAAAAGATTTACCATCTTAAAAACCCACAGGGACAGTTTTACTGTGTCTTACAGGGCCACTCTTGCTAGCACCTACCCCTACGCATCAAAGGACATCCCAGTCAGTTGTCCTCACCCCACCCCTCCATAAAGAGGAAGAACGCTTTCTAGCCAGGAGAGTAAGTCAACATAAAAGTGCTGAGGGGGAAGAGAGAGGAGAGAAAGTCTTACTGGCTTCTGGTAAAAGGAGAATTTTTTTCAGGCAGTATGGGATACATGAGTATGTTGAAAAGTAAATATTTCAATATCCTTTAACATCTTCTAATAAGATCATTTTCTAATAAACTTTTTGTCATGAAACTGTGCTTTTTTTCCCCCAAAGAATACTCCTGGAAAACTCTGGACAGTCTCCTTCTGGGCCTCCAGGTTTATTGGGGTTACATGCGGAGTACATGGAGCTGACTCAGACAGGCTCACACGAACCGATTCGGTGCATCACTTCCAAATTCCACACCCAGCGACCTCATATTGGTAGCTTGAAATCAGGCACAGCGAGAGCATTTACACCACAGAAATTGGTAAACATTGTGAATTGGATACCCCTCTTCCAGAAAGTTTACTTACCACCAGTACACCACAATGTTATATATATATAACTCTTTCCATTTAAATAAATGCTTCTGGAAAGATAGAATTGGGAGCTGGAAGAAAAACAATGGAATGCTAATGTCTCAGCTCTGTCGATAAAAACCCCATTGCCATTTGTTTCAGTTAACCCAGTGTGTTAGCATAACCAGAAGTCACCGTATCAAATCCTGACAGCCTGGTCTTCTTCCTTCAAGGAGCAAAACCAGCTTCTTTCCCCCTGAGGTCCCCTCTACATACTAGACTCCTAGCAGCCGTTTCGTGAACACATGGACAAGTAAAACCTAGAAGAGCAGGTTGAGGGTATGTTTATAGTTCAATTCCAAACAAATCCTAATTGTTAAAAATGAACAATGTGTGCAATAATAAGAGCGAAATCTCGTCACTTTAGCTATTCAGCTTAGCATAGTTTTTATCCCTGAAATATTTCAACATCTTTACTAGAGCACTCACCTGGGCATTTGCTCACTACCAGCAGGTCACTCCCACTCACAGTGACCTTAGCGAACACAGTCGAACTGCCCCGGTGAGTTTCTGAGACTGCAAATCTTCATGAAGAGAAAGTCGTTTAGTTCTCCCCTGTAGCAGCTGATGGCTTCAACAAATGGCCTTGTAGTTAGCAGCCCCATTCTTTTTTTTTTTTTAATCGTTTTATTAGGAGCTCACACAACTCTTAATACAATCCATATATACATCAATTGTGCAAAGCACATTTGTACATTCATTGCCCTCATCATTCACAAAACATTTCCTCTCCACTTAAGCCTCTGGCATTTTTTTTTAACATTTTATTAGGGGCTCATACAACTGTTATCCCAATCCATACACACATCAATTGTGTAAAGCGCATTTGTACATCGTTTCTCAAAACATTTTCTCTCCACTTAAACCCCCGACATTAGGTCCTCATTTTTCCCCTCCCTCCCCGCTCCCCCCCTCCCTCATCAGCTCTTGATAGTTTATAAATGGGTATTTTGTCATATCTTGCCCTATCTGATGTCTCCCTTCACCCACTATAGCAGCCCCATTCTTAACCCACTACACTACCAGGGCACCACCCAAGGAGTTTTAGCACCTGTGAAACATTTTAAAACAAGGATTCACAATTATTTGGGGGGACAGGGTTTAGATTCCTTGAAAATTATTAAGAAAACTACCGCTCTCCTAACCAGAAAAGCATATGACAAATTTGTAGTGTCTAAGCTCAGTTAACATCAGGTCCAGAAATCTCACTTTAAGATGTAGTCCCTGTTCTTAACACATTGACAACCTCCTTTGGAGGATTATTAAGGAAACCTGTGTTCCGAAATGCCCCTCAGAATCCCTAACACTTTTTGTGCTTATTCTTTGTCGTAACATCTTTGGCCTCTTGGGATAGATTGGATTTAATATTAGCAACAACGAAGGCAAAGATCATTTGACACCAAAGCTGATAAGTAAAGTGGGCAAGAACACGGGGCACGGCCTTTTTTGGTAAAAATAAGTCGAGAGTCAAGTGACAGGATTCTCTTCTTTCTGACTCAGAAACGGCACTTGCAGGCAACTCCCAAAGAGGCTTTCTGGAAAAGAGTCAGCCCAACATTAGTCCGAATAAGAAGGTATCTTCCATGCATTTATATAACAAACACTGATGGGGCAGTTTTTAAGAGGAAAACATGTTTCATGTGGAGGCATAAGTTCCCACGACTTTAGTTGAAAGGAACCAGTCTTACTGCCCTACTTTAAAGAGTAAACCTGCATCCAGTCTTGACCATGTGGCAGATAACAGTCCTGAGGACTTTCCAGGCAGCCATAAAAGCTCGGTGATAAAGATATTGTTGTTAACTTTAATTTGATAAACAAGAAAGCCGAGACTGGGAGAAGTTAAGCACGTGGCAGGCTGGAATGACCTCGAGGGCTCCATCCTGATGAGCGAGCAGCTAGGCATCCAACGGCTGCGATCCATAAAGCAGTCTCAGGCTGACTTTCTTAAGCAGATGGCCAGACCATTCTTGCTAGTCTGTCTTAGTCGGGAAGTTCTCCCAACACTTGCTTAGCATCCTAGGAACATACAAGCTTCTACTGACATATAGATGGTGGCTATATCGCAGGAGCATTGATTGGGAATTCTATCAATGATAAGCCCTCAACAGGATTGAGATGAGGTGGGGTAGGAAAGGGGTGGTTGAGGGTAGTGGCAACAACAAGGGCAACGTCTGAAAGTCAGAACGGCAGGGTCGAGTGTAGCAGGACGAAGCAGAACAGGAGGGACGAGAGCAGGCAGACAGGTAACAGGTTGCAAGTGCTGTTTGGGAACAAAGAGACAAGGCAGATAGCAAAGAAAAACAACAAAGGTACATTCCTCCTTAAGGCCAGAGGAGGAAATCAAAAATGGTATCCAGGGCATTTCTAGTATACGAAGTCTTGAAAGAGCTCCCATGCCCAGGCCCAGACTATATCCCGGATCATTAGAATCAGGATTTCTGGGCAGGAGGTCCAGGCCGTTTGCTTGGTTTAAGTCTCCCAGTGACCCATGTGTATGGGTCACTGGCACCTGAAGTTTAAGTGGATAGAACACAGAATGGAGTCTCAGGATGGGAGGCTCTGTGAGTGGGCCTGGGAAGGTAGAAGGGTTGAAAGGACGGGCCTGGGCTCATCCCAACAGACCAAAGGAAGTAGGAAAGCCAGGACAGAGTGGAGCTTGTATGAAATCAAGACAGATATGGGGCTCATACCACACAGCAAGAGAGCCATAGCCACACAAGGAGCGAGTCCAGAGGTCTGGTGGAAAGTCTGGGCTCTATTTGACTCCAGGCAATCCATGTGAGCTTCAGTCCTTTCATATGTAAATTGAGGTTGTTAATCAAAGGGATGAGGAGACTCAGAAGCACCAGGGTGAGACACTGCTGGGCTGCTAACTCAAAGGTTGGTGGTTCAAACCCACCCAAAAATTCTATGGGAGAAAAAACCCTGGGGATCCTGCTTCCATGAAGAGTATAATCTGGGTCACACTGTGGGGCAGGTCTCCTGGCACCTGAGGTCACTCTGCCTCTGAATGAACCCGACAGCACCTACAGGCAGCAACCCTGCAGATCCCGTTGGGTGATGCTCCATTAAACGATCACATCATAAGCAAAAAGTCCTCCAAGTGATCCCAGTTCTAAAATAAATTGAAAACTAGAGTGAAATGTGCACATTCCTGAGTACCAAGAGTGGGCAATAAAAAAGTAAGTTGGTGCCACGTGGTAGGGGGCTCACTGCATTTTTGTCAGGATGATGGTTAAGGAGGAGCACAGCGCTTTTGGAAAGCAATGTGGAAAAACTTATCACAAGCCAGGAAGATGTTTGTACCATTGGATCCAGTAATCCCACTCTTGGCATGTGTCCTAGAGAAATAAATCAACAAAAAGAAAAGATGCTGCGGTGTATTATGATCTATAAAATAATGGAATAGAAATAGCATCAGCTGCCAAATGTAAGTGCAGTTAAGTAAAATTATTTCACATCTGCCCGATGGAATATTAACTTTTGGATTCAGGGCACTTTTTCTATTGATATTTTCATTTTTATTACGTGTGTCCTTAGATTTACAAGGAATCCTTCAAGGCGATCTTAATTCCCAAAGGGAGTTGTTCAAGATAGCCACTGTTAACAAGTTGTGTGTCCCCACCCCATCCCCAGGGTATTGACACAGCCATCCACAGAGAGTAGAATTGTGCCCCGGAGGGCTTTCAGAGGCTGATTGTTTAGAAGATTTCTAGGCCTTTCTTCTGAGAAGCTTCTGGATGGACTCAAACCCCAGACTTAACAATTTGCACCACCTGGGGATTCATGATAAACGATGTATGTGTTGATCGTATGTATTATCCCCCCAAAATGGTAGCTCGCCATCTTTGTTTTCGTGCGGTTAATCTTTTTCACTTGGCAACATGGTTTGGAAAGTTTCCGTGTCGATCGATGACTAGAATGCATGCGTGCTCAGATGGTGTTGTGGTCAGGCACTGGGCTGCCAACTGCAAAGTCAACAGTTCGAAACCACCAGCTGCTATGCTGCTCAGAAGCTCGCAGAGACCGTCCCTGTCCTAGAGGGTCACTACGCGTTGACATCAACATGCTTGCTGTCAGTACGGTTTTTGGGTTTGTTTGTTTGCTCTTCATCTAAGAATGGCTTTATCACAGTTTGCTCAGCTGTTTTGAGTATAGTTTCGAGTATTGAGGAGTATTTAGGAGGCTTTCCGTTTTCAGTGAAGAAAACATCATGTTTCTGCTCCCCGAGTAAATGAGTATCTACTGCTGGAAGAGTGCAGCCGACAAGCATGGAGGGGCCGTGCGCTGAAAGCTGGATGGTCAAATGGCTGTACTAACTTGCAAGTCCTCCAGCAAGGGAGGGGCATGCTCTGTCGTGCACTCGCATGGAAAGTAGACATTATCAGACTTTTTAAAGACACATCCAAATCCTTTAAAACTTAACCAAAAATGTATTGTGGGACTCTATTACAACAGATAATTTGCCATTTGACCTATTTTTATGGGTCCAATTCAATGAGGTGAATTATATGCACCATGTTGTGTAACCAGTCCGATTGTTTAATGTTGCCAGTCTGCTATGTGAAGGAGGGAACTAGTGGTGGCTTTGATTTGCACTTGTCCCATGTCTGGTAAGGGTAAACTTCTCTTTCTTTTTGGTGTATTATCTGTTCATAATCTTGACCAGGAGTCCTATTCTGAGGAAGAAAGATGAAACAGTTTTTCAAAGATGTCCAGCGTTTCTGGGAAGCCCCGGGGAGTAGTTCTACTCTGTCCTACAGGCTCGCTGTGAATCAGAATCAACACTGTGGCAATGAGTGTGCTCTTTATTGGATTTTCTAATTTATCATCATTTGGGAACCTCCCACATATAGCACAGTTAGTTCAATAAGTATGTAAATATTTTTTGAACTATGCTAACCATTAAAAATTACTGAGAGTATTTATGATTGATATTACGTGTAATATGAAAAGATAATCCCTGCCTCTGAACACAGGCTGGAAGGGAACAATTATTAGAGTAATAAGAAAACAACAAAAAATAGTTTCCAGCATTTATCTAGCAGTTATGTGTTATAGATCATGTATGCTGAACACTGGTCAAAATCTTTACATATACGAATAGATTTAGTGCTCCTATAAATTCCTAGGTTTCTTTGAACTTGCCAAAAATCACCGTGAAAATGGTAAAGCCAGGCTATCACAAATGTGAGCAGTCTGACTCTAGAGTCTACCACCTTAGCCTCCTATAGCTTTAAGGAAATCGATCCATTTCATCAGGTTATTTTTTTTAATCATTTCATTGGGGGCTCATACAACTCTTTTCACAATCCATCCACCCATTCATGGTGTCAAGCACATTTGTATATTTGTTGCCCTCATCTTTCTCAAAACATTTGCCTTCTACTTGAGCCCTTGATATCAGCTCCTCATTTTTCCCTCCCTCCCCACCCCCCCTCCCATGAAGCCTTGATAATTTATAAATTATTATTATTTTGTCCTGTCTTACGCTGACCCATCATGCTATTTTTACTACAGAAAATATCAGTAGAGAGGACCAGGGGACCTTTTCAGTCATGGCTTCAAGGGTTAGCTTCACCTTAATAAGGGACACGATGGCTGTTTTGTAAGTTTATAACTCCGCCTTCATAGTTGGTCCTGCATGAGCTGATGTCAGAGACCTGAGCTATGCTAACCAAATTCACCAGAAACTCACTAATTTGCAAATCAAAACTCTTTCAAATGTGTTCCTTTCTAGCAAGAGCCTTCCCTGCCAAGAGAAATGGGATGTTCATGACAGCATATGCATGTCCCAGTAGGAAAGTCCAAATTGGCAACCCACTGAAAATTACCATCAAAAGTTGTTCTGTGAGAGCTAAGTTTGAACCATGGGAATTGGATTCACTGGGGAAGCGGTGTCACTGCAGAATAGAATGAGCCCCATTCACAAACACTTCAGTGCAAGAACATCATAATCCTCTTGGTTCTAAGTTCTGTTCTGTGGCAGATCCACACTTCAACAAGCTACAAGCAAGCCCACCGTGTTCATTCCCTTGCTTCCCTTTCCTCCCTGAGAGATTGGGGAGTCTATGGAAAGTCATGCATTTGCGGGTGGAAGTAAGGATCCCCTTGCACATTGTGTGATCTTTGTTCCCCACTTATCAGGTCCCTATTGTTGCAAGTGACACATCCCTTGTCCTTGTCCAGAACACCACCTGCTGCAGCTTTGCCATTCCTGGAGCATAGGAAGTTTTCAGCTGCCCCCAGGACACATTGATGCCAGCGCTGTCTGAAGTACCATCAGCCTGTTTGCCCATGAAGTCATCCCCTTCTTTAGGGCTAGCCTACTCACGGGATTCAGCCAGTTTCAGAACTGATACCTAATTTTTTGTTGAGTTTAGCCAACCAGTTGTTACAATGGCACTTGTAATCAGTGCTCCCTCTAAGGTGGGTGGCTGGGCAGATGCCCAATGTGGAAATCACAAATTTACATCCCTTACTTTTTAAAATGTTCATCTGTGCACCAGTGTATTCCAAGTGCCCATAGGCATGTTCATTATGTCCAGAGGTATGAAAAATTAGATGGACTTTGGATATGGTTTTCAACATTTTCTGTACTTTTGTTTTGTTTCTTCATATTGGGGTTTATCTCAGATGTGTTATGTCATTGGGGGGGTCACCCTCTTGAATTTGTCTTCTGTATTTTTCTATTTTTCAGTATATGAAACCCAGGAATGATGAGCCTATAGGGACCACAAATAGAAATAAACAGGGTTGGGGGGTACAGTTTTGGTGATTGGGGGGTGGGGTGTCAAAGGGTAAAAAGGAGCCGATGCCAAGGAGTCCAAGAAGGAAAAGAGTGTTTGAAAACTGATTGTGGTAGCAGTTATACAATACTGCTTGATGTGATTGAACTATGGAATGATATGACATAGGTATTAACTCCTACCGCCTACCAAAGAATTAGATGGACCTATGCTTATATTTTTTTCACATTGTTATTCCTTTGCATGTATCACTTCAGTAAATAAGCACATAACACAGATATAATAAGTGTCAAACAAGCAGTGCACCCGCTCATGACATCCTGCCATTCATTTCAGCTTTGGGTTAAGCATCAAATTCCCATGAGAAATGAGTGAATTTATGCGATTCAAAAAGCTGAAAACATTGTCAGAACAATTGCTATAATAAGTCCAGCAGAAGTAGACAAGGGTTTTTCAAAGGCCACCATAAAATCTTCAGAGAAGAAAAGTCACCTGTTTCTAACATATGAAACACAATGACTATTAATCTAATTGACCTCCGGTTAAGGATAAATCTCACAGCCAATGCTGCTTGAATTAAAGGGAAGACTATTGCCGGTGAGGACAGCAAGAAGCAACATGGAATTATCTTACATGATAGTTTCATTGTGTTTGTCGGGTATTATTGAATATTTTTTTTCATTAAGATTCTAAAGTTCTTTCTTATTAAATAATCTAGTATTGCATACTTCATATTAACTATGTGAAGTAGTAAACTACCTTTCAGTATATAGTTTTCTTATATTTAAAATGGTCATTAGGGCAGCAAGCGAGTTGCTACATTGTTTTGAATCCCGCCACTGGCCTAGAAGTGAGGGAGTGGCTGCCACTGAGATGCCCGTTGCCGTTTTCTCTGATTTCTGCTTCAGATTGTTTCAATTTCCAACTGCTTCTCCCACAAGGCATGGGGCGTGGCCACCAGCGGTTTCTGCATTTTACATCTTGCTTCTTCCATTTGAATCTTGTGGCTGAAATGTAGGAGGAGGAGCTCCCAGAAAAGAAAGAGCTATTTTCAGTGGAAAGAAGAGGTTTGGGGATAATCAATAGATTATCTCTATTGTCAGCACAACTAGGGATCAAGCGGACGCCGGGGAGTGGGTTTTGCTTTGTTCTATCAGCACAAATAAAGTGATTTCAAAAGAGTGAGTTTGAAGTGGGGAAGATAAGATTCTTCTAAGTGTCCAAAACTTACAATGACGAGTCAAATCATCTTTCAAATTAGAAGCGTAATCTCCTGGAAATGGCAGGATGCAGGGTCTAAATCCTATATTTGCAACTTCCCTGCAAGTGCCCCTGACTAAGTGAATTCACTAGACCGAGTCTAATTTTTGTTCCTTGAAAATTGGAAGAGAATAATGTGTCCCTCATGGTGATGTGAAAGGGATCAAATAAAATACGCAAACATCTGTCAGGATAAGCAATCACTGCATGTAATAACCTTCTGTCGTCCGTGTTTATACAGCAAGTTAGTGGCAGCTAGGTGACTTGATACCAGCATTCCTGGTTTATAGCTCAATACCCTTTCCATTAAAGTACACAGGGTCTGTCGACCTATCATTGCTCCCACCTGATAAGTTCTTACCCTACACGTGGCGTTCTCACAGGAGCGTAATGACCTTCAAGGACTTATTAGGGCATCCTCTCTTTTCTCCTTCCCTCACTTTATACACTTTGGCAATGGAGCTGAAGATAATGGAAAAGGTGACCTTTGAGATTAAGTAATTAGTTATAGGCTGATACCAATATCACCTTTATCAATCAGCGCAGGACTGAGCAAGAACTCTTGATCTTGGCACACAGAGATCCTCTTGATTGAAGCCCATCACTTGGGCAAAAATGATTTGACACGAAGAGCCTTCACCTAAAAGAGAGACCTGTTTAATTCGGTTAATTCAGCACATTCAATGAGAAACAAGATGAGGCCATGGATGAGATGTCAACATAAAAAGCTGCCAAACTGTGAAATACGTGTTTGCAGAGAATTGTTACTACCACTGGTGTAGCGATAACAGCAAACAAAATAGCGAAAAACGCAACAAAGCTAGATAACGCTCAGAAAACTACAGAGAGCAGTTCCACCCTGGCCCCTAGGGGCGCTGTGAGTCCTCCCAGTTCTCCCAGTTCCTCCCAGTCAAGGAGGTGAGCGGTTCTATGATCCTGACTGCACAGCTGAGGGAGGGGTGGCCCAGAGACACGCCTAATCTACATTCTAGGACAGGGAGGTGAGGCTGTGTTCGTGACAAGTGTGAAAAACCCATGATCATCAAGCTGATTTGGACTCCAATAGACTGCATGTACTCTGGCCTCAAGTTGTCCCAGGGGGTTTTCCTGGCTGCACTATGTATGGAAAATGATTGCCAGCCTTCTCTTACCTGGAGCCACCTGTGAGGTTCGGTCGGTAGTGAAGCACAAACCATGTACATCACCAAGGGCCCTTGAAGAGTGTGTGGGAGGGTCCTCATTTCCGTAAGGTGCTGTTTAATGCGCCGTGTGATGGCTGCCTTCATTGCTGTGTCCACAAAAGAAATCAAGATTCCTTTCCCACCTCGACACTCAGAGGAGGGGACAGGTGATAGCAGAAGCCAGGGATATCCTTTGTGTCCCAACAAGATCTCCTGCGTTCTCTTCCAAGGGCCAGTTACAGGTTCAAAGAGGCAAGTGCCCGATGTTGTTGAAGGTGGCTGTGCTCGATCCATAACTTCCCTCTGTCCGGTGCCTCAGTTCAAAGCTCTGGATGGAGAAGAGCAGCAGAGCAAATGCCGAGCAGCCTCGTATGCTGGTTGTAACGGACTTGCCACAATGGACTAGCTAATACTGCGGAGAAGAGTGACACAGGCCATTCACTTTGTCCCACGCAGTGCTCAGAGGTGTCACCAGTGGGAGAAGAGACTACAGAGAAAGCAGCCATGTGACAGTACAATCAGAACCCAAGAGAAAGGGAACTAGAAGAGGCTGAGCTACACCTGCCCAGTTTCTCCTCCCAAACATACTCACAGCACAAGCGCTGCCCCAATTCCCTGCCTGCCAGGAGGGAGGGATCCTGGGGGGG
>NW_022103905.1:8170373-8180109 GCF_000313985.2 Echinops telfairi
GTGTGTGTGTGTGTGTGTACTTGCTCATATGTAGCTACACCAATGCTAGTTGACCAATACCGACCCTTTCCAAGCTAGTTTACTAATATTTTACCTTGCTAAGTTATCGATATTGAAATACCATCATCAAATTTACATTCACAGACCAGAGGTTCTCAAGCGTTTACACGAACGGGTCAGTCGCCTGGAAGACCAAAGTCCTTTTAGTGAATAAACAAGTCCGCTTCTTTTCTCTCAAGATTTAGCATTAGCCTCTGTTCCCTTTAGTTCATATCGAGGTAAATCAGCAAATGCCTGCCTCTCTACGAGTGTTGGCCTTTTGGGGGATGAGGGGAGAGGGGGCTTTGTAGATTTGAGAACTTTTCCCCCCAGAAAGGCTGATGGGTTGCATAACCATCAACTGGAGTGTGAAGAATGAGTTACAAAGTGAGTAGTTTGTGTTCTAGTGACAAAAACAGGAGCAGGTCAAAGGCAAACACTGGAACTTGAGTTTCTCCCCAGATAGAAGCCTGGCTTTGCTTGCCTTTATTTGGGGAATGAAAGAAGGCCCAAAGGGACCTGAGCACTTGTAGCATCTAACACAGAATTCTTAGGACACGGTATTCCCAAAGAAAATAGCACTCCGTTCAACTAAGAGAAAAATCCACAGTAACGCAAAGTCAGCACTACGCTGAATAGCATTGTTTTGATCCATGGGGTTCTTTTGGTTAATTTTCATACATAGTTTGTCAGTCTTTCTTCCTAGCCTGTCTTAATCTGGGAGCTCTGCTGAGATCTGTATGCCATGGGTGACTCTCCTAGCATTCTAAATACTGGTGGGATCACTTCTGCCATCCTAGAAATATGAAAGCCAACCCAACAGGTAGGGCGGAGTGAGAGCGCAAGAGGTTGCTAAAATTGGTATATATTTAACCTGGATGTTGGTCTCAGTTGCCCTATTAACACCCAATGACAACTTTATAACTAGCACGCTGGCAACTTTATGACTAGACAAACAGAATCTAGCCTCCCTGAGTCCCAGGACAATCAATACGATACCAGTATGTTTTCAATAAGCACGTTTCTAAAAACAGTTTTATTGTCAAGTATTTCACATCAGACAATTCAGTAGTTCAATCACATCAAGAAGAGTTATGTAAACATCATCACAATCAGTTTAAGAACATTTTCTTCATTCCTGTACTTATTGTTATTAGCTTCCCCATTTCTCCCCAACCTCCCCTGCCATACTCCCAAGGAACCAGTTACTTTCTCTATAGATTGACCTATCCTGGATTTCATATATGGACAAAAAAAATTTAATAACAAAGTGAAACACAAAAACTTCAATAGAGCTGAAAGAAGAAAATATTAAAAATAGAGCAAATTTTAAAAGCATCATAAGGAAAAACAAGTGATTCCCTAACTGCATTTTCCAAAGCCCACTTTACAATGCATTCTGCATGAGAACGAGGCTATTCACATCCCTCCACTATGATCAGAGAGGAATTCACCAGAGGCTTAATCCATGTGCGGACCCAGCAAATGGATTTTGACCTTCCACTGTCATCCAGAGCCCTCTGTCCGGGTGTTCACAATTTAAGCTCTTCTTTCATCCTCTCCTTTGCATTTGGTATTTGCAATCCTTGAATCATACAGACCACGTGCCTCTTCCACGTGGAGTTAGTTGATGCCACCCTTAAATGGCTACAAGTCTTCAGATGAAGACTTTAAATGAAGACAAGTCTTTAAAACACCAGGCACAGAAAGTTTCCACAACAAGCAAACCAACCAACAAACCTTCTTTAAGGGAGCCAAAGGTGAAGTAGTTGATGAAAGAGAAAATGGGAGAACTTCCTTTATTTTGTCAAATATTTAGGAGGGCTTGAATTGTATTTTTTTTTTAATTATTGCAAAGTACATTGCAATGCTATTGTATCTCCTTTGACAGGTAGTGTACCCCTACCATTTCTTTGGCAGACTGTATGGTCATGACATGATCTTGCTTCTTTTTTTTAATCATTTTATTGGGGGCTTATACACTCTTATCACAATCCATCCATCCATCCATTGTGTCAAACACATTTCTAAATTTGTTGCCATCCTCATTCTCAAGACGTTTGATTTCTACTTGAGCCCTTGGGATCTGCTCTTCATTTTTACCCTCCCTCCCCATCACCACTCCCTTATGAATTCTTGATAATTTAGAAATTATTACTTTGTCATGTCTTACACTGTCTGATGTCCCCTTTCACCCACTTTTCTGTTGTCCATCCCTCAGGGAGGGGGTTATATATAAATCCCTGTCATCTGTTACACCTCTCTACCCCACCTTCCCTCCATCCTCCCGATATCACCACTCTCACCATTGATCCTGAGGGATTCATCTGTGATTCCCTGTGTTTCCATTTCCTATCTGTACCAGTGTACATTCTCCGGTCTAGCCAGATTTGTAAGGCAGAATTGGGATCATGATAGTGGTGGGGGTGGGAAGCATTAAGAACTAGAGGAAAGTTGTATGTTTCATCATTGCTACACTGCACCCTGACTGAATCGTCTTCTCCCCATGACCCTTCTGTAAGGGGATGTCCAGTTGCCTACAGATGGGCTTTGGGTCTCTACTCCACACTCCCCCCCATTCACAATGATATGGTTCTTTGTTCTTTGATGCCTGATACTTGATCCCTTCGACACTTCGTGATCACACAGGCTGGCGTGCTTCTTCCATGTGGGCTTTGTTGCTTCTCAGCTAGATGGCTGCTTGTTTACCTTCAAGCCTTTAGGACCCCAGATGCTATATCTTTTAGGTGAGCATCTCACACTGCCAAATTGTTAGAACAAAGTGTTCTTGTGTTGAGGGAGTCCTTGAGTAGGGGGCCACTGTCCATCTGTTTCCTTAATACTAAACCTATAAATATATGTACATAGATCTATTTCCCCCTCATTGTATATCAATATATTTACATCTGTATATGCCTATATTTAGATCTCTTTAAATGTCCTTTGTGGAGGCTTTTTTTTTAAAAAGGAAAAATAAAAACATGTCGTGTAGGTTGTCTAAACTAAACTAAACAAACAAACAACTAAAAATTCGAAGTTTGAATATGAGCAATTGTTCTTCAGCTGCTTCCCATGCATCGAGCACGTCTTCAATATTCCAGCAGTCTGGCTCCAAAACATTGAGAAATTTTAATTATTCCTCTTCAAATTTGCAACAACTTGCTTTTCAATGTTCAGAATCCATTAGTTTTTTTAAAAGATTTGTTACGATGTTTTCTAAAAGTTGTTCCCCAGGAAACCCTACAAATTGATGCTTTTCCATAAGTTTTATTTGTTTAAGGTTTCAGAAGTAATTTATTAATAAACATTTTTTTTGGTATGGGCCCTTTTCCTTTCTGAGTTTTTGAAATACTTAATTTTATTGGGGGTTCTTACAGCTCTTATCATAATCCATACAGATATTCATTTTGTCAAACACATCTGTACATATGTTGTCATCATCTTTTTCAGAACATTTTCTTTCTACTTGAGCCCCTGGCATCAGCTCCTCATTTTTATCTCTCCCTCCCTCACTCTCCCCCACCCTCCATGCTCCCTTGATAATTTATAACTTATTCCTTTATAAATGAAATGCTTTAGTAGATCTTATTACAAGGTTTTCAGCCTTTATTATGTCTATACTTCTCGCTTGCAAAGCATTTTATAGAAGATAATTTTTGCTTGAAATATCAATCATCGATGCCAAATCAGTTATAAAACATATATTTTCAAGATGGGGAGCCAGACCTAAGTACTTTAAATTTAAATAATAACAGTGATGTAGCCTTGGGTAAATGCACCACACAGGGAAGGTTGACCTTAAGCTACAGCAGCCCATCTTGGTCCCCAAATTTTACCAATCCTTATCATTTCAATTCCAAGTTGCTCAGATATTTTGGAAGTTCAATTTGGTTCTTATGGGTGAAAAATAGTATATATCTCATCAATAAATACTTTAACGGATTTACTTGCTTAATTTCTTTTATCGAATCATCTAAACCAAGACGGAGGTGATAGTTGTGAAACTCGTTTGCAACCTTGGTACTTACTCCAGATTTCATCCCACCACAATGCTGGCACCACCGGAGCAACATCCTATTAAATGATTTTCTAGGTAGTTCTTAGAAAGCCCGACATTATTTAAACTTTCCCAAACTGAAGAACCTACTGCCTCTACATCGCTTTTCCAGTTCAATGAACACTATTGGTGATGTAGCTGTTCCTCAACTTTTAAGAAAAGTATAATAACTGGTCTTCAGGGTATGGTTGAAGCCTCATCAATAATCAAACATATTTTCAAAAATTTTCTTAGTTTCTTTTTAGTTTCCTTGGCAATGAATGAAACCCCTTTCACAGCACTTTTCTGAGAAGGAAATCCTCTTCCCACATCTAATCCATCAAGAGGACGGTCACCAGCCACACACACATATACACATGCACATGAACACATGTGTCCATCAGGAAGACTGCCACCAGCCACAGGCACACATGCACAAACCTACTCACCAGAAGGACTGCCACCAGCCACCCCAATACACAAACATTTACATGCTCACACACACCTGTCAGGAGGTGTGCCCCCCCCACCCACACACCACATATACAGACACACATGTCCCCACCAGGAAGGCTAGCACTAGTTCCCACTCCCCACAGAAACATAGGGACCCACAAGGAAGACTGCCACCGGTCACACACACATGGGCATGTGCATGCACATACCCACCTAGATGACTGCCACCGGTCACAGACACATGGGCATGCGCATGCATGTACCCACCTGGATGGCTGCCACCAGTCACACACACATGGGCATGCGCATGTGTGTACCCACCTGGATGACTTCCACCAGTCACACACACATGGGCATGCGTGTGTACCCACCTGGATACCTGGATGACTGCCACCAGTCACACACACATGGGCATACATGTGTACCCACCTGGATACCTGGATGGCTGCCACCAGTCACACACACATGGGCATGTGTGTGTACCCACCTGGATACCTGGATGGCTGTCACCAGTCACACACACATGGGCATGCGCATGTGTGTACCCACCTGGATGACTGCCACTGGTCACACACACATGGGCATGCGTGTGTACCCACCTGGATGACTGCCACCCGCTCCCCACCCTCACCCTGCACACACAGATATATACCCTGAAGGAACACTGCCACCGGTTCCCCCATACACACACACACACACACACACCTGTCCCACCAAGAGGACTGCCACCAGCCCCCACACACATGCACCCACAAAGAAGACTGCCACCACACACACACGACATACACATACAGACACATGCACTCACCTGTGGTAGCAGTTCTCCGGGTGGGTATGAGGCTGTGTGTGGTGGGTATGGATGTGTGTACATGTGTGTGCATGCGTGTGGTGGCAGTCCCCCCTCCCCCACCCGTGGGTCTGAGAGTGTGTGTGGTAGCCATTCTCCTAGTCAACGTGGTGTTTCTGTATGTGTGCCTGGTGGTATCTTCCTGGTGAATAAGCATGTGTTGCATATGTGTGTGTGTCTATTGGTAGTCCTCCTGGTATTTGTGTGTGTGTTTCTTATGTCAGGCTTCATGTGGGTTGTATGTGTGTGGCGGCAATATTTCTGGTGTGTGTATGTGGTAGTCATGTGTCTTGGGGGCTGGTGTTAGCCCTCTTGATGTGTATATGGCTTGTGTCAGGCCTCCTGGTATGGTTATACGTGTGCGCATGCAAATGTGTGTGCTGCAGCAGTACTCCTGTTGAGTATGTATGTGCACATGTGCATGTATGTGGTGGCAGTCTTCCTAGTAAGAGTGTGTATGGGTGTATTGGTGACTGTGTGTATGTGGTGGTAATCAGGTGTGTGTGTTTGCATGTATGTATCTCATGTCAGGCCTCCTGGTGGATACATGTGTGCATGTGGGTATGGTGTGTATATGAGTGCAGTCCTAATGAGTGCCTTTGTGCATGTGGATGTGGGTTTGTGTCTAATGGCAGTCATCCTGATGTACATGTATGTGGCTGGTGGCAGTCCTAGAGAGTGCATGTGTGTGCCAGGGTGTGTGTGGTGGGGTTGGTGGGACTGCTCTTGGTGGGTCCATGTGTGTTCATGTGTGCCTGTGTGTGTGCTTTTTGTCTTGCTGGTGACAATCCTGGTGGATACGTGTGTGTGCATGTGTGTGTCTATATGTGTGGCTGGTAACAATCCTTCTGGTAGGTATGTGTACGTGTGTGTACCTGGTGACAGTCCTGGTGGATACGTGGCATGCGTGTGAATACGTGGCTGGTGGTAGGGCTGTGAATATGGGCTCCCCAAGAGTCACCTGTATCCACACAGCTGGCTGCTGGAACCTTCGGTGGCCTCTGGGCACACTTACTATTGATGGGCGTGGGCAGGTGTCTTCACTTGTCTAGGGGGCTGTATTGCCGGGAGGTATTTGATTTAGAACAAAACTAAACAGTGAAGAATTCGAGGTTTATAAACCACTTTGGGTGCGTGCCTGCACCATTCTGACCACCACTTACCTCCCCATCCCACCCCATGCCAGCCACACCGAGGGCTACCTCCACACGCTCACTCAAGGTACCTTTCTTTACCCACCAAGCACTTGAGGCGCAGACTTGGTGGCATCAGATTTGAGCAGAACCCAGCTGCCCCACTGCAAGCCCGGACATTTCCCCACCACCATGGCGGCTGCCTGCCAGGACAAGCGGCTATTTCACCAGCAGAGCAAAGGCAGGCTCAGAAAAAGGAAGAAAGACCTGGGAAGAGAGACTTCCAAAAGCTATCGATGAAGAAGGGAGTTCTTCCCAGCATGGGCTGGCCGGTGGCGTGCAGCTAGTCAGCCGTCTGACCACTCATCTGCACTGCCCACCACATCGCCATGCCCCACCACGGTGACTCGGGCCCTCAAACAAAACCGTCTCTTAGCCATGCTCCTGCTCGCCCTGTGTCCAGTCTCTTAAGTCACAGATTCCAAACATAAAAAGGGGATGAGAATAGGGTGCTCGGCTAGATGTTTAATAAACACCCCTGCCCTCTTAAAGTCTCGGACACTTTTCTGCCATGGAAGTCCTGTGCCTTCATGGACAGCTGGCCATACCTGAACAGGTCTGAAAACACAAGTCTGCCTCCTTCCCACTGCCATCGAGACTTGACACCAACCCTGCTCACCTCTGCCAAGACATGCCTGGAATCAAAGACTGGGGTCTGCTCTCCAAAGGAAGAGGCACGTCACGCTACCTCCCAGACACTGGAGACTGCCATCCCAACAGAATCCCCGTACGCGACTGACATGGCTTCAAAGGGTCAGGGAGCACCAGGGAATGCTTAGATCCAGAAGTTTACTTCGAATGCTCAAAATCTCTAGGCACATCTCTAAAAGAAAAACACACTAGTATGATTTTTAAATTCTCCATTTACATCTCATTTTTACAGACAAGTTCCCATTGCCATGGTTGCCTTTGGTACAGAACAGTCTAAGTGTTTGCTGTTGGCAAAAGAAAGTTACTGTAATAGGTTGCAATACATTGCAGTACAGTACCGGGCACTGACCAGTGTGTACGTGTGTCTTTCACATGAACAAGTACACTTCCTGCCATTTTGCCCCCAAAGCTCCAAGAACTTTCTAAAGATTAGTTTGCTTTCTTATAACTTACTAGATAAATCGCCTCCTTGCAGGAAAGGACAATATGTGACGAGAAGAGCAGATAGACTTTTTACTTCGCTGTGACCATCCTCGCCAGCTCATACTCTTCACCACAGGGGTAGGATCCGGGTTGAAGCGCAAGGGGGAGCAATCCCACTTATGACACCTGACATCCCTTCCAAAAAAAACCAAAATCTCTTCTACCCAGCCACTGAAGCGCCGCCATGCTGGATGAGGCTCACATAGAAAGAGTAAAGATTTTTTTCTCCACAATACAATTATCGCGGTACCCTTATAAAAGATTAGAAGAGACATGGGCAAAAGTCAGGCGGCAATGCAATGCGCCGTGCCGAAGAACGCCTGGGACTAGCAGAAGCCAAGAGAGAGATTTGTTTACCCCCCTATAAAATCTTGAGAAGGAACATAGCCCTTCTGATAGTTTGATTTAAACTACTAACCTTCAGACTGAGAGACAGTACGTTTCTATGGTTTATGACAACCCACTTTGAGGTATTTTTTACAGCTCTTGTTAGGCTGATCATTGGAAGGTCAGTCACTTGAAATCACCAGCTACATGGTGAGAGGAAGATAGGGCTTCTCCATCCCATAAAGAGGTAGAGTCTCAAATTCAGAGGGCCGGTTTTACACTGGCCTCCAGGGTCACTTTGAGTTGGCATCCACTTGATGGCAGTGAGTCTGGTTTTGAGTTTGGAATGAAGCTACAAGCAATGTGCTAAGTGTGCATTAAGGGAGCATACTGAAAGAAACTGAAGGCGGTGGGAAACGAGAGACCACAGAGTAGATAGGTTTGAGCAGGATCTTCAGCTCTGGGTAGTATTTTTCAGAGGCTGAAGATAAAAGTGACCCTTACATGGTTGCCCTCCCTTGGGCTCAGGTTGTACAATGGTCCACAGTAATTTCAATTCAATGTAAGTAAAGTTAGATCTTTTTCTCTCTCCAAATCTGCAGTTATTCCGTGTAGCCAATGATGTCCCCTTCATTGCCTAAGGGGGCTCTGGTGGCACAATTGTTAAGCATCTGACTGCTAACCAGAAGTTCAGTGGTTCAAAGCTCCCTACTGCTCCCCAGGGAAGGATGTGGCACTTGGAGACAGCTGGGGCACTCCATCTCTATAAAGATTGTTGTAGTTAGGTGCAATGCCGTGGAGTCGGTGACAACTCAGAGCTACCTTATGGACCACAAAACCAAACACTGCCTAGTCGTGCATCCTCCTTACAATGGCTGAGTTTTAGCCCATTGTCGAGCCATTGTGTCAGTCCATCTTTAATCAAAGGTCTTCCTCCTTGTCACTGTCCGTTTACCTTATCGTGCATGGTGTCCTTCTCCAGGGTATCTTCTGATACTATGTCCAAAGTATGTGAGATGGAGTCTCACTATCCTCGCTTCTCCAGAGCATCCTGGCTATCCACCTTCCAAGACAGATTTGTTATTTTAGCCATTTCTAGTGATTTTCAATATTCTTCATGGGTACCATCATTGAAATGCATTGGTTCGCTTTGGTCTTCCTTATTCGATGTCCAACTTTCACACGCATGTGAGGCAATTGGAAATATGGCTGGGGTCAGGCGCACCTTAGTGCTCAAAGTGACATCCTCACTCTTGATGACTTGAAAGAAGTCTTGTGCAGCAGATTTACTCAATGTAGCGTGTCATTTGATTTTTGTCTGCTATTTCCATGAGCATTGATTGTGTATCCAAGCAAGATTGAATCCTTAACAACCTAAAACTTTTCACTATAATGATGTTATCAATTGATAACAGCCTCAGAAACCCTAGGCAGTAGTTCTATTCAGTGACATGGATTGATATGAGGCAAAAACGGACTCTCTTTGACACACAGCCAACGTTTACCCAACCATCCAAATTAGGAGTCATCCTGAGAGGGTGTTATCTACCCAGCTACTTTCCTGTCCCTCAAAAGTTTGCCTTCAGAAGAAACACGAGAGTCTCTAAGAAACTCTACTTAAGGAAGGTATCACAGGCAAATCATGAAAAATGGGAGGGCATTTGTAGGAGCAATTTGAGAGGCTTGTGTTTTTAGACATACCAG
>NW_022103905.1:8180775-8184794 GCF_000313985.2 Echinops telfairi
TCCCGGTATCGCCACTCTCACCACTGGTCCTGAAGGGATCATCTGCCCTGGATTCCCTGTGTTTCCGGTTCCTATCTGTACCAGTGTACATCCTCCAGTCCAGCCGGATTTGTAAGGTAGAATTGGGATCATGATAGTGTCGGGGAGGAAGCATTCAGGAACTAGAGGAAAGTTGTTTGTTTCATCGTTGCTACACTGCACCCTGCCTGGCTCGTCTCCTCCCCATGACCCTTCTGCAAGGGGATGTCCAATTGCCCACAGATGAGCCCTGCGTCCCACTCTGCACTCCCCTCGTTCACAATGATATGATTTTGTTGGTCTTTGATGCTTAATACCTGATCCCATCAACACCTCGTGATCACACAGGCTGGTGTGCTTCTTCCATGTGGGCTTTGTTGCTTCTCAGCTAGATGTCCACCTGTTTATCTTCAAGCCTTTAATACCCCAGATGCTATATCTTTTAAATTTTTAATTTTTAATGACCAAATTTATATTAATGGTTATTGAGATTCTGTGGAAAATGTTCTATAAAATTCCCAGGGTTATTTAATTCCTGAAAGTGTTCAAACGGCTAAAAATACTGTCAGAACTGTTGCTGTAAGTTCAGCAGAAGCAGAAACAGGTTTACAGAGATGAACATATCATTCAGAGAAGAGAAGTTGCCTGTTAGTTAACATCTCTAACACAATGACTCTTGTCTGATTGGCCTACAGCTAGAGGAATGGCACCCTACTCCTCCAGGGAAAAGATGGGTGAGGACAAATCACACAGCTTTGATGACACTTGTATCAAATCAGAGAACATGCTAAGTGAGGATACCAATCAGGAAGCAATATGGAAATATCATAAATAACAGTTTCACTGGTTTTTGTTAAGTATCACTTGACACTTTTATCTTATATTTGAAACCTTTCTTAGAATCTGTTTTGTATACCTCTCTTGTTCATATGTCAATATTAACTGTATGAAATAATAAACTATCTTTTGATATGTAGGGTTTTTTATATATTTAAAACAGTCATTGAGGCAGTGAGCCAGTTGTTAAATTATCTGAATCCCAACACTCGGCTAAGATAACTTCTCAGATGGCTCTGCCTTGGATAGGAGATAGACAAGGGTGAGTCAGAAAGTATTGCTCTCAATCACATTAAGAAAGAAATATTTGTTGAACAAAAATATCACAGTGTGAAGCTGTTGTTTCTTGACATACACTCTATCTAGGTCAATGCATTTCTAAGATGCTGTTGCCTTTTCTCTCTCTCTGTAACTTGTCCCCCCCCAAGCAGTTCTGTGCTGTTTGACTTAGTCCACACCCAAACAGCAGTTTGGGCATTCTCACGGGGACTCAAACTATGTTCCTTCCTGATGTTCAGCATGCAGGCTGACCAAACACCAAACTCAGTCCCATCGAGCCTTTCTCCTGTAGGTCTCTGGGGGCTTCAAACTGCCAACTGTGCCAATCACAGCCCAAGGCGTCCTGACTACACCACCAGGGTGCTGGATAAGACTCCGGTGCAAGGGACATCCTCATGGTGGGAAAAAGTAAACTCCCTGGAGCCACTTTTCCGGCCATTTTCTCATCAACATCGTTTTCAGGTTTCCTAAAACTTCTTATAATAAGCCCTGTAATCACCAGGTGTCCTTCAAAAAAACTCATTAAAATTGCTGATTTGAAAGTTCCATAATGTTGCCATAACCTTTCTGCATTAAATTGAACTAGAAGCTATGCTCAGAGAAGACCTTTTATAGAAGGCACGCTAAGAAATAGTGTATCATTTTTATACACTATAAAAATAGTGTACAATTAATAGAACAAATAGTGTATAATTCAGAGAACTGTCTATAACCATCCACTTATCATAGCAGAGATACGTTACACATGCTTTGCTTGTGATCAGTGTGGCATCGTGGTTACATGTTGGGCTGCTAGCGGCACGGTCAGCAGTTCAAAACCACGAGCTGCTCTGTGAGAGAAAGAGGTATTCTACTTCCGTAAAGAGTTATACTCTTGAAAATCCACAGGAACAGTTCTACCCTGTCCTATAGGGTCTCCGTGAGTCAGAATCAAACCTCTGGCAGTGGGTTTTGAGTTATTTTGTATGAATTCGAACCATAGTAACGTTTATTAAAATTAATTGGGAGTTAATACATATATCACTTCATAGTTCCATCACATCAAGCAGAATTGGACAATTGCTTACACAATCAACTTCCAAACATTCTTTTTCTTCCTGAACTCCTTGACATCATCTCCCTTTTCCCGACCACCACCCCTAGACCCATCCCCATCCCCCAAAGCCCTTATTCTACTTGCTATCTCTCTAGGTTCATTAATCCGGGTTTCATCTACTGAGAAACAGAAAAAACGAGTAACAGTTTTTAACTCACCTCCCATGTCCTCTTGCTGCAGGGAATGTTGGTCTTCTCAACTACTCTTTCCAAAAAATGGAGCATTACTTTGGGGGGTACGGGGAAATCATGCTTCTAAGGTTTGTTTCGATGCTCCCAACTCACTCCACCTCACTCTCTGAGGTTTAGGCTTATGTGCATAAATCCCCAAAGACTATTAGAATGCCTTCTTTTTAAACGGCCATATTTCTCCCCTGAGATCATGGGCATGGAATCAACTGTTAGCTTTGGAGGGGAGTGAGAATGTAGAAACACTGTGTTAGTCTGGGTATTTTAGAGAAACAAATCCACAGAAACTCATGTATAAGAGAGTTTTATATAAAGGGTAAGTGCACATCAAGAAAACATCCAACCCAGTGCTGCTCAAGCCCACAAGTCCAACATCAACCCATATATCCGCCACCAATCCAGAAAGTCCTCCTCCATCTCACAAAACAGACCCAATGATGCCGACTGCAGGAGGAAAATCTAGTCAGTGAATGTGTAAGCGTCTCAGCGCTGGCAGGGGTCTCCACACGGCTGCTCCAGCCCCCAAGGCTGCATCGGGGTAGGTCCATGTGGCTTCTCCTTGGGGATGTCTGGCAGGAAATGAGCCTTGCCAGCTGAAGCAGGGAACTGGCTAAGGCAGCTGCACCCTGGTCCAACCATCAGAAAGCAAGAAACCTGAGAACTAGAAAGGCGAGGCTCACGGAGCCATTTATCCCTCCGCCCTTCAATTAACCCCACATGTGTTTATCGACCAGGTTGGCACAATAAACCAACTACCTCAAACACGAAATTTAAATATAGATCTAGATAAATGATAGTTAATAGATAAATACGTATAGAGAATATACTGAATATATATGTGTGTGTATATATGCGTTCATATGTATTCAAGCTGTGTGTATATATATATATCTATGAATATATATGTATTCAAGAGATTATGCTGTCACATAATCTCATTTGAGGATGGAAGTCCTCCAGCCTTCTCTCCCCTAGACAAGGTCCAGGAGCCAAATGTCTTTTTGAAGAGTTCCATACAGTTGCAAGAAAACTCTTATTTTTCCACGAGTAATTCTAAGAGATATGCTTCATGTATTGTCTACCATGTTTTCCCTTCTGTTAGGGCCCTATAGATGTTCCATGGATAACTATGGACCATCCGCCTCTAGCATAATGCGCAACACAGTGCGAAGGGTTGGTTGCTCCCTAAGACATACCGGAAGGGGTGAGCTAGAATAGTACTTTTGGAGTCTGGCTGCCCTATGGTCAGGACAGGCTTCATAGGCACATGAGCATGTGACTTCTGCAGTCCCACAGAGCCCCACGCGTGGTTTAATGCTCTGATGTTGTTATCTTGATTTTAATCATTGTTGAACTAAGGGTCCAACATTTTCCTTTTGAACCAGGCCCTGCAGATGATGTAGCAAGTTCTACCCTGGATCATCATCTCCTGGGATCAATAGGGAGTGAGGACACTTTGCACTTGAAAACTGGTCTTCAGACTGGAGATCCCCTTGCAGAGGGGTCTTGGGGAGGAGACGAGTCAGACAGGGTGTGATGTAACAACGATGAAGAATGCAACCTTCCTCTAGTTCCTAAATGCTTCCTCCCCGCTCCCACTA
>NW_022103905.1:8185591-8187883 GCF_000313985.2 Echinops telfairi
AAACTCAGAGTCATAAGAGTCTGGGTTCACTGGCCAGAGAGAGACGGGTAGAACCTGCAAGACAATGATGGCCTTCAGTCACCCTTCATGTCTGGAACTAACCTCACCCTCATGGCTCGAGGGTCAGCCAAATCCCAGGCATGACTATCAGGGGAACAATCACACTAATGAGGGATCCGCATCTTTGAGTCATTAGCCATTTGAAAACAAAAGGGCAGCAGATCCCCAGGACAAAGTTCAAAGGGTGAGAAAAAGAAGGAAGAAGGAGAAAAACGCACAGGGAGGAAGTGGGGTACGTGATGAGACATTGGGGGATTGCAATGGATGCCAAGAAGCAACAAGCGTATGTATTGTTGAGTGGAAAACAAGGATCTGCTCTGTAAACCTTCACTCAAATCACAGTAAAAAGCTGTTTGTCTTTTTTTAGTGAATGGTTGCAAACTGTGTGTTGGAAGTCCTTCAAACAACTGTTTTCAGAATGACCAGTGGTTTGACTCAACATGTGTTTATGTAGCCCAAATGGCTTTGAAAATCTAGCTGAACCAACCCAACAAACAACTGAAGCTAATTGCATGTCCGTTCCATGATGCATCACAGGACAGTAGTCATGCATCGACTATTACCTTCCCATTAGCTAGGCCATCGACCTGAGCTAGAGGAGCAAGACTCGGGGAAACTGGAGACCGGGAACAGGACCGAGGCTCAGGGTGAGAAGCCTCAGGGTGATTCCTCAGACTCGGTTTCATCAGAAATATTGCCTTTTTTCTAACTTGGAAGGGTTCATGACACCCAAGGAGTTGTGAAAGGAATGGCAATTTCATGACTGCAAAAAGTTAATATCATTTTTTAAATGTTTTTATTCTTTCCCATCAAGTAAAAACTAAATTGGGCCCGGACTCACCAAATCAACGGGGTATCTTGCCAGCGTCGGGGACACCCCACAGCTGAAGACAATGTCCCAAGGTGGGGGGCAGGACAGCACGCTCATGGTTTGCATCCTATAGCAGTTTCATTTCACACGTGCTTTGGTTAGAGACTCACGCTGACACCTGGGATGCCACGAGGCATGCTCCAATGGCCAACGAAATGCTTGTTGACATCTCTTTCCTTCTCTACCACCTCCATCTCTCACTGATTCCGACTCACAGCAACCCCATAGGACAGGGTAGAACTGAAAATCATCCGCTAGTAGAAAGCCTCTTCTTGTTCAGAACTCCTCCACATGGCTGAAAATGCTTCACATTCAGTCCACAGTATCAAAACTCCTCTCATGCTCAGTGAGTTATTTCGGGTGAAACGAAGGACGGTTGTTCCTGTCAAAGAAATGGAAAGTGCTTGGCATGACAGTTGGGTGGCCTATTGACCGCAACCACAGAGAAGAATGTCTACTGAAGCAAACAGGGGGAGTGTGAACTGCCCTGGAGAACCATGTGAGGCGCATACATGAACAGCCTGGTGCGTCAGGCTAATCAGGGAGGATGCCAAAAAAGCGTGAAAATCCTTATAAATGTGCCCGCTGAATGTTGCTGACAAGCAACTGGACTCCCGCTCTCCCATCTGTCTGGCAGGGCTGCCACCAGCCTTCCAAGTCTGGGAGAGCAGCCGAGAGTAAATCACTCACTGGCCCGAGGAAGTCAAGGGTTCCCCTGGTGCCGAAGCTACTGACCTCCAGGGGGTAGAGGAAGTCGAGAGTGTGCCTGACCTCCAGGGGGTAGTGTGCAGCGGAGAGGCACATGTTTCAAGGAGTCCCATGGAGGGACCAGCAGGAAAGGCTAGGAAGAGTCCCCAGAAAGCCAAGAAGGACTAATACTATCAGTGCTGTCACATAGAAGACTCCAATGAGGTGTTAACAGTTGGTGCTAGACTGGTCCTCTAAAGAATGGTGACTAGAATCCACCAGTGATGCTGCCGAAGACAGGCCTGGAGATCTGGTTCTCTAAAGGTCACACGGTCGAGAAAGGTCACACGGTCGAGAAAACCTACGGACCACTTCTACTCTGGAACACACACGGGGGACGTGACTTGGAACCAGCTCAATGGTGACTCAAAAAATGTCATCCTATGTGACATTCCTAGCAATTCGATGAGGTCGGTATTATATTGTCTTCTTTGCACACGCAGGACTTCTTGTTGTGAGGTGCCATCCAGTCGGTTCCGACTCAAAGCAACCCTATGTATAACCCAGCAAAACACTGCTGTGTTAGTCTGGGTAGACTAGAGAAAACAAATTCATAAACACACATATGTATATAAGGGAGAGTTTTATATACGAGAGGAATTGAACATTGAGAA
>NW_022103905.1:8189239-8192243 GCF_000313985.2 Echinops telfairi
CCACATGGAAGAAGCATATGAGCCTGTGTGATTACAAGGTGTTGATGGGATCAGGTATCAGGCATCATAGAACAAAGAACCATTATCCTGATCCCAATTCTATCTTACAAATCTGGCTAGACCAGAGGATGTACAATGGTACAGATAAGAGCTGGAAACACAGGGAATCCAGGACAGATGAACCCCTCAAGACCCATGGTGAGAGTGCGATACTGGCAGGATGGAGGGAAGGTGTGGGGAGAAAGGGGGAATCGATCATAAGGATCTATATACAGGCAACAGAAAAGTGGGTGAAGGGAGATGTCGGACAGTATAAGACATGAACATTTAAAGGAAACATGCTTTGTATCTCTTGAGGATGCACAGTCTGCTGTTTTGACATGGCGTAAGTGGAATGGCACAGAAGGCTTTGGGGAAAGGATTAGAGAGATGGAAACAATACCTGCAACAGTGTAGAGGCCTAGGTGGAGGCCAAGTCAAGAAACAATAGCTCCACATGTTAATACTTTCCTTTAATGAAGGTTTCTGTGATTTTGTAGCAACAATAGAAAAATAGAAAGCGATGCTCATCTAAGGGTGCTTACAAAGCACAGACAAACCCCAAAAGAATAAAAATATACTAAATATTTTTAGTATCTATCAGGATGTATTTGCAATTCTTTACTTCCTAGTTATCATGTTTTCCTTGGCCAAGACTAAGGGGATATGATTAAACATTGCATCATAAGCTACTTGAACTCCTCCCATTCCCTTTCCCTCCTTCTCTTCCTTTCAGATATTGTATGCTAAAATATTGTTTCTTATTTATCTGAAATTTAACTGGTTAAGTTGTATTTTTGTTTGTTTGTCTTAACTCTGGCAACCCTATTCCTGCAGAGAGATAAATGAAGTACAAATTTGGACTACTGTAAGTTATCAGTGTCAGAGTCTAAAAATAAATCAATGTCCCTGATCTAGCCTCCTCCTCATCAAATTTCCTTCAAGGTCATTGTCACTGATTTACCTGTGAAGGTCCAGTTCCTTCTCCTGTAAGATGATTTCTGGTCCATCATAAAATTCACCACTTTCAGAGGGCAGTGGGACCTAGACTTTTAGGAAGAGACACACCTGAATTTTAGTTCTAACAGTCTTAGAAAGCTTGTCAGGATTGAGCTTCAAATACCTAACTCACAGGAATTATTTTTATATAATTAAATTCATGACAAGCGTTTTAAACAGAAAATATTGAAGCCATCAAGGATTTCCTGTTACTTAGATCTAAAATCAACACCCATAGAAATAGCAATCAAGAGATAAAATGATGTGATGCATTGGGCAAGTCTGTTGCAACATTACATACATGTAATATTAAGAAGGATTGAGCTGCGTCTAACCTCAGCCACATTTCCAATCTCCTGATATGCATATGGAAGCAAGATAATGAATGATGGAAACTAAGAAAGAATTGATGCCTTTGGATTATTGTTTTGCTGACAAATGCTTGTAATGCCACGGGCTGCCAGAACAGTGACCATATCTGCTTTGGAAGCATTACAATCAGAATGCTCCTTAGAAGCAAGGATGGCAAGACTTTGTTTCGCACACTTTGGAGACATTGTTAGAACAGACCAGCACTTGCAGAGGGGATACCACACTTAGTAATGTCGAGGGTCAGAGAAAAAGAACACCCTCATTTAGATGACTGACACGGTAGCTACAACCATGGACTACAACCCGACAACTATTTTGAGGATGGTACAGGACAGGGCAACGTGGTGTTCTGTTTTACAGAGGATCACTGTGAGTCAGAACTGGCTTGCTAGCACCTCCCGACAGCAATACATGGCCAACATTCCATGGTTTTTATCTTTTATTATTTATCAAAGAAGTGAGAAATGACTTAGCAGAGAAGGTAGAGATCTGCACTTTCGGTGTCACAAATGGTTAACCACTTAACTGCAAGCTGAAAAATTGGCTATTGGAACTCACTCAGAGGCACCTGGGAAGATGGTGGACTGCTTCCAGAAGGGCGCAACTTGGAAAGCATTCTGGAACAGTTCTGCTTTGTATGCCTGGAGTTGCCACTGGTTGGAACACATTCAGCCACAACTAACAGCAATATTATTGACTAAATGCACACTTCCATGAACACGGTGAAGATGTGTCTGTTCATCAACAAAACAGAGTGTGGAATCATAGCATAAGAGTTCACTAGTGAGTGTAATAATTAATTTTAAATGTCAACTCAGATAGACTATGGTGCCAGTTTGGTCAAACAGTATAGATAATGGACATATGCTTACCACTTAAGTAAAGCAGAGGGAGAAGGCATTATGCCTCTAGACTGTAACATAAACATCCTGCTGGAGTTTCCATTATGTTGTCTAACCTTCCAGTCCCCGTATCACTATCTCTGGATGATAGGTAGATTATTAGATAGATAGATAGATAGATAGATAGATAGATAGATAGATAGATAGATAGATAGATAGATGAGAGAGAGATGTGTGTATGTGTGTATACACACACTGGGCCTTCAAAAAGTTTTCGGAAACATGGAATTAAAATATAATGGAATTTTTCCATGAACTTTTTGAAGTACCCTCCTGTGACTGTGTGTGTGTGTGTGTTTTACTGTTCAGTTGATTTCCAGTCATGGTCACCCCATGTGTGATCAATAGAGCCAGCTACTCCGTAAGAGCGTCTTAACTGTAATCATTATGAAAAAAGATTCGCAGATCATTCTTTTATGGCAACGCAGGTGAGTTCAAGTTGCAATCTTTAGGACCCTAGTGGTTCACAAAGCCTTTGGTTTGTTTCTCTAGAGAGCCCAGACTAATTCCGTAAACATACGTATTTCTTTGATGACGAAACTGGTGAATGACTTATAACCATAGCACCAAGGACAGGATAATCTTCAGTACAGGAAATGTCACCGTCAGTGCAGGACAATGGAAAGTTCATCAGAATGACTGGCTAATTTGGGATGGAAAATGCCATTGGGCAGGAGTGGATGGACCCAGGA
>NW_022103905.1:8193183-8195003 GCF_000313985.2 Echinops telfairi
GATGAAGCACAATTTTCTCTAACCCTTCTGATTCCTCCTTTGATGTCAGTTTGTGATTCTCTTCCACATGCTGCACTGCACACAATGTCACCCGAACCAGATCCAGCTCTGATAACACGGGGAAGCCACAACACTGCAAGGGGAGAAAGATTTATACACACAATTCCTTACCACGGCAGGAAGAAATCAGGATAGAAAAGACTGTTATCAGAACAACAGTGTTTATTTCCAAAAAGCTTTCTGCTGTCAGTTTGAGATGATCTAAGTCCACCTTGACCTGTCCGAAATTCATAATCAGCACATGTTCAGTAGAGGGTTTTTTTTAATCATTTTATTAGGGGCTCATACAACTCTTATCACAATCCATACAGTAGAGGGTAATGAAACAAACGCAGCTCCTAATCACCACAGGCATATTCTCTTTGGGGACCTAAAGAAATGCCCCAAGAGGCATCTATGTGACCAATACTTCTCTTGACTTTCAGAAGAGGCTAGGGTAGGACCAGCGAGATGACGAGTGTTGCTGGTGACGGGACTCTTAGGAGGGCTGAGGACATGGAACCATATCCTAACCACTTCTCCTTGGTATCAGAACATGAGTTGCGTGAGGGTACCTATCTCAAAATCTTGCTCTTCTTTTCCGCATCTCTCTACATTTTTCTTCTAATTAATGTCCCCTGTCTAAGTGGGATTTCCTAAGTCAGAATTCAAACAGAAAGAAATGTTTTATCACAGTGGTCCCCCTTTCATGTGAACGTCAATCATGAGCAACAGTGTGAACCCAGTTCTCCATGTCTTTTCCCCCCTTATGCCCACTAATTCACCACAACACAATTCATAAAGGCACAACCAACCTCAGGCATATAAACATGAGCACTTTGGCTCTTCTTCCCAGCTTTCACTGGCAATATCGACCACTGATTTTGGTATTCAGAATCTAAAATGACCCTCCATGAGCTCTTCTCCATGTGCAATCCCCTCACCCTGGGCCTTGCTTAGGTCTCGTGACTTGCTTCTAAGTAATAGAACAGGGCAAAAGCGGTAACCTGTCACTTCTAAGGTTGAATGACAGGTGGCTGTGACTTCTGGCTTGCTCGCCCGCTCTTTCTGGAGCTCTTTGGCCTCTCATTTGCTCGTTCTGATGCAATCTGATGCCGTGGTCGGAGCTGCACTAAAGACAGGCTCCTGTGGCAAGGCACCCAGGGGAAGCTGTCTGACCACCAGGGGAGGACTGAGACCCTCATTCTAACACAGTGGTTCTCACCTTCCGAATGCCGCGGCCCTTTCATGCAGTTCCTCATGCTGTGCTGACCCCCAACCACAACATTATTTTCATTGCGACTTTCTCACTGCCATTTTGCTACTGTTATGAATTGTAATGTAAGTATCTGATATGCAGGATGTGTTTTCTTTGTTACAAATTGAACATAATTAAAGCATAGTGATTCATCACAAAACAATAGGTAATTATATATCATGAAATACTTGTATGTTTTTCGATGGTCTTAAGCGACCCCTGTGCAAAGGTCATTCAAGCCCCAAAGGGGTCGCAACCCACAGGTTGGGAACCCCTGTTCTAACAGCTACTGACAAACTGAATCCCATCAATAACTACATGAATAAGTCAAACTTTTAGATCAGGGGTCCTCAAACTTTTTAAACAGGGGGCTGTAGTATTAAATTAAAAAATAAATATTGACGCTGATGGAGGGGTGAGGTACCAGCCCCCACCCGCTGCTACTCCTACGAGTTCAGTAATACTACCTCTGGGTTCAGTAATGCACAATTGTACGGTTGAAATATATAGGCATTATATTAAA
>NW_022103905.1:8200488-8238624 GCF_000313985.2 Echinops telfairi
ACCTCTGGAGCTGGAGAAGCCACGTGGAGACCCCTGCCAGTGCTGAGATGCTTACACTGTCACTGGATCTACAAGACTTCCTACCCACTGACCTGTGATCTTCCTGCATTCAGTGTCATTGCATGTGTTTCCTGAGTCTGAGGAGGACTTTATAGATTGGTATCAGACATATGGCTAATATCGAACGTATGGGCTTGGACTGGACAGGGATGCTTCCTTAATGTACAATTACCCTTTATATAAAACTCTCTCATACACATATGAGTTTCTATGGACTTGGTTCTGTAGTCTAACACAGACTAACACAGGCTGGTTAAAGGAATCGTAGCAAATATACTCTATCTAAGGGCAGAGTTTTTGACATGGTTGGTCAATGATCAGAAAGAATTCAGTCGCAGCTAAATCTACCTATAGAGTCAAATAGATTTAGGGGTCTCACTGTAAACAGTAGCCTTCCACAAACAGTGCTCTAATACCCATCTGGACAATGAGGCTGACATGAGTTACAATTAGTATTTTAATAATCTTACCGAAAGACAAAGGGACCTGGAAGAACATTAGAAACCAAGGGATTTTACCTAGTGAGGGAGATCAGGGGAGACTCCCTAAGAAAGAGATCTCAAGGGTGCATGGGAGTTAACTTGGCAAATATGGGTGGAGTAAGGGAAAGGAGGGAATCGTTCCAAACACAGGGAACCATGTACAATGTGTTTTCTGTGAAGTACTTGAAGTGAACGAGTGAGTTTCAAGGATAAAGAGCAAGCAGGAATTTTCTGTCAGATGAGTGGACCAATATAGACCAGACCTGGTTCTCTTCAAGAGATCTTCGGATCTCTAGAAAGTCCCTGCATTCCAGTTATATCCTTCTGATAGGACTACAGCCACACAGATCCAGGCAGTCTCCAGTCCGTATTTTAAGGAGGGTTGGGGTTTGGGTTGTTGTTTGGTTTGTGGTTGGTTTTTTGTTTTTGGTTTTTTTTACTTTCTTTGATGTCATCCTTAAAATAAACCAGGAACGTAAAAGATTGAGAAAGCATGGCCCCAGACCACAAAGGGTGTGTTCTAATTGGAGACTCATGGAGAAAACATAGCTATAATTTCAGAATAACAATAATACAGTGAACATAGAATAATAAATCACATCCCTACATGCCAAAAGAGGGCTCAAACATAAATAACCCTCAGGACAAAAAGGAGAGACAAGCCAGGAATGAATCTCACTGAATCTTGCCTCCACCCACGCCACAGTCAAGTCTCTCTGCTCGGCCAGTTGATATCAGCTCCTCGACCATGTCTTGTGGTCAACGTGTGCATAAGGAAAGGCTAGGAGAAGCTCTCCAAAATGAAAGTGGAGGCAAATGCCAATCAAATCAATGGAGGGCAGCAAGAAGAAAAGAAGCCATGTATACTTTTAGGAAAATAAGTTCAGGGATGCTGTCACCATTATTTTGTAGAGGCACTGTGGATGCTGGTCAGCGTACGTGACTCACAGTACTGGCGTACAATGGCACTCAATAGGCACCCGCTGGACAATTTTGGGAAGGGCCATGCATCACACAGAGGTTCCTTCTCCCGCGGGAGAGGTCTTCCATAGCAGAATCATGTGCTAGATGAACTCAAGGTGACCTTGACTCTGCCGAGAGAGTTTTTGTTCTCTCTCTCTCTCTCTCTCTCACACACACACACACACACACACACACACACTTTGGAATGCAGCCAAACTGTGTGGCTCGCCCCATAGGACTTCCTATAAGGCTAAGAGGTATGAACAGAAGAGATACTATGTGGGCCATTCAGGGAAAGTGTTGATGTTGTTGTTGCTGTTCTCGTTGTGTGCCATCAAATCAACAGGAACGCCTAGCAAGCCGATAGAATAAAGTAGGACTGTCCTGTAGGGTGTCCAAGACTGGATTCTTCATGGAAGCTGTTGGCTGGGTCTTTTCTCACGGAGCCGCTGGTGGGTTTGAGCCACTGACCTTTAGGTTCACAAAGAGTGCTTTACCAGCGTGCCACCGGGCCCCTTCAGGGAAAGCCTTGATGGGGGCCATCTGCGTGCAGGGAGGCATGTCTTGGGCTCATCCCTGAATGCTCTGGATTTCCACAAAGCTCAGACCACCTCCACATTCTTCAGCAGCCCCGGCTGCAGGGTTTCAGGCTCTTCCGCAATCTATCCATGAAAAGAAAACGTAAACAGCAACCCCCCAATAGGCTGTCATCTTGTTAGATGCCTATGTGGAATTTTCGGCACATGCATACTCTCACTGATAAAACTGGTTAATGGTTAATCGCTTTGATGTGGTCAGCAGACCATTGGCTAGGTATGACCTTACACAATCCACAGACCAACCCCTTTACTGAAACTGCTGTTATCCTCATGTTAGAGAGAAAGAGATCAAGGCTCAGAGAGGTGGGGGAACTTTGTCCGAGATCACAGAGCAAGCTGCAGAGGAAGGATTTTAACCCAGATGTGTCTGCTCCTGGGAGCCAGCCACCCTTGCCTCTGTGAAGCCTTGAGTGATCTCCCCTCCACGGTGCCCCCACTGGACTTTGAACCCGTTTATGTATATACGAAATATGACATAGTCATCATTCGGGATTTTGTGCTAGCCTCTTTCCCTTGATATGAGCCCTTTGAGGGAATTCTTAGCTCCGTGCGTGGCACGGGGTGGCCCTAAGAAATAAGAAAGCATCAAGGTTAAAATCGACCAACTTCAGAAAACAACCATGAACTCCCACACATCAAAACTCATGGAGACGGTAGGAGATGCGCAACGTTTCGTCCAGTTTACATACGATAACTGTGAGTCAGAGCCAACTGGATGGCAACTGACAAGATTAATGGGTAAAGATAGCAACTATGATAAAGAGCAAATCAGTGAAGCTGCTTATGACAACCACCCCCCACCCCGCCCTTGGGTCCAGAAGAGAACACACTTTTACACCTTTTGGAGACAGGTACCCAGCCTCGTCCATGGCTGACAGAAGTCGTCCGCTGCCCTGTCAGAGTCTGTCCTAAGCACAAAGCCTGAGACACCAGCCCACACTCATGGCTCCCACAGAAGCATCTTCCTCCACAGGGGAGGACTCAGGGAGCATGACTTAGCATGACTCAGTGAGAGGCCAGGGAAAGTGAGCTCTGCTGTGGTTTCCCCTCTTCCTGTGAAAAGGTCAGGCGATCCTGGGCCTGGGCTCTCCCAGGGGGCTTTCGTTGCTCAGCCTCATGTCGTTGCTCTGTTGACTTGGCTCTGCAGCCCTCTTCCCCCCTCCCTGAGAGCCAGGAGGACCTCTTCAGGGAGTCACGTCTGAATCATAGGAGGAGGTCAAGGGAGAGGACATAGGAAATAAAGGTAGTTTTTCTTTCCCCTGCTGAGTGAATAATAGTCCCAATAGTCACAATAATCAGCGTCATTGAGCATGTATGGCATGATCGGCATTGATAGGCATTGTGTCAGGAGTTATATATCATGATTCCAGGAACTTTACACGGGTGACTCCTTTAAGCCTCACACCAACCTTCGTAAAGTAGGTTCGATTTCTGTCATCATTGTACAGATAAGAAAATTGAGAACCGATCACAGTGATTTACATATAATCTCCTCCCTGTTGGGTGGACATCAAAAAAGTGGGTGAAGGGAGACAGCGGTCAGCGTAAGCCATCATGAAAAAATAATAATCTACAAATGATCAAGGGTTCAGGAGGGAAGAACTGGGGGAGTGAGGGGAAAAAATTAGCTGATAGCAAGGGCTCAAGTAGAAAGAAAATGTTTTGAGAATGATGATGGCAACAAATGTACAAATGTGCTTGAGACCGTGGATGGATGGATGGATGGATGGATGGATGGATGGATGGATGGATGGATGGATGGATTGTGATAAGAGCTGTCTGAGCCCCCAGTAAAATGATTTGGGGGGGAAAAAAAGACCACTGAGACCAAGCCCCCCAAGCTCCTACCAGGGAGTAGATGCTGACTCACAGGCAAGCTACGCAGGGCTTCTGGACGGCAAACCTTGACAAGAACAGACACAGACGCTTCGGTGAGCAGCCTGCTGCACCAGGGTCAACACATCACTCACCCAAGGCCACCAACCTTGCCTGTGTCAGAGTGGTATTCACACCAAGGCCTCCTGGCTTCAGAGACCATTCCTTTAGTGACTTAACTATGGGTGCTCATTCTTGCAACAGCCTCCTGAGGTGGATTGCCATTCTTTGCATCTTGTGCAGCAGGAAGCTAACCATCAGAGTGGGATAACTGTCTGGGGCTGGATGGAGAAACAATTCACCGGGTGAGAGAAAGTGTGACTCAATTTTGGGTACAGAACCTGCGTTTGAATCCCTCCCCCCCACCCCCCCCATCATGTCAAACTGAGCGGAAGGTTCAAATGGGCTTCCTCCCAGGAATGCTACCCATCATCAGGCAGTGTTTTCTATAGGCTTTCCCGCTGCACTCTGCATAGATAGCCTCGTCACCGAATGCCTGTTGCGGCCAAGGCCTCCCCTCAAAGCTCTCACAAACGTGAGACCATCCCACCCAGTTAGCAGTTCTCCCCAACTGGACTCCTTTCAGAGCCCACAAACAAATGGTCAAGGACCCACTACAGGGCTTGTCCCAGGCCTCCACCCTGCAACGCTAAACTTGGAGGGGGAAGCGGGTGACAAAGGAATGCCTCCCTGGGCACAGCTCCCTTCCTTCTCAGTGCCAGTCCCCTCTGCTCTTGACAGGGGTCCCTAGGTGACGCCAGTGGTTAAGACTCCATGACGTCACTGAAAGGTGGGAGATTCAAACCCACCCAGAGTAGCCTCCCGCGCAGGGCCTGTCCATCGGCCTCCAGGAGGTCACAGCCTGGACAATCCCATGGGAGCAGTTTGACTCCTCTGGGGTCACCGTGAGTCGGAATCCACTTGACGGCAGTTTTCTCTGGCTTTGATTTGTGGGCTTTTGGCTTTTTTCTCTGTTGTTCGTGAAGAGTGAGGAAAAGGCGGGCTGGATGGGAAGAAGCACCAGGTGGCCTACTGCATGGCCACCGTGATTTTCGGAAGGGACATTTGCCATGACTTTGTACGTTTGGCCAATGGTGGGTCCATGAGAGACAGATCCATGACTAAGCCGAGAAGGTTCCACTTGCTTACTTCTGGCCTCTGGGGCGGTGGTTCTCCACCTTCCTAATGCCAAGACCCTTTCACATAATTCCTCATGTGGTGGTGACCCCCCAACCATACATTTATTTTCATTGCTACTTTATCACTGTCATTTTGCTACTGTGATGAATCGGGCGACCCCTGGGAAAGGGTCATCGGACCCCCAAAGGGGTCACGACCCACAGGTTGAGAACCACTGCTCTAGGAGAACCAGCTTCAGCTTGATTCCCCTCCAGGCATGTGGGTTGAGTTACTTGGGCCAGAATCAGCAACTGGGGCCCAATCTGCGCTGTGTCCACTTGAAACTTCCCAACAGCTTGCGTCTGGAAAGCATTTGGGGCCGTGTCTGTCTCGGCTGCGGGGACAGGTGGGGTGCAGCCGGCAGCTCTACTTTCGTCTGCCAGCGGGAAGGGAGGGGCCCTCGCCTCCTTCCACAAGGTGCTTCCAATCAAAGAGGCACATTTCCTTCATTAGAAATAAAGCAAACACAGATTGACGATGTCATGCCATTTCCCGAGAAGGGAGGAAAACAGTTTTCAAATGTGCACCGTGAGCGGCTCTAATGCACGGCTGGGTGGGTCTGGGGTGGGGTGGGGTGGGGAGAGCGTTTTTATGGGGAGAGACAAAGCAGCACCCGCCCGATTTCACCACCAGGCCTGGTCCTTCACCCCAGCGAGGCGGGGTGACGCCTGCTTGGCTGTGTCATAAACCATCCAGGCACAGCAACCTTGAGCCCAAATCTCCTCCTTTGCAGATGAGGCCATGGAGCCCGGCGGGTGGATGGGCTCAACTGGTGGACACAGCAATCAGGGAAGAGCCGGAGCTCGAATTAAAGTTCCCTATACGTTTCCTGGAAATGCCCCCACCCCTCCAGACATCTCCACAAGGGAACATGCTACTGCTCAAGGGTGGCTGATGATGCCGGCCAAGGGTTCTCCACCCCCGTGCCTGGTAGAGGCAGGGTTTCACCCTGGTGCTTGCCGGCTCAGCCATGGCCAACGAAGCAAACCTGGAAGGTGAAAGGTAAATACCCTGCAAAGGATAACCCAAACAGGAAAATGGACAGGCTGACCCCTGCTGGAAATGCCATCTCTCTCCTAGAAAACAAGCCCAGGGTGCTCACCGCAGAGCGACCAAAACTCTTGACCAAGTGGGAACCGGCAAGGCGTCTCTAAGCGAACTCCTGACTCCACCCCTTTGCATGTGTGTGGCTTCCCACAGGCCTTGTACTAATCCCATCTCCCACATCAGGCTCCCTCCCTAGTCCTTTACCCATAATTTTTCCCATCCTGGTCATCATCCTGGTATACCCACATGCAACATGTTTCGGTCTGTTCAGATTTTGCCTCATGGGCCGTGACTGAGCTAATTCAAATTGATGCAAAGCCCCGTTTTAAACACCATGGGTTCTTGGAAGACATGCCAATACTCAGGCCTCCTACTTGGAGATTCTGATATGATGGGGTCTGCGGTGGGGCCACAGCACGGGCATTTCTAAAAGCTCTAGGAGATATTCATCGCCGACGTGAATTAAGAGCTATTGCTTTACGGGCTAAAAAGGTGGGAATGATGTATTCCCTCCCTTTTAGAGCTCATTGGGATACAAGCGTGTACATCAGGCTCCCGGGCTAAGAGCTATCACAGAGGGCCTAAGATGATAGCAAGTGGGATTCCGACTTGGCTGCTGTTCTATGGCCAGAACACTATTTTGAATTAAAAAAAAAAAGGTGCTGTGGATTCAAGTCTAACTCATGACACCCTCGTGTGTTTCAGAATACACTGTTCTCCCTATGGTTTTCTATCGCTGAGTTTTCAAAAATAGGTGGCCAGAACTTTCTTCTGAGCAGGTGTTAAACCAATCTTTTGTTAACACGGAACCATGTTAACCATTTGCCCCATCCAAGGATCCATACCAACATTGATGGGGTGGCTAGTGGGTTTGAACCGCTAACCTTGTTGGCAAAGATTATTGAAAGCACCATGGACTGCCAGAAGAAAAAAAAAGTGAACAAATTTGTCACGGAGTCAATACAACCTTAGAAGTGCAAACGGTGAGACTCCGTCTCCTATACTTTGGAACCCATCCCAGGAGGAGGACCTCATGCTGACTGAAGGCTGGGGGCAGTGAAAAACAGGAATGTCCTCTGGGAGAGGGACTGACACGTGGCTTCAACAAAGGCTTCAAGCATGGCCCCAGTCGTGAGGATGGCGCCAGACCAGGCAGTGTTTCTTTCTCTTGGGCACATGGGCACTGTAAGTTGGATCCAACCTGATGGCACCCAACAACAGCACAGCCCCGGTGGCATCGTGGTTAAGTTACGCACTGCTAACAGCAAAGATTGGTGGTGCAAGCCTCCCAGCTACTGCACAAGAGAATATCAGGGTAGCCTGTGTCCGTAACAACTCACAGCCTTGGAAACTCTATGGGCAATTCTCCTTTTTCTTCTAGAATCGCTGTGAGATGGAATTGACAACAGGTTACTGATGGGTAACAACAGGTTATTTTTGGACAGCCCCACTGTTTGCTGAGTAAAGGAATAGTGTCTGGAAAAATATAGGTTAAATTCCAAGGTCTCATAGCCTGGCCACGCATCCAGGTGTTCTGATGCCAAGCCAGTCATCTGCCAATGCATCTGCCAAGGCTCTTCACTGGCCTGAAGTCCCTTCAGGATCTGTGTTTTACAGTGCTCCCATATTCCCTACAGATTCCAGATAGACAGCCTCTGGCTTGATTCATGGATTTGCCAAGAAGCAGCAAGAGCTTTCTCATGCGGCATCCTGGCCTCAAGGTTCTGAAAGGGCAAAACCCTCACCATTCTCTGGGGGGTGGGAATAACTGCTGAGCCATGGATGTGGCTTCTCTTTCTTTAGTGCCAAGACTGGATCACTGTCCTGGAAAAAATGAATCAATACCCTGCCAACTGCTGTTTTTGAAAGACCGATTCCCACCTATCTACTTTAGAAATGCTCATCCACTCAAAATGGCAGACAGCAATGGTGAATTCAATGACCTGCCCATGACCACAGAGGGAGCCACTGGAAAGGACAAAGCTAACTTCTACGCACCTTCCCCAAAGTCTCCCATTTTAATCCCAGTCATCTGCCGGTGACATAGCAGTGTCTTATTTTGTTTATTTATTTTAGTCATATTTCATGTCATTTCTCAAAAGATTTCCAGTTGCATGCGACATTAGTAACAAAAAGAAGAAATGTTAGTCTTTGGGGGGCCCATGACTGATACCCTTGATTTCAGCCTAGTGAATGAAATCTTTTATCTTTGACCATGGTGTTGGTAAACGGAAGTAGAGTTTAGAAGAGGGGCATGGGTATTTCTAAAAGCTCTCTAGGAGTGAAAACAACCTAGACTGAAGGAAAGACAAATGTAAGAGTCAAATCCATGGAAAAATGTCTTACGGATCAGAGAGGAAACACTCTGTAATTCCCCAAAGACTACCGAGGATTTAAAATAGACCTTCCATGTGCAGGATTCAGCCTATGAGGTATTTTTAAGGGCTTGGTAACTCCTGTGGGGTTTTACCCCATGCAGGATATTGACCCAGAAGAAGGATTAAAGCAATGAAACTATAGAATTTATTCCAGGATGTGGTTAGCACACAGTATTCATGTATCCTTAGTTAAATGGGAGCTGTGTTTTTCAAGTCTCATGTTGCCAAAAAGACCACGTCAACGCTTTGTGCAGAACAGGATTTTTATTTCAACAATAAGTCTGAATCATGACTATTTATTATTAACAAATATTGTGACAATAAATTATCTGCCAGAACTGTGCAGTGCGCTGGAAATTCAAAAGGGAGATAAGACATGAAACCTTTCTTAAAGGGACTTCCCTGCCTAGAGGAGCAGAGAGACATATAGGTTTGTACTTAGTACACCATGTAATAAGTATGGGTGTAGAGGGTTGTGTAAGAGGTTGTAGAAGCAAAGATGGTACAATCAATTCACTGAGATTGGGGTGAGTTTCATCTTCATATTTCATTTTCCAACCACTGTCTGTCATTTTGTTGGCCTGTGGTGGCTTGCCTGTTGCCATCAGGATGAAATACCAACAGGCTCATCATCCACGGTGGCTACGTTTCAGTGGAGCTTCCAGACTAAGACAGAGCAGGTAGCAAAGTCTTCCAATCTAGTTCTGAAAATCAACCAATGAAAACCCTATGGGTCACAATTAAATATTGTCTGATATTGTGCTGATAGATGAGCCCCCAGGGTGGACAGCCCTCTGCAACAATGAACTCAAACGTACGGATGATGATGAAGATGGCCCAGAAGCAGGTAACATTTCCTTTTGCAAGACATGAGGTCACTGAGAGGTGACCAGCTGCATCTTATTTCTAACCCAATCAAATCTAGTTCTAAGGGTGCAGAAGTTCTTAGGTGAGGAAATCACCCTTCAGCAAACCTTTATGAACCATAGAACAAATAACCAACCTGTGGGACTTTGTTTGATGATTTGGGAAATTCAGGTTGATAAAAAGTCGCAGCAACAGCTCAGAAATGGTCTTGCACAGAAAACTGATGGAGGAATGTGAAGAGCTGCAGCAGTCTTTTGCACTCTCTACTTGATGTGACTAAATCCTTGGCATGGTCCGGGCGTATGGTTTTTGGCAACCCTCCATATGATGAAGGGAACTTCAGGGTCAAAATGCACTTTTGAACAGACCAACAACCTAGTCAAGACACCTCGGGTCTCATTTGAGACAAAAATGTCGAACCGGGAGAGAGATGAGAAAGGTAGTTTTGTCTGCCAGGGATCGGCACCACAAATTGAAGGTCCATAACTCAAAGTGACCAAGTATTTCCAGCCATCGGTGTGCCAGTGTGTGACCCCCAAATTAGGCAGACGTACAATTGGCTGATCTGGCTGAAGAACACCTTAAGAGCCGTCACAGATTGAACACAAATGTGGAAGGACTTAAACAGAAACATGAGAGGAAGCAACCAGCCGACTCGAATTTCCTCTCATTGATGCCAGTAAGTGTCTGGAGATCCATCAAGCCAAAGCTTCATGGAAAATGGACCTTTGTCTGGTGGTGGCTCAAGGCAGGCGCTAACTTTCTTCAGTACTCTTAAATAAAGGCAAAATGGATAACTTTTCGAGAAAATAATCTTCTCTTTCCTTCCTTCCTTGACTCATTGGTTGAAAGTTGAAGAAGGAAAAAAAACCCAACTAAGATGAATGGGAGGGTTGGATGTTTATCCATTCTATGACTTTGAACAAGTATGTGATCTCACTTAGAAGTGCATGAAATAATTCTTTCATGTAATCCTGATACTCTGCAAGGGTCATTGAATGGTCTCCACTTTTTTCAGGGGTGGAAATAAACTTGAAGTAGTGTCTTTGTTAAACTCCCCCAGCTGGTACCTGACAGATTTCCTCAAAGATAACTGCTCCCAGGTCTCCATCCTCTGCTTTGTTTCCCAAGAAGTCAGATTGTATATATTATAGATTTTGTTCGCCTTTTCCCTACAACTTAATCTGTCCCAAGCTATCCCTCCTTCCTAATCTTCTATGATGCCCAAGTCCCTCCTCTTACTCAACTCACTGCTATATGAATTCCAACTCATAACAGTGCTATAAGACACAGTTAAACTGCCTTTTTGAGTTTCTGAGACTTCAAGTCTTTATGGAAGTACAGTCTCATTGTTCTTCTGCAGAGCAGCTGATGGGTTCGATCTGATGACCTTGCAGTTAGCAGCTCAGTGCGTAGCCCTCTGCACCAGTTTCTCTTACTATTGGAACATATATTTTGTTTCTGGTTTTCTTCATCAATTATCTTATGCCAAGAATGTGTAGCCTACCTCATTCTAAGTTTTGGATATCAGCTCCCTATTCTTTGGCAACTGTTCTTCCAACAACACCACTTCCCCACCCACCCCCGTTTTCATTTTATCATATGTTGTCAGCCTTCCAGCATTGGCCTTCTCAAGGAAGATTTTAAAAAACTTTTGAGTTCAGGATACTATTGAAACCCACACTGTCTGAACTAAAGATGACTTTAAAGACTACGGGTAGCCAATTGTATTAGTCTAGGTACTTTAGAGAAACAAATCCACAGAAACTTATATGCATAAGAGAGAGTTTTATATGAAGGGTAAGCGCACATCAAGAAAACATCCCAACCCAGTGCTGCCCAAGCCCACAAGTCCATTAACCCACATGTCCGACACCAATCCACAAGGTCCTCCAGCTCACAAAATACACGCAGTGACGCCGACTGTAGGAGGAAAGCCGAATCAGTGAGCTTGTAAGCATCTCAATGCTGACAGGGGTCTCCACAGGGCTGCTCAAGCACCCAGGACTGCATCGGGGTAGGTCCATGCGGCTTCTCCTTGGGGATGTCTTGCAGGAAGTGAGCCTTGCCAGCTGAAGCAGGGAACTGCCTAAGGCACCTGCACTCTGGTGCGACCATCAGAAAACAAGAGACCCGAGAACTAGAAAGGTGAGGCTCACCAAGCCATTTATCACTCCACCCTTCAATTAACCCCACATGTGTTTATCGGCCAGGTTGGCACAATAAACTAACTACCTCACCAATGAAAGTTCCTATTTAATGAAAAGGAGATGATTGCAGAAGATAAAGGAACTGTTTACAAATATTCAAAACGCATCCTTTTTCAGTCTTTTCACAAAAGCAGAAGTGAGAAACAGATGGTGATGATGGGAGAGCAGAGCTTACATGGGAAAGGAGGAATGTTTCCTTCATGAGCCTCTCTAGTAGGGAATCAGCCGAATTGAGTTCATGAGTTCTGCACTAGTGGGAGCATTGGAGCAGAAGCCACATGACATCTGTAGGCTTGTTCTGAAAAAGGCTGCAGCATCTCCTGGAGCACGTGTGCAGGTGTTAGAGCCAGTAACTGATAAAACACTGAGACCCCGAGCAAAGTCACCTGGTTGGGGAGGGATTGTTGGGTGGTGACGAGAGCAGTGGCTGGAGGGAGCGGAGACCTCCAAAGCAAACTGCTCATCTTAGAACGCTTCCTTGGTACCCAAAGAGACCACTTGATACCTTGATACCTCTTTGGAGAACCCTACAACACCTAGGGAGAAGATGTGGAGAAGATGCTCTACTCTAGGGGTCCTCAAACGTTTTAAGCAGGGGGCCAGTTCACTGTCCCTCAGACCATTGGAGGGCTGCACTAGAGTTAAAAAAAAAAACTACGAACAAATTCCTATGCACACTGGACGAGTTGGCTGCTAAGCAGGACAGGCAGCAGCGGCAAAAACACCTGGCGGGCCAAATAAATGTCTTCGGAGGGACACATGTGGTCCACGGGCCGTAGTTTGAGGACCCCTGCTACTCATTCTCTCCCTCATTTTGTGATTGACCCTCTTGTCCAGCAACAAGTCAACTAAATCCATTTGGTTCATTTATGACTCTGCTTTAGAAAAATCCCTAGCTGACTTGCCAGAAACTAAGATAGAAAGTCTATGTATGGTAGTTTCCTAATCCCAACCCTCTCCCTGTCCCTGGCCTCCTAGTAGGCTTCCAAGTCTTATCTTTTAGTGTAAAAAAGAAAAACGACTACTTTTCATCTCAGTGACTAATAAGAGGAAGATAAGTAAATTTTAAGTGGACTTGGAATCTTTAGTGACATACAAGCTCATTTCAAACACATGATAAAAAATTTTTATTTTTTAAAGCTATGTACAGTAAATGGTAAATGTGAGTTCGGTTGACAAGAGTGAGTGCCCACTGTAGAATACCCTTTGAAGGCTCAGGCCTCACACCCTTGATTTCAGCCTAGAGGGTGGATGTATTAAGAAGCAGCACCATGGGGTAGGTAAAAGGAAGGCTGGTTTTTCTTAGCATTAGGAGGGGTTGCAGGGACAGGGATCATAGCCCTGTGGGCCAGGTTGATGGAACACACAAACCTCATTAGGATTCCTATGCAGATTGAGCTGATTCTCATGAGGATGGCTATCATACCAGAGATCAAAGCATCATTAACTGATGTGGGTTTGCTCCTCAGAGCTCAGGTATGAGTAGTATCTCACTGTTTTATTTTTCCATAGCTAATTAAATTGGCTCTGAACCTCCAGTCTTTCCACCTCATCCCCTGGGATCCTGTAAGAATTCCAGGCCATACCTGCTCCCAGAAAACAAGAGGGCCTAGTCGTGAGGCTCTAATTTTTAAAACAAACAAACAAACAAACAACAACAAACAAGAGTTACCATTGAGTCTATGTTGACTCGTGGTCGCCCCAACACATAGACTCCTAGTCTACTCTACAGTATCAGAGAACTGTCTTGGGTTTTCAGTTGCTGATCTTTCAGAGGTAGATTGCCAAGCCTTCCTTCCCAGGTGCCTGTGGGTAGACTGAAACGCCCAACCTTTTCTATTTGAAGCCAAGTGTATTAATCATTTCCATCACCCAGGGACTTCTAGTCTCTGATGAGTCCTATTGTTTTCAGGGCCTGGTAGCCTCTGTCCATGTCTAACTTTCTTTCCATATTTGGACAGAGCTGCCCTCTCAGCTCTCTACTGATTAGGGGCTAAACTACAGAGGGCAGGAGACATTGCTTGGAGCGCTGTTGTGCTTGCTAATCACTGCCCCAGGTATCCAAATATCCCACCACCTGTCAATTCTTGGGTACAGGGAAGCACTACTTTATATCCTAGTCTTGAGAAATCCAGAGCTGGGCAACATTCAGGCACATGGGCTCCTTCTCAATCTACAGAGTCCCTGCTCTCAAACAAAGCAACTGTCTATTGAGCCACACATTTCAAAGCCCAGACCTTTTAAATCTCTGGAAAGGCAAGTGAAATGCAACTCTCTGGGGTGCAAAGCTATGGAAGTTGTTGTTGTGTTGTTTGGGGAACAACCAGTTGTGATTACTTAGCTTTAAATAGGATCTAGGCACTATGACCAGTGTTTCACCGCAAACATTCTTTCATCTGATCCTCGTAGGAGCCATGCCAGATAGGTGGTGCTATTCTTTCAGTCCCACGTGGAAGAAAAGTAGAGCTGGAAGTGACAGTTCAGGAACTCACTTGAGTGGGCAGAAATCAACCTAACCCCAGAGTCATGACTCTTAATCACCACTCTGACGTCCTCTTTGAAACCGAGAAACAAACCAATCAATAAAGCAGCCTTGACATTCCTTCTGTGAGGACTGTGCTGCGGCAGAAAATAAAATAAAAGCAAAGGAGCCAAGGTAACTGGCCAGAAGGATGCCACTTCCATGCCAGGGGCTTCATGGGCTATGAAGCAGGGTGCTAAGAATGGAGTCATGCGCTGCCAGTAAAGGAAAATCCGTGAGGTTCTAGGGAGGTATCCTGGGAGTTCACAGGGATAAGCCATAAAGGGTTGCTACTTGGGTTCTGGCTCACTTATGCACAGGTTTAGTCCGAACAAAACATGCTTATGCGTGTCTCTTTGATCGGTGGATGGCTGCAGGCAAGTTCTCTCAGCAACACACGCGCCTTCATCTCCTTGTTGTTATTGTTGTGTTGTGTCATCAGTTCAGATGCAGCGTGAACCCAGGTACAACAGAAGTAAACACTGGCTGGTCAGGTACCATCCTCACAATTGTCGCGATGCTTAAGCCCATTGTTGCAGCCACTGTGCCAACTCATTTGGGCCAGAGTCTTCCTCTTTGGGGGCTGCCCCTCCACTCTACCAAGGTTGATGTCCTTTCCCAAGGACCGCTCTCTCATGATAACATGTCCAAAGCACGTGAGACAACGTCTCACCAACCTTGCCTCCAAGGAGCATTTTGGCTGTACTTCCTCCAAGGCTGATGTATTTATTCTTTTGGCCGACTATGGTACTTTCAATAGTTTTCACCAGCACCATAATTCAAATATATCGGTGCTTCTTCAACCTTCCTTAGTCAATACCCAACTGCCACACGTCTATAAGACAATGGAGAATACCATGGCTTGGATCAGGTGCATCTATCTTCCTTTGGAGTGAGCACAAATATGGCTCTCTTCCAGGCAGTTGGCCAGGTCTGCCAAATCTCTTGGCATAGGCAAGCGAGTGCTTCACTTCGTCAGCTTGTTGAAACTCTTCACTTGGTTGTCCATCAATTCCCAGAGCCTTGTTTTTGGCTAATGCCTTCAGTGCAGCTTGGACTTCTTCTTTCAGTACCATTTCTTCTTGATCATATGCTAGTCTCATTAGAATGCCGTCAAAATAAAGATCCAATCAAAACTGTAGATTCTGAGGGCATCTGTCAGTCCAGCTCAATTTAAGGCAGGGGGGTCAGTTCAGAAAGCCACAGGATGATCATGAACCTTACTAAATAAAAGTTTAAAGCCAATTGAAAGCTGCATTGGTGAGAAAAAAAAATTTTTTTTCTCCCTTAGGACAACGTACCTACTCATTCTTCAAGGGTCACGAGGCCTGTCCTATGAAAATGTCATTAGGAAATTGATCTCATCCACCCTATGGTCTTGATCTTGCCCCTTCAGGCTTCTTCTTGTTCTTCAAACTCAAAGAACATGCCAGAGGAACATGATTTGAGTCCCTTGAGGATGTCAGAACTCCCTTTTGACAAGGTGTAAATGGAAGGATGCCCAATTGTCTGGGAGAGAGAAGAGAAGTGGTAACACCGCCTTCAGAAATGTGCCAACCTGGCTGGAGGTAGGCTGAGAAACAGTAGCCTCACTTTTTAGTATTTTTGCTTAATAGGGGTTTCTAAGATTTTGCAGTAATAGTTTTGCATTACCCCCACATTTATCCTCTCTCTGGGCTGGTACAAACTGCGAACTTATTCAGCTGATAACCAAAGGGGTGGCGATTCCAGTCCACCCAGAAGCACCCTGGAAGAAAGGTCTGGTGATGATCTACTCCTGAAAGTTCAGCCACTGAAAACCCTATAAAGCAGAGTCCTACGCTGGCATATTTGGGGTCCCCTGAGATGGAGTCAGTGGCAATTGTTAAAAATGATCTCTGCAATGTCCCCGGAGAGATTGCCCTCTGGTTTCTGCCCCTCCAAATCAACCCGGCTGCCATCCAGTCCATGCTGATCCACAGGGACCCTGTGTGCTCAGAGTAACCCTGCTTCATAGAATGTCCAATGGCGTAGTGTGTTATACATTGAGCTGATAGCCATAAGGTCAGCAGTTTAAAACCACAGGCTGCTCCACAGAAGAAAGGTGAGGCTTTCTACCCCTATAAAGAGTTTCAGTCTCAGAAACGCACAGGGGCAGTTCTCCTCTGTCCATTAGGGTCACTCTTAGTTGGAATCAACTCAATGGTAGTTGAGGTTGAGGTGAGTGAGCTTTTAGAAGCAGATCACCAGGTCTCTCTTCTGAGGTGCTTCTAGGTGTGTTCAAACTACCAACCTAAGTAGCTAAGTACTTTGCCATTTGTACCACACTGGCTCCCCCTTGTCTTTCCAGATTCCCCCTGTTCCTTAACCTGCAACAGAGCTTATTGTGCTTCTTTCTTTTGGTGTTGTGTGTTAGGCAGTGGGCTGGTAATCACAAGGTCAGTGGTTCAACACCTGGAGCCACTCCTCAGTTAAAAGAGGAGGCTGTCTACTTCTGTAAAGATTTACAATCTCAGAAACCCTCTGTAGGGCTGCCAGGAGTCAGAACCAACTTGATGGCAGTGAATAAGAAGTAAAAATATTTCTTCCCCTCTAAGAGCTACTCACAATACAGTCGCCCTCTGTTTTCATCTGTTGCCATCAAACATCTTTAAAAAGGAGTCACCTGTCTCAGCCCCCTTCCCCCCCCCCCACCATTTTTGGCCTCCTTTAATCCATTGCTTATCATTATTCATATTTCAACATCCTTGAAATCGGGACCAAGCCCTATATCCAGTAGCATCTTTACAACCTCAATTAGCAATAGGCTTTGTTTTCAAGTAGTATCCAAACTAAGGGTGCGTCTTAGGGTCAGTGAAATAGGGGGCACATAGCACACAATAGGCAGATACTAGATCAGAGCCTCCTCAATAAGAGAACAAAGAACGCATCCATCGTGTCCTCCCACCTCCACACACCGGGCTTTAGGCCAGCAGTGCCAGGGTTGTTACCGAGATGATGGACTAGCTACCGGATATAGGTTGTGTGCGTCCACCTTCCACGGAGCACTTTGACGAAGACGTAGCCCATAAAACAAAGTCCTGCCCATAAGAGATCTTCACCAACCCTCGTTGCCCCCACCCCTAATTTAACCAAGTTCTCCAAACTCCTTAATGATAGTTATTGATACATATTTTATTTATAAAAACTGAATGAATAATGGCAGTCATTTGTATAGATGAGAAATCATTCACAGTACCAGAGATATTTCGATATAGATATTCCTGTGGTTCTAACCACATCCTCATTTAGTTTTAGAAAGCATGAACTATGAGCTGGTGCAGCCAATCAATACCAAGAAAACATCTTGACTGGTGCTATGGCGTCTTATGGGTGACTTGACTAAAAAATTCATTCAGATCAGTTGACTCCTAGACAATTGGCTTCTAGTCAAGTCTCATTCACAGTAACTCCAAGTGCATCAAAGTAGAACAGGGCTCCATATAGTTTTCAATGACTGATGTTTCCGAAAGACGCCACCATCCTTTGTTCCCAGGCGTCACTGGGTGAACTTGAACTTTCACCCTTTCAGTTAGCAGTTCAGTAAGTTAAATGTTTGTACCACCCTTTGACCTTATGAAGGAAAACTGGCATTACTCTCTGGTGTGACTTTGATGTGATTAGCAAATTAGCTAGTGGCAGCCCCAGGTGTGATGACGTAGGTCCACTTTTTATTGGTCATTGCCCCTGCTAGAGTATTACAAAGTTTAAAGGTTTCCCCCAATCACTTAGTCGTGACCCACAACTAAGCTGAGTAACAAGAATTTTATTAGATTTTTTTTAACGTCTGAGGCTGTTGTTAGTGTCAGTATAATTTCCGCCCAATCTCTGTGCATCACCTTGAACTTACATACCCAGAGAGTGCTGCACACTGAGAAGGTATAGCCAGGGAAGGGGCCCAGAAGCAAACGACAACCCTAAGGAAACCACAAGTTCAGTAAGATGCTGCTCCCATTTACCTGGGAGGAGAAAGGAACTTAGAAACACTTGTAACAACAAAGTGTGAAAGGATTCGTTTACTTTCAAACTAAATAACGGTCATCTCTTCACACATCCTAACTCAAGAAGATTTTCCTGTAAGAGGCCACAACTCAAGTTCACAAAAATTGTAAACTTGTCCCGGTATGAGAGAGCTTCAGAAAGGTCATGGAAAACTGCCATGGTCTTTCAGTTCCATTTTGCCACCAATTTTCTGAAGCCCTCCTATAAACCTTACAGGAACTTGAAACCATGTAGCCAGGAATTTCTGGCCAACTAATCATTTTTCTTTCTTGAACTCGGAACATTTTACGTATGTTGCTCCAAGCTAATTTGCATTCTGCACAAGTTACAGGAACCAACCCTCCCGGAAGTGTGGAAATGTGCAGCTCGATCGGCCCCTCTGCGGGTTAAGTCATAGCACCAAGCTCACAGACGAGCCCAGCGAGGCCCTCTAAGTCTTTTGCAATGAGTGAGCATTAGGAAACACCTGGGTCATTTCGTGCTGGATTCCAGGCAGCTCGGCGGAAGGCTCAGGCTGGAGCATTGCAAAAGTGGATGATTCCTTGCTGAGGAATGGCATGTGATGAACCGAGCAAACTGCCAACGTGTAGCGCCAGATGTTAATGTAAAAATTGGACAATTGGGGTCCCATGTGGCTAGCTGGTTCCTGACCTACCAAAGCCCACTGAAAAGTCGCTGCAGCAGCATCAGCTCTGGCTTCTTCCTTGACTCAACTTTGTGGCTCGTTATTTTTTTTTTGTTTTATTGTTTTAAGGTAAAATAATGCTGAGTGATTTGACTGATATAATTACATCATATCAGTCTGGACAGGCATTTTGTGCACATGCAGATAGAACACATCGCTATTTATTACCACAGAAATCATAGAAAGCACATTTGTACATTCATTGCCCTCATCATTCTCAAAACATTTGCTCTCCATTTAAGCCCCAGGCATCAGGTGCTCATTTTCCCCCTCCCTCCCCTCATGAGCCCTTGATAGTTTATAAATGGGTATTTTGTCATATGTTGCCCTGTCTGACGTCTCCCTTCACCCACTTTTCTGTTGTCTGTCCCCCACGGAGGAGGTCACATGTAGATCCTTGTAAGCAGTTCCCAAATGTATGTATGGATTGTGATAAGAGTTGTATGAGCCCCTAATAAGACGATTAGGGGAAAAAAAGAAACCAGAGAAAGCACGGCCTGTCTTGAGTTGCTCTGTTCCCAAGCGCTTTTGTAGTGTGGAACAGGTTTAGTTGCCTTGTCTGCATCCCACACCTATCTGTTAGCATGGTGGGAGTGCCGAGAGTTAGGAAGGACAGATGGGAGAGCATGGTGATATTTTTGGATGAGATGGAGAGAGAACACTTGAACTATAGCTTTGACAGTGCTCTTACACTTGCTTGTTCTGTGTTCTTGCATAGGCACACAGAATCTCTGAAGCAGGACAAACCGGAAAAAAAAACCAACTGAAAAATACCAATGCCACTGAGTCAATTCTGAGTTAGAGTGACCATACAATACAGAGTAGAACTGCTTCCATGGGCTTCTGAGACTAAGTTTTTATGTGAGTAGAGAGCCTCATCTTCCCTCAAAGCTGCTGGTGGGTTCAAACGTTGGACCTGGTGGTTAGCATCGCAGTGCATAGCGCCCTATGCCAGTAGGGTTACGCAGCAATTCCCTATCTAGAGGAGTGCTTGGTATGACACGGGGGGAGGTACAGGTAAGAAGCTCTGGATCTGGTATTGGATCTGAGCACATTCCAGCTCTCTTTCTTGCCATTTGAATTCAGGCAAAACCCTTAAATCTCTAGGACTCAAATTCCCCTTCCTCAAATGGATTAAAAATGTCCTGACCACCTCCCCCCCAAATCCCAAATGCACTGCAATCAAGCTAATTCTGATTCATAGAGAGCCTACAGGACAGGGTAGAACTGCCCCTGGGCGTGTCTAAGACTGGCACTCTGGGCAGTAGAAAGCCCCGCTTCTCTCCTCAGGAGAGGCTGGTGGTATTGAACTGCTGACCTTCACAACCACTATGCCACGGGGCCCCTTTGACTACGTCACAGGGTTGTAAACGCAAAGAAAACCACTTCTGTAGACGTGATGCATCAATAACGCTGGAGAAAAACGCTGCAGCTTTCTTGTTTGCTCTCTGAATCCTGAGGAAGCTGAGCCCCAAGAACTCTCCTGCTGTGGAGCGTCAACCATCAATTTCAAGTCCCATCCCTATGAGACCAAGTAGCACTGTCCTGGAGGGTTTTCTTGGCTAAATCGTAATGGGCACAGATATCAGGTCTTTCCCTAATACAACTGCTGGCTCGGTGTGAGCTCATGACTGTGATGCTAGAAGCAAAGAACTTAGTAAGCTTAGAGTGTGGGGAGAGGACACATTAAAATGTCCCTCTTTTTGCAGGGTGTGCATGAATAGCTTAACGATGCTTCTTGATGCTTTCTGTTTCTTAAAGCCATGGCAAGGAGAGGAGGGTGTGGAGATTAAAATCTCGGGGAATTGTTAACAAGAAACCCAGTGTGTCCAACCAAACCAGACAGCGTATCACCAGGGGGGTTAGCACCTCTGTCGTGAGTGAGAGAGACTGAAGGCAGCCGTCTTCCAGAGGCTTGTGCTAGAGAAAGATAAACAAGTGCAAGAGCCAGGCCCTGCCCTCAAGTGAGCATGCAATTCTCTCTCTCCTTCTCAACAGAAACCAATGACAAGGATACAGAGGACCATGATGGCAAGAACAGCTCACAGAACGGACACACGAGGAAGGGCCTTAGAGACCCTCCTGTCCAACGTTGCCCTAAATAGATGAGGGAACTAAGGCCTCCACAAGCCAGCAGGCGTGGCCTCGCTCACACAAAGCAGCAACACTGCTTGCTGGATGAGAAGCCAGAGCTCTTGACTCACCTTTCCTATTTGCTTTTCCTGAGCTTGTGCTGACTATGGAAGCGTGGGTGGCACATGGGTTATGAGCTGGACTGCTAACCACAAGGTACGTGGTTCAAACCTAACAGCCTTCCATATGAGAGAACAATGAGGCTTTCTGAGATTTACAGCCTCCGGAAACCCCAGGGGCAGCTCTATGCATCAGAACAGACTCGATGGCAATGAGGTTTTCCTCCTTTGGTGGTTACTGAAGTCTCAAATACAATCCAACTTTGGTCCTTTGAGGGACTACCTTTATGTTTTACTGAGTCACATCTCTGTAAGAGACATATCACTGGAAATTGTTTTCTCCTTCCCAGCTTCCTTGTCCCCTAACCACCACCCTTCCTCTTTTTTCCCCTCCTTTTTACAGCCCCTCTCACCTTCTCTCTTCCTTTGCTTCATGGGTGTACTGGGAGACAAATAGCAGATCTGTGTCAAATAAATACAATTCACAAATGCCTGTACTAGCTCCAAACTTGGGCCAAGGCTTGAAACTTCCAAAGTTATCAAATGAAATCCTGAAGCTAGAGGGGGGTGGGGGCGTGGGAATACTTTCCCAAAAGTCTGATAACATTTATGTAAAATTAAGATTTTATTATTTCCCCAGCACATCGCCATCACCAGCCACTCCTCGCCTTTTCATGCTCAGGTTCAAAATAAAGCCTGGCGTTTATCATGGACACGTCCAATGGGTGTGTGAGCTTATGACCAGCTCAAGAGACCAAAGCAAGCAGATAGAGTGTTTCTCTCACAATCATCCCATGTTATCAGTTTATAAACAGGCTTATTTAATTGGAACTGAATTTTCAAACACGGACCCTCCTAATCTTTTCCATCCCTTACACACATATCCAATGGGTGCATCTTTTTCTTGACCCTGATCCGAAGAAGAATATACAGGCTCCCCAGGCAGGGAAAGAATCGATGGAAAGTAAAAAAACAAACCCACGTTAACCAATGTAACCAAAGCTCTCCCAAATGGCTACCAATAAAGAAGAGACAAAATGCCCAGCACCAACGGTGCCAAACCATTTACTGAAAGTTTTCAGATCTTTGAAACGTGTTACAAAAAGCAAGTAAACACAGTGAAACTAATGGCAAATCAGACATGAAACCCTAACATATGGGGCAATTCCAGGAAGGGGTGTAGGGATAGGAACTACCTGGGACTGTTTACTATGATTCAAGCACTGTGCTAGGCTCTTTTTCACATATATTTCCCTTCATTCCATTCAGGAAAAATTATCCCAAACTCAGAAATAAGGAAAATGCAGTAATCCCTTAGTATCTTGTTAGCTCATCATTTACCAAGCCCAGTCTAGGGTTGTCTGACTTTCCTGGGCAATGCAGCATTGACTAGTAATGTAAGAGGGACCGGATCAGGGATCCTGCAGAGTGGAAAATTGACTTGTAGAAAACTGATAAAAATATTTTTATTTTCCCATGGAGAAAATCACCCCCAAAGGTTATAGGGTTGGATTTTTTGGTTTTGTTTTTTTCCCTGTAGAACACTAACCAGTTTAATATCTTACTTAGCACTCACCTTTTATCACGGCCTTCTTCGTGACTTAAATTCCAGCTCTTTGTATTCAAATGACTCATTTATGCTGATGATGAGTAAACTGAAACTTAGTATCAATTCCTATGAGGATCATAATTTTAACGATTGGAGCTTGTGCTTTGACAATTCTCAGACAATCACATGAGGTAGGTAGTATATCCTCATTTACGGAGGACAAATTAAAGACTGCAAGAAGGTGCCAGGCCCGTCCAAGGTTACAGAGGTCATAAGTGACAGCGCTGGGGCTTGAACACAAACCTCCCGCAATCCTTTCACTGGAAGTGCACGGGTGAGTCATGTGGGCACTACACAGTCAGGATCCTCTCCAAAGGCCCAACCTCATTTACACACATATTGATAAGTTTGCCTGACAGTTATGTTTCAAAGGCAAATAAGAATCAATGCCCTAAACATGAGTCCTTGAAGAGTCATTTAATTTGGGGAACACTTAAGTTTTCATTTGTTTTTGGTTTCAAATCTTCACTTTGAAACACTGGAAATGTTGAACGGTATGGCATGCTATCAGTAAAGTGTGAGATTCCCAAGGCTTTGCAGTGTCACTCCCTGGCTCTGGCTGATGCTGAGCAAGTATTGCCCAGGCTGTTACAGACGTCCTTCCGAAGGATGTAGAACCCGTATTAGAGACCTCCTCCTGGACATTCTGTGCCGATGTCTCTACAAGAGAACATGAGAACTTTGGGGGATACATTTGACCAAATGACCAGCATCCACTAATGGAAAGATTCTCCATTTACACTTTTCCCAGACATCTACCAATGGAAAGTCGAGGACCAACAACACGCTTCTGTCTTCTTCAGGCATGAAGGTGATTGGTGGTCCTGACTGACAGGACAAGGAGACCACAAGACGGGCAGGAGGAGCTACGTCTAGTCCCCAAACACTTTCATCGACATTGAAGATCTTGAAAACATTATCTTGGGAAAGGTTGTTCTTGCAAATACGTGTTTATCGGCCAATACGTATGATTATCAGTTGAGATAGTATATGCCTTTAGAAGGCACCTGAGGATCCACTGAGTGCATATATGAAGATTTACAGGGCTTTTTCTCCAAAAATTAGATTTTTAAAGTTGAGGATCACTTGGTATCTAGAAGGATAAAAATCTGTACTTCCATTATGAAGGTTTTGTCCACCAAATGAAGAACTCGATGGAGACTGTGGCTTGGTTTCCTTGCAGACTCACCCCTTCTTGATGGAGACCATCAAAGCAGTCAGCCAAGATTTAAGCTAAGCGATTTCATCGGCCCCACCCTAGCCCCAATTGCAAACTCTGGAGCCAGCGGCACCTCAGCTCCAGCTGAGGTGCAAAGATAACGCTGTGGTTCAAATCCATCTTGACTCAAAGTTTCCCTGTTTCATCCTGGCTTAAGCTGTTCACTGCGTCTGTGGTTTTCTTACATAAATTTTCAATCCAGCTAGTGCTATTATACAGGGTCTTTTCCAACCCTGATGTCGGGGGTGGGTTTTTCGCACGCATATTTTTTCCAGATGTTATCAGCTCTCCGTAGCCCTCTTGGTGAGCAAAAGCATAGCCGGATCTTCTTGAACTTGACCTGCGGGTCTGAGGTCTTCGACGCCTTAAAGGCCTCGCTTTCTTTTGAGCTTTCTGCCACTGGCGGATCTGGGGAGGAAGCAGACTCAGAGTGAGATGATGCGCCCCTTCAATCAACGCAAGTGGGTCACTTGGTGAAGTGGAAGCCTTTTCGGTATAGCTAGGATCGATAATAGCCGAGCCAAGCCTTGGTTGCAAAGGAAAACTTTTTGTTTTTTCCTAATGGATTTTTATTCCTACCACGAGGCGGTAAGGTAAACGAGAAGTGCTAAGACAAATTTCATTATTGCCTCCATCTCAAAGGAGTTGGAACATACTTTTGTAAGAATAAAATATACTTTTAAGACAGGCAAAAAAAAAAAGACAGGCACCGCCCCAATTCAGTGAGTTTCTGACACTTTCGCCTCTGATTCCTACAACACAGGCCTTTTCCCCCTCTTTTTCTTGTAGAAGTTCTCAGGATCCAATAGTTATTCATAGTCGGTCTAGGAGAACATTTAGAAATAAGATTGAGAGTCAGAAATCTCTAACTCCAGTGGTAGATTAAAACTCCATGAAGAGCAACTTGTTGTTGTTGTGTGTGTGCTTCTGAGGGGCTCAACATAAATTGGGTGACTTTCAGCTTGCCTTTCATTTCACTAGGGAAACAGATGGCCCTAGTTTTGGTGCAAGTACCCACTGCTCACTGATCCAACTGATCTCTAGAGTCCAACCTCTGTGGCAGAGGAAGACCACTAAGAAGAAAGTCCTAAACTGACTCAACCTAGCAAGAAATAAATGTCATGTCCCTTCCTTTCAGCTCACTTACCAGCTCCTCGGACCAAAGTCCCGAGAGGAGATGCCATGGGCATGTCAAAAGGAATCTCCTCCCAGTTGGGTCCCAGGACCTGAAGGCCAACATGATTAAAGAAGGGCTACCCCGTTTCTTTAGGCCTCATGGACCTGGTCCCTTACCTCCTCAGTGTTTTCCCACTCTTCATGATGTGGGCTACAATGGATCTCTCCTTCCCACCCACCCCCCTTTCTCCTTTTCTCTTTATCTTTGGGTCTTTATTGATCCTGACATTGTCTCCCTGACACTCATCTTTCCCCAAAGTATTGAACCATGTTCTGCTCATTTTCTGGGTTTTGTATTTCTGTACAGTAAGTCCCCAGGTTACTAATAAGAACTGACAATTCATGAATACACTGACAAGCTACACTCACTGCCATCGAGTCAATTCTGACTCACAGTGACCCTACAGGACAGGATAGAACTGCCCCAGGCAGGGGGGTGGGGGGCTGCAAGGCTGAAAATCTTCACTGGAGCAGAAAGCCTCATCTTTCTCCTGTGGAGCAGCTGGTAGTGCCAAACTGCAGACCTTGTGATTAGCCACCCAAAGCATAACCCACTCTGCTACCAGGGCTTCCTGACAACTCATACCGGCCATTTCGTATGATGTAAATGTGCCCGCACTTTAAAACACTGGTACCCACCCTCACCCTACTCTTGACAACATTTTTACCACAATCATTTCACTTGATGCACAAGCAGCTTTGAAATCATTGAAAAACTTCCAGTCTTCTCTCACACTCAAGCGAGAATAAATAATAGTATGCACATTTCCAATTTACCTAGAAATTCAATTTGTGGACACACTTAACCATGATCTCTTTTGTAACCTGAGGACTGCCTATAATCTGTTCTTCTGATTATACTTACAACTTTGTGTTCTCCATCCCACCCATAATGGATCCTTTCGAAGGCCACAGATCCTCCATCTATCTGGATCTGTTCCCAGACTTCTACAGGAGTTTGGAGCCTCTTGGCCTCCTACTATACTTGACTATCTTTTACTCTGCCCTTTACCGAGTCAATAACTTTCCCTATCACTTGTGCTTGCCTTGAAACAAGTGCCTACAATGATGTTGAAAAGGTTCCTTAAAAAAAAAATTTAAGTTTCTTACGTACCCAACTAAACTTTCTATTTTCTCCATCCACATTTAGTTCAGGTATATCTCTTCAGTGACACCCAGGGGCCTGAAGGTATGGGCAGTCTCATGTACTCTGAGATGATGCAAGGCACCTGTAATTGTCTGTGGATGGGCATTTTGCACATCCTTCCCCGGGCTGCCCTCTAGTCAGGCAGAAAATGACACCATTCCAAGATCCAGAAACTAGTCCAGTAAGTACTAATTGGCGCTGACACTTACCTGATCACTCAGGGTTGGGTATAAACTTGCTTTCAGAAGTCTGAATGCCACCACGGGTATAACTGATGCCACCGTCGTGAGGAGAATGATGAGCCAGATGCGTTTCTGAGTCAACGAGTGCCTTGCATTTCCTAGCATTGAAGAATAGGCACTCGGTCATAAATAGGCCTGCATTGTTTCGTTAGTGGGTTTTTCTTTGGGCCAAGGAACTTTGTTGAAATACTTAGTATACTTAGAGAAGAGCCACGGGGTAGTTTCCCCAATGTGCACAATGGTAACAAGAAGAAAGCAGTGCTTATCCTTGGGAGCTGCGAGGTGGCCGGATCGCATAGCGGTTGCCAGCGTGGGTCAAGCATTGTCTGAGTCCAGCTCGGGTGAGCTCTACTCATGGGTACAAGCTTCTCCTTCAGCCTCAAGGTCCCTGATTACAAACAAACTATGATTTTGAAAGGCAGATAGCCTCTTATTTTTTTTACATAGCTGTAAAGCATATAGGCCTAAACTTTTTTAAAAGGCCATGAAATGCCTTCAAAAACCCTGCCTGAAAGTAACGTGGGAAACTCCAAGATTCAATCAGTTCATCTGATTGTCAAGAAGACCAGCGACGCCCCAGGGCTGGTGAAAGCAGAATGCCCCTCCCTGAGGGGTTGCTAATGCAGCCATCCAACAAGCCTGAAGCCAGTTTCCTCACTCTATAGTCGCACTTCATATGCGGCAATGCTGGTTTGAAGGAAGCAGCAAGCCGTCAGCAAAGCCATCAGATATATACCAGTCCTATTGGTGGAAAGTACAGCCACAGTGGTCCTTGGAAGCGAGGATGGTGAGACTTCATTCCACCTGCTCTGGACATGCTGCCAGGAGAGACCAGAGCCGAAAAAGGACACCATGCTTGGTAGGGTGGAGAGGCAGCAAAAAGAGGGGGAAGATTCTCAACTAGAGGGTCTACTTGGCGTGTATACTGGTACAGATAAGAGCTTGAAACACAGGAAATCCAGAACAGATAAACGCCTCAGGACCAATTAGGGGAGCAGCAACACTAGGAGGGTAAGGGGGTGGGAGTGGGGGTGGGGGTAAGGGGGCACCGATCACAATGATCGATGTATGGCCCCCATCCCAGGGGGATGAGCAGCAGAAAAGTAGGTGAAATGAGACAGCAGTTGGTATAAAACATAGGAAAAGAAGAATAATTTATAAATTATCAAGGGGGCATGGGGTAGGGAGGGTGGGGAGGGAAGGGAGAAAAATGAGCTGGCACCAGGGGCTCAAGAAGAAAGAAAATGTTTTGTAAAAGATGATGACAACATATGTAAAGATGTGTTTGACCAAATGGATATATGTATGGATGGTGATAAGAGCTATAAGAGCCCCCAATAAAATAAAATAATTTTTAAAAGAGAGAGAGAAAAAAGAAATAGGTGGAGGATATGTTGTTAAAGAAGCTCTACATTTTAATATTTTTTGTTTATTAAAGGTTTCTGTGATTTTGAAAAAAAATAGAGGGTCTACTTTTTTTTCTTTTAAAAATCATTTTATTGGGGGCTCTTACAACTCTTATCACAATCCATACCTACGTCCATTGTGTAAGCACATTTGTACATGTGTTGCCCTCATCATTGTCAAAACATTTGCTTTCTACTCAAGCCCTTGGTATCAGCTCCTCATTTTCCCCCTTCCTCCCCGCTCCCTCTCCCTCATGAACCCTTGATAATTTATACACTGTGATTATTTTGTCACGTCTTACACTGTCCGACGTCTCTCTTCACAAAGAGGGTCGACTTGACCAAGTGTGACATGGGGACGATTGTGCTTGGTAAAGTCGAGGGTCAGTGAGACACGGGAAGATGGTTCCAGCCCAGAGCTGAAGCATCCCAGTGGTGAGGATGGAATAGGACCAGGCAGCATGTTGTTCTGTTATACATAGGGTTACTCACCATGAGTTGCAGCCCACACAATAACACCTAGAAATGTATATGACCACATACATTTTTCCCTGTTGGTTTTCTACGAATTCACATGCCACCCCAAGCAGTATCTAGATCCTCTCTCCGGATATTAAAGTGTGAGTACCGTTTAGATGGAGTTTGAATGTGCACGTTCGGCTACTGACGGATACGTCTACTTTTCCTCCCTTTGGAGGGTAGAATCTGCCTACCAAAGAGCAGCCGATGCCAGTTGCTCTCAGACACGGACAGAAACAAACTTGACTGAGTAAATTAAATGTCTCTTTGAGCTCCTTGATTCTCAATCCCCGTAGGCGTTCTGGAAAAATAAGCTTCACTGGAAAACCACACTTCTGCTTGTTGTTGGCGACTAAGGGGAAAAAATTTATTACTATTTTCCCCTCAAACCCCAATGTTGATCTCACTTTTGACTAGTCTCATTGGAGCTCAGTAATTAATTCCTGAAATGGCATGTGCTTGGCCAGAGAGAGTGGGCCCCACACAAACGACTTTCTCGAGTCGAGAAGTTCTACTTTCATTAGCTTGTTAGAACCGTCTCGGGACTGGAAGGCTTCTGGTGAATTCACTGAACTTTCGGATCTGGCAACAACAATCATCTTAAAAATAGTTTTTATGTCTTTCCTCATATGCCTCTTCTTGTTCTTAACCACCATGTCTCTACATGGTTGAAATCTTTTGGTAAACAAAATATGTTACATATTTATTAAGAGAAGTGCAGGACCCCTGGGGGTGTCCTGGGTTAGCCCCTGAACTGGAACCATAAGGCCAACAGTTCAAATCCACCAGTTGCTCAGAGGAAGAAAGACAAGGTTTTCTGCTCCTGGAAAGATTTACCGCAGAAACCCATAGGGGCAGGTCTACCCTGTCCTATAGGGTTGGAATCTGCTTGATGGCAATGAGTTTTGGTGCATTTGGTACAATGTCAGGATTTCCAAGTACGTTCAGAGCAAAGTAAAAGTCTAATGAACTTGAGCATATGCATGCACAAACATGGAATTACAATTTCAATCTCTTTCAAGCAATGGAAACGGTTGCTCTTATTTGGTTGTCTGCATACATCGTAACAATTGTTTTTCTAGACTGGTTCCCCACTAAATCCCCAAAACCGCTGCTACCCTGTTTCCCCGAAAGTAAGACCTCCCCCGGAAATAAGACCTACTTACAGTTTTGCCTCTCGCTGAAATATAAGGCATCCCCCCCCTGAAAATAAGACTCCCAGAACATAAGGCCTCCCTGATAATAAGGCCTCCTGAAGCTACTGTAACTCTGGACTCTGGACCGTAGCGGCAGGGGCCACTGCGCAGCTCACTGTTGGCCGCAGCACAGTCAGAGCAGACAGGAAGTGTGAGGTCTCTTTTAATAAAACAATAAACAATAAATGTGTACCATATCTTTCTTCCTAGAAAAATAAGACATCCCCTGAAAATAAGACCTAGTGCATCTTTGGGAGCAAAAATTAGTATAAGACACTGTCTTATTTTCAGGGAAACAGGGTATTGAGTAACTCCCATCTCATAGTGAGTGACGCTATAGGGCAGAGCAGACTGCCAGATAGGGTTTCCAAAGCTGTAATTATTTTTCTTCCACGGACCAATTGGTGTTTTGAGCTTATGGTTAACCACAGAGCATTTAAGCACTGTACAACCAGAACTCCTATGAACCTAACGCTAACCCAAACCAAACGCACCATCATGACATGGATTCTGACACATATATACCCTACAGAACAGGGTAGACCTTCTTCTGTAGCTTTCCACGGTTGTATATCTTTACGGGAACAGAAAGCCTCATCCTCTTCTATGGAGCTGCAGATGGGTTAGAAGTAAGGACCTTGTATTAACAGCCCAGCACACAATCAACTGTACAGCCACAATGCTCCTTGGAAGTGAGGATGGTGAGACTTCATTCCAGTGCTCCTGATGAACAGTTGATTATGCTCGTGGCAATATAGCAGGATGACCTAATTAAGCTCAAGAAGGTCGATTTCTTGCATAGCTTTCCCTCCGTCTGTTGGGCTGAACTCAGAACTATAATTCCTACGAGCTTACCTCACCCAAGGTCTTGCATTAGTCACCCCCTTGCATCAAACACAGAGAGGCCTGAGGTGCAGTGGTTAAAGCACTCGGCTGTTAACTGAAAACTTTAGAAACTCTATGGGCAAGTTCTACTGTGTCCTACAGGGCTGTCTGAGTTAGAACCAATTTAATGACAGTGGGTTTTCAGGCATACCAAGTGTCATACCATTTGCTCAAAATCATTTTGAAATATGGAGTATAGAGGTGTACACGCCATGTAGCATCATAGAATCTCGAGTTTTCTTAAGGATTTCAGGGAGCTGTTTGCTACTTATCAGCTTCTCAAAATCACTCATGCTGTCCTCAGCCAATAATTCAGCAACATTTTAAAAACTCACCATCATCATTATTAGTTTTCATGGAAAAGTAGTATGTGTTAGGTTTCATGCCAAGCTTTTTTTTTTACATATTATTTAATCCTCACACGTTTTCTATGATTGGAGCTATTAATAGCTCCAGTTTACAATGGAGTACCATAAGGCATAGAAAGGGTAGAAGCTTGCTCAAGAGAGATGGTCAGTGGTGGACCTGGGCTTGAACTTTGGGTGTCCAGAGCAGAGTCTCCTCTTCATGCTACCTGTACACCTTTGCTCACAGAGGGACACAGCCTTTGTCGCTCTTGGGACTCTCCATAAGCTGCTGTCACAATGGCTCTTCTGCATCCGGTGGGGACAGTAGAAAGGAATATTTGGGAAACTCGTCAACATTGAAAGGCTGAAGATGCCTGCTTCCATCAATTTCTGCAGACGGATTCCTTGGCCACGCTCAGCCACCACTCAAACCAGAAACCGAATTACGAAGACAAATAGCAGCATCAGACCAGCCTCTACTCGATCATAGGATTCACTTACCAACAAACGGAAACTGGTTTGGGAAGATGCCGAAGATGCCATTACTGTGCATAGCAAATAAAATGGAGAAGTAAGTAGCAAGGCTGCCCCAGACGAAGACATGATTGATGGCAGTCCAATAACTGGTATCCAAGGTTATCTGTAAAGATAATCAAGTGTAAAAGGGAGACTTTTCAGAACCAAAGCAGGATCATTTTAGTGATAATATCTCCCCCAGACCGACTCTGGCTAATCCAGATGGATCCACCTTTGTAGCTGCCAATCCATTCCCACCTCCTTTGCAGAATCAGAGACTGACTGAACTTTACCATTTCTGGTAGACAATGGATTTGAGGACCTCTATCTGACAAGCCATTGTGCCTGTCAAGGTTGAGGTACAATCAAGAGAAGAATGCCAACCTTCTTTTAAGTGAAAACTCAGAAAGCTGAGCGGTTCATCATTTCAAAGTGACTTTCCAAATTCCTCTCAAAATAGCCCTATTGGGGGGAAAAAGTTTTTGTAGGGAGCTAGTGCAAAATTTTATAATCTGTATGTAAGTTTTATATATTCCATAAATTTTCATAGGACTCTTTTGACACATCCGTAAGTTATTTTATATACCTTTTCCAACACAGTTTCCTAGTCCTTACTCAATTACCCAAAGAATATTCTTAACCCCCTTTGCCATAAAATTGAGAAACTGGGATTCAAGTGACCTGGGGGTAGGTTTATATCCCTTCTTCTGTCCAATAACTATTGTAGTATTTCAGCTTACCAAAAAAAAAGTGGTCTGATATTAGGGAATTACAGAAACCACTGGTAAATATAAATTATGCAGAGAAAATAGTGATTTCTGGCACCATTATTTGCATTTCATATGGCCTAAGTTGTCCAAGTAAACGTTTCTATTTCTAGCAGAACTTGAGACAAAATTAGAGATTTTTTGGTAGCAGAAAGGAAATAGATCTATCACTATCACTTCTCAGTTTACTATCCTTCATAAAAGGACAACCTTTTCTCTCCTTGAGAAGTCTGAGAACAGAAAGCCCTGTCATCTGGGCCTCAAAAAACAGATGCCTAGTTTTCCAATATATTTAACTGCAAGACCTTAGGCCAACATCTCCAATTTTACCTTCTACCAGCAGCCAGTTAATTCACCCCCACCAAGAGACATAAGAGCTTCACCCGTGTGGGTATGAGGAAACGAAACACCAAAGCCAGCCAAGAGGACTCAACTGGAAAACAGCAGATTGAGCCTACTGAGGAAGAACTACGAGAACAGGTTACACGAAACCCATCAATTCCATAGCAGCCCTACAGGACAGCTAGAACTGCCTGGCAGAGTTTCCCAGGCTGTGATCTTTAGGGAAACAGGTGGGCTCAATCACTGCCCTTTCAGCTGCAGCTGAGTGCTGGCTTTGCTGCTGCCCAATCACAGCCACCACAAGAAGGAAGAAGAATTCTTGAGGCTAGGCAATTAGATCACAAAAAATATTTCTGGGTCTTAAAAAAAGGATTCGTTTGGAATGTCAGAATTCACCAGAGAAACAACCACAACAACAAAGAAGTGTCACTGATGAGAACAGAATTAAGTCTGTGAAAGCCAATGGGAATAATACCTCCCAACAGAGAGCAAAACTTGAAGACGTGGAAAACAGGTGTAAAAAGCTGGGAGCTGGATGCCACATCCACAGGTGGCAGACCCATGAACCCAGCAGACAATGGATGCGCGGGCCCTCTAGAAGGAGGAGCAAGAGAGAGAGAAGTGAAGCTCAGAAGAAGATCCTGTAAAGGACAGCGTGGGTTTCCAGATTTAAGGGACCTGCTAAACCCTAAACACATCCGTAAAAGAAGATACATTCCCAATGCCATTTGTGAAGTTCCAGGGAAAAGGACACAAGCTTCGAGAGCAGTGGTGCCCCACCTTCCTCATTCTGTGACCCTTTTTTCAATGCTACTTCATCACTGTCATTTTGCTACTGTTACGAATCAGGCGACCCCAGTGAAAGGGTCGTTCAACCCCCAAAGGAGTCACGACCCACAGGTGGAGAACCGCTGTTAGACCCAAAAGATATCATTGACAAAGGAGAGAGGAGCACAGCAAACTGCTGTCCTGGGACATAATGGGGCAGCACTTCCAAATTCTAATGCAAAAGACTCTAGTCCAAGAATGTTATTTTCTTCCAATAGGTCATTTAAATGTAAAACCAAAGAAAGGCAGCTCCCACCCTCTTAAAAGGATAATGTCTATTAACACTGTGATAGGTGGGTTTATTGTGCCAACCTGGCCAGGAAACACGTGTGGGGTTAATACGGTTGGAGTTGAATTGAAGGGCAAAGAGATAGAGGGCTCTGCGAGCCTCACCTGTCTGTCTCTTGCTCTCTGATGATTGAACCTTAGCTAGTTCTCTGCCTCCCCTTGTGAGCTAGACTGCCTGTGGGACACCGAACCTGTAGACTGTGTTTCTGTCGTTTGAGATTTCTTCAAGACCTGCTTTACCACACTGCTGGTGTGTACATCACTTGAGGTGTGGACTGTCAGACCCTGTCATCTGGCTGACTGTTGGTGACTTGCTTGTTGTTTGCTGTCTGTGGCCAGACTGTCTGTGTTGCTCCACAGAAGACTCAGCTGTCTGCTTCCTACACTTGCATCCAGCAGCCCTCGTGAGTTGAATGACTGCCAGTATTTTAACTGTCTCATGGAAGTAAGCTGAGCTGAGCCATTTGTACTGCTCTGTGGATGAATTAGCTGTTTATTCGTTATGTTGTATCTCTCTAGCTATTTAAAATTATGTGTCCTGGTTTTGTTTCTCTAGAGAACCCTGTCTAACACAAACAACTTCTGAAGAAATTAATGCAATAAAATAAAAATTCAAGCTGAAGAAAGACTTCAAAATAGCGCAGGACACAGAAAGATAAGACATAGTGATTAGCAGTCTCATACATTTATTTAAATAAAACATTGCCATTGTGTAAAATCTTACTCATAACTATCCCATTTGTCTCAGAAAATAACTACACTCCACAGTGTTTAAAGGCGGATTTTTCAGAAGTAGATCTTCAGGTTTTCTGTTTCGTTTGTTTGTGTGAAATGAACTTGTTTGCCACGAAAGACCCCAGTCCATTTCAATTTTGCTTTTTCTCCTCTTTCGAAAAAAAAAAATTCTGATTAGCAGATTTTCTTCTGAGGTACTTCTGCATGGGCTTCAATGTCCAACTTTTTGGCCAGATTCTGCTGGCATGGGAGTATAACAGAACATCAATTATAGGCGAGAATCACTTAAAAGGAAATTTAGATGTATATGACAATTAACCGATTTCTTTAAAATTAAAAAAAAAAAAAAAGAAAAAACCTTTTGTCATGTTAATTGTAATGGCCAATTCACTGACACCATTTAATTTCTTACTATGCATCACACACAATGAATTTTCCCGGTAATACTTCTATAAATATAACTTACTATCATCAAGTCAGTTCTGACTCGTAGCAGACCCTATAGGATAAAATAGAATTGCTCCTTGGTTTTTCCATGACTGTAAACCTTCTCAAGAGCAAACAGTCTCATCTTCCTCCTATGGAGTGGCTGGTGGGTTCGAACTGCTGACCTTTGGGTTAGCAGCCCCACACTTAATGTGCTGTGCCACCAGGGCTCCTCTATATGAGTATAGCAAATAACACGAAGGATAGTTTGAAGAGTGTCTTTCCATTTGCTTTTTCCTTCAGACACTGGCCTTTTATTTCAGTTATTACCTTCCAAATCGTCTCTTGGACCAAGAAACAGACCTGATCTTAAGGCAAATGAGCTGGTATGATATCCTACCCACTGCCTTCGCCATATAGGACAAGAATCCAGAGAACCAAGGAAGAGGAAGAGGAGGAGGAGGCCACCCAAATCTCTGGGCTTGGACTGTAAGCGCATCCATGGAGTCTGCTCAACAATTCAAAGGCCACGCAAAACAAAATCGAGGCCACCTATCTTGCTGAACCTAGGGAGAACTACAGATCGGAATGGCTCTAACAAATAGACGAAATCAACCAAGGAGATCACACCGAGGTGTTTTGACCATTAAGGTTACCTGCACGGTGACCACAAGAATTCAATATCTAATGGACTTGTCTACAGTTTCCATGTAAAGGAGATGAAAACACAACTCAAGAAGCCAGATGGAGAACATAAAGAGCATCCACATCCCAACCTCAATGTGAGATTCAGCTTTGCCACAGAAAGAACATTGGACCTACTGAATAATTCCACAGAAATGTAGTACCAACTACATTTTTTTTCTTCTCAGAACACAAAAAGGAAGTGGTGTGATCATTTCTCTTTATATATTCAGCCCAAACCAAGGAAATAATTTACTGACCCGAAGGGCAGGTGACAGACATTGCTGTCAGGTTTCCACTAAATGAAGGTGGTAGGCATCTAATGTTAAATATTTCTTGAGGATCATTTGCCTTCCTAACAAATAGACAACATCAACCAAGGAGATTGTCAAAGTGGCCCAACTACCGCCTTCAGATGATTTCACCCTCAGATTACCTGCACGCTGACCACAAGGACCAGAGATGTAGCCATGGTAACTGCAAAAGACTGGTAGTCTGCCAGGTGCTGCCCGTCTTCTCCGACGCCATTGTAAAGGGCCCCGTAAGGGATGAAGAAAAGGGCTAGTGACGTGTAGATTCCATGTGCCATACAGATGAAAAATTTACGTTTGTTGAAGAGTTGATTGAGCTGTCCAGGTTCGTAGAGTTGGGGACAGTCCATACTGCTCTGGTCACTCACGTCCTGTTAAACAAAGCGTTACTTCATGGGGGGAAGGTTGAGGGAAAACCAGAGTGAACGTATAATCCTTGTCTCCAGAAAAAGCAAGTGCATAGTGTATTTTTTGCTTATAATCTGTCCGAACATGTACCAGGCACTAAGCTAGAATGAGGAATTATCTTGTTTTCAGTCACACAATAACCCTGAAGATAATAAAACGATCCCAATTTTACAGACCAGAAACTTGAAAGACTCACGAAAGGTCAGACAGCTATGAAGTAACAGAATTCACTTAAGTACTTGGCTTGACTTTAATCCAGATATTTGACTTCAAATCAAAAGGTCTGCCACCCCTAAGAAGTGCTTGTCTCTAGCCCATTTTGTGTAGCCAGAGCCCTAGTGATGGATTGTCAAGGCAGTGAGGGGTACTGACCAGGAGATGGCAGCAAAGAGCTTGGGGGTAGGTAGGAACTGTCAACTCTGGAGTTGCTAGCTTTGGGGGAAAGGTGTTTCAGGAGGGACCAGAGGGGGAAATTCCAGATCGGATTCCAGGTGCAGGGAGACTTGGGGCTTAAGTCTACCCAGTGAGAACTGCAATGGCAGTTACCACGTATTCAGGACCAGGAATTTGGACCGAACAGGAAGACAGAACACTTGGCATCAAACAGGTCTTGGGGGAAACGAAAGCAGCCCTTCTCAAACTTAAGGTGCCCAGGAACCATCTGGGAAGCCAACTCTGATCCGTAGGTCTTGATGGGGAGTCAGAAACTCTCTGCCTTTCCAACCAAGTGCCAAGGGGTGCCGATGGTCTCCAGATTGGATTGTCAGCACTAAAGCCAACTGACCAGAACCAAAATGGACCCCAAGAATCAGTCGCTGTGGACATCGGAGGACCCTGATAGAGAAGATGTGGCTGCAGGAGGAGCAACACAGACAGGGGACCTGGTGTGGTTAAGCAAGCAGGCTCCTTTCCCACTCGTGGGCTGCGGGGTTGATCAACTCTTGGTGAACTGGGTCCCATGAAGAACGATGGAAAATTTCCATGAGGAAGTCCTGCTTGAAGATGGTGTTGGGGTGCTTCTTCCTCTGGTCCAGTGACTCGTGGGGTTACGTGCACAGGCTTTGAAACGAGATAGTCCTGAGTTCAAGTCCTGACCCTACTGCTCAGCAAGTGTATGGTTTCAGGCCTCCACTTCACTTGAGTGTCAGTTTCCTCCTCGGTAAACAGTCACCGGCAAACCATAAACCCTCCCTTACAGAACCACCATCCTGGTTAAATGGACATATGAAGTCCCCAGCAGAGTGCCTGGAAAACAGAAAGTACTAACAGATGATTTTATCATCATAATAAATATAATAATGATATATCCTCACCACAAACCAACCCATTCCCGTGGAGCGGATGCCTGCCGTATCTAGACTGTAAATCTTCCGGGAACAAACAGCCTCATCTTTCTCTAGTGAAGTGGTTGATGGGTTTGAACCACCAGCCTTGCAGTTAGCAGCCACACACCTAATCCCCAGTGCCCCAGGGCTCTATAGAATAATAACAGTAATAGTCATAATGGTAAAAACCTGCTGTCTAGATGCCATTGGGTCAATTCCAATTCCTGGGGACATGTGATGCATTACCCCATGAGACAGATTTATGGAAGTGGACTGCCAAGTCTTTCTCCAGCCGACTGCTGCCTGGGTGGGTTTCAACCAGCAGCCATTTGGTTGGCAGCTGAGAACTTAGCTGCTACACTACCAGGGTTCTTTGGTAAAAATACAACCACCTCAATGTCAAGTGGCCTGGGCAGCGGGCCTATTTCTGTCACTTATGGGCTGCATGGCTCAAGGGCAGTCACTAGAACCTCTGAGCCTTGCTTTCCTCATTATAAAATGAACAGGTCCCTGGAGGACGGCTGAGGAGGCCCCTCTAGCACAACATGCCATGATCCTGTGATCCATTTGAGGGCCAAAGCAGACAGGGAAGGAAGGAAGGAAGGAAGGAAGGAAGGAAGGAAGGAAGGAAGGAAGGAAGGAAGGAAGGAAGGAAGGTCAGGGGGCGACACTCAACTTGACA
>NW_022103905.1:8238724-8244340 GCF_000313985.2 Echinops telfairi
TTTTTTTTTTCAAATTGCACAATAAACCTCGTTTCCCAGAATCTGCTTGCTTTTTATTATTTGATCCCACAGTCTGGGCAGCGACACAGCACCAAGAAAAGAAACACTTGTAAACATCGGCACTTGGCTAGGTCAGTGCTCAACCCTTTCACATCCACGGTCTGCAGGGGCTCCCCCCTCGGCTGTCACATTCCACAGAGCATGCTCTTCACCAACTGCCCTTTGTGCATCCGACGAGCAAGACGCACAATGCGCGGCAGGGCCGGCGGACTGGAAGAGTAGAATGAGCTCATAATATGGAGATTTATATTTTGCAATAGAAGACTCTGGGCCAGAAAATGGGGCCCAGCGAACGGGTCTAAGAACAGCCTGCTGCAAAAAATCTGGTCTCCTTAAAAATACTGTTAAAAAAAAAACCCCAACCTTTTTAAAATAATGCACTTGAATTGTGCTGTGGAAACTCTTCAGGCTTATCTGCCACTTCCCAGTGGGACAGACAGACTTTTTTCCCCCCTTCCAGGAAGTACCTTCCAAGACTTTGATTGGCCCCAGGATGCACCATCTTTTAAGATGGATTCCCTCCCTTCTCCCCTTTGAGACACACTGGCACAAAAGACCACATTCCGTTTTCTCCATGGCTGGCAGGGGGCTCTGCATCCTCCTCTCCTCTTGGCAGACTGCTATGCTTGCCTGTAGGGTTCTGGGGCTGTGCTGGCCAAAGAAGCCCCATTGTAAATGCTTGGCACATCTAGTTCCCTAGTTTTCTATCAGTGACTGGTTCCGAACAAACTCACAGCGGCTAATGCAGCATTCCCACGTGTGAGCCAGGAGACACCGGTTCTGAGATCTTCATTGGCGAGTGAGAACTCAACAAGTCGCCTTCAAAGTCAATTCGGACTCAGGTGGCACCAGTGTGTCAAAGTACACTGTGCTCCATCGGGTTTTCACTGATGGATTTTGAGATAAATAGATCACCAGATCTTGCTTTCAGGGCACCTCTGGTGGACGAGGACCCCCAGCCTTTCAGTTAGCAGCTAAGCAGATTAACTGTTTTCACCACCCAGGGACCCTACTAATAGTTGACACATGGTGGTGGAGAGGTAGGGTGGGAACGGCAGTCACATGAGTTTGGGAAATGCCAGCTAAATGAAGTTAAAGACTACTCACTGGGGACCCCGAATGTGAAGTATGACCCTTAAGACGATAGCAGCCAAGCTTTGATCAGATAGTGTGTTGGAGGAAAGGATTCTGGAAGAGCTTGTGCTCCACCAACACCCCTCGACCAATTACACTTCAGAGACTCTTTCCCTGAATCAGCCTTACAAGACAGAAGCAGCTATGGCTTCTCGGCCTTTTGGTTAAGCTCAAGTGTAGTAGATAGAAGCAACTCAAAGGATTCGACAGAGAAAACTAAGTGATAAGGATAGAGTCAAACACATACCTGGTCAAAAATCCCCATGGCTAAAACGGGCAGCGACGTGTAGACAATGTTGAAAAGAGTGATGAACCACTGGTCGTACACAGTCTGACAAGAAAGAACACAGCAGTCAGAACACCGTCCATAGGAGCAAAACTATTCACGTTCAAGCTCCTTGGGTCCAAAAGGCAATTTAAAGAGGTGGGTGGGAATTTGATTTTAGAGTCAAACAGATATAGATTCTCCCCTAGGAGATTCTAAACCTCGCTAAAGTTCGATTTCTTTCCCTAAAAATAGGCCTATATTCCCTCCCTATAAAGTCGTGATGGGGATGACATGGGTTAATAGATATGTAGAACACCAGGCACATAGCAGACCCTGGTGGCAAGTTCTTATTCATTTTCAATGTCTTCTCATATGTTCAATCAGGTGATGCAAGGGGTCCACAAAAGATCCATCAAACCTCCAGAGGACAATACAGATTGTCCTGTTAACTCGACCCTTGGTTCAACTAGAGAGTGGTTCAAAGGGAGGCGGGCATGAATCTAGCTGCTCACTAGGCTATATAAGCAGTGGAAACAATAAAAGTGGGTCTTCAGGAGGAAGCCCTTCAATAAGATGACCAACAGCGGCTGCAACAATGGGCTCAGGCAGAGGAATGAGTGTGAGGCTAGCACCGGCTGGGCAGTATTTTAGTCCTTGGTGCATAGGGTTGGTACACTTAACAACTCGTGTGTGTGTGTGCATGTGTGTGTGTAGTAAATTACAGATTTTCTTGTTTAGCTCACCCAAAGTCAATGAGCCATGTGGCGCAAATAGTACTTCCCCATTTCGGAGATGCGCACAAAAAGGAGAAGAAAGGCAACTGATTTTTCAAAGTCACACCCCTTATCACAGTCTAAAGCACAAACTGACACCTAGTTCTCCAGCTACTAACCAATGTCTTTTCTACCACTGGCCTAATTCATCCATTCAGCAAAAATCCGTTGAGAAACTACTATGTGCTGGGTACTAAGCTCCAGGCAACAGTAATTCGGCACGATCAGATCACAGAAGTCATAGTCTACATCCTTTAAAAAAAAGTAAATCTAGCACATGCATGTATATAGAAATAGATATCAAGGCAGATAGGTGAATAGAAAATTAGGAAGGGGTGTATTAAGGCGGAAAGGGAGAGAGTGTAGAGGGAAAGTATAGTAAATAGAGAAGATGACATTTGAGAAAAGACCCGAAGGAAATAGAGAATAAAATATATAAATTTCTTGGACAGGAATATTCTACACTACAAACAGATCCTGTGAGAAAAACCCTGATCTGAAACAAGAAAGGACCTCGAATATTCAGAGGATGTCCCGTTTGGGTCCTCTGTTGTTAAAAGAAAAAAAAAAAATCCCACTGCTGTGGAGTAATTTCCAAACGACAGTGACCCTGTAGGGTTCAGTAGAATCGCCGACTCGTGTGGCCAAGGCAGTGGCTTGTTCCGAAGAAGATGGCCCTCTCTTGCATCCACAGAAGAATTGCTGGGTTCCAATTGGCCACATTTGGGTTATGAGCCGAGCACTTCAACCACTGACAAACCAAAGCTCCATCCTATGTCGGTAGCTGTGCAATGACGTTGAGTGGAACGAGTAGACTTTAGAAGATTCTGAGCAAAGCATCAGCCTGATCATATTTGTGTTTTCACAGGACCCCACTGGAGGCTGTGTGGAAAAGAGACTCACATGGGGAGGGGGGGCATGGTGCAAACTGGGAAACCCATCCTGAGGCTTGTGCAATAGTCCCAACTCTCAAAACTCACTCCCATTGAGTCAATCCCAACTCAGTGCAGCCTTCTTCAGGGTTTCAGAAACAGTGGATCTTTATGGGAGCAGATAGATGGCCTCTTCTTTCTCCTGTCGGGTGGCTGGTGGATTGGAACAGCTGACACTGGTTCACGCCACGTTATGCTCATTAAACGTGCCTTCTTTCAGAAATGGAAATAATGGCATTTTCCCCTCTAAGTTTGCAAAAAGTGATGCCGAAGGCTATCATCACTCATTTATTTTAGCTAACTTAAAATACAGTTCCACCAGAGGAAAAGCACTTCACCATGTTTTAAAACACAATTGCATAACCTGTGGCTGGATTCAGCATCATATGAGGGGGCTTCAAAAGTTCATGGGAAAAAATGGAACGGAAATATAATGGAAGCTTTACAATAACAACAAGAAATGGTGATTTCAGTTTGTGAGATGATCTGCGTAAATATAGAGAGTTTGTTTCTTTTTAAAAAATATCTCTCCAAATTCCTTATCCCTCCAACCTGACTAGTGGTTTGAGTGGCTTTTTAAAGCAGAGAGAGAGAGAGAGAAGGAAAAGTAAAATTGCAATGGACTTGGAGTCTACACGGACAAACAAGTTCATCTCAAACAAACAAAAAATAATAATGAAAGTTTTACATGGTCTTTTTGAAACCTCAACACATAGTAGCTAACAAAACAGAGGCAATGTTAGTTAGATACTATGTGGAAGGATTTCAGGAGCAGCCTGTCAGCTGGTGTAGGCAGACTTTTCAGTTAGCAGTCAAACCCTTAACCACTGTGCTACCGGGACTCTTTCCCCCCACTCAGTGGATGTCAAAAATATGGTGTCTGCATCTGCAACATCGGCATCTCCAGAGAACTTGGTAGAGATGCAAAGTTTGGTCAGAAACTCTGGGGATGGGTCCAGAAACTTGTGTTTTAAAAAACCTCCAGATGTTGTTTTAAACACCTCCAGAAGGGTGACAGAGGATGATGTAAGATATGAAAATAATGATCTATAACTTATCAGGGGTTCATGAGGGAAGGAAGGCGGAGGAGGGAGGAGGGGAAATGAGCTGATATCAAGGGCTCAAGTAGAGAGAGAATGCTTTGAGGATGATGAGGGCAACACATGTACAAATGTGCTTGACACAATGGATGAACGTATGGATTGTGATAAGAGATGTAAGCACCCCCGATAAAAGTATTTAATAATAAAAAAAAACCCTCCAGATGATTCCAATGCACAGAGAACCACTGGTCTAATCCAAGTAACCCACTAGGAAAGCCCACACGTGGTCAGGACAGACACTAGATTAAACATGAAGATGGTGCAATTAGCTAGAGCAGTCTGTGTGAAAGGGGTCCTGGTGGCATAGTGGTTACGAGTTGGGTTGCTAACCACAGGGTAAGAAGTTCCAAACCACCAGCCGCTGCATGGGAAAAAGAGGAGGCTTCCTACTCCCCTGAAAATGTCCCGTCTTGGACACCCACAGAGGCAGTTCTACACTGTCCTGTGGAGTCACTATGAGTCAAAATGACCCAATGGCAGTGGAGTTGGTTTTTTTTTATTATTCAATGTGGAAAATAAAAAAAGAAGAAATGAAAATAGAGATAGGTTCGTTTAAACCAAATATTTTATAAATAAACCCCCAAAAAAGGCATGCCAAATCTAAAGCTTAAAGCAACCCTATAGGACAGAATAGAACTACTCCATAATCTTCATGAAAACAGACTGCCTCATCCTTCTCACACAGAGAGGCTGGTGACAATGCGAGGGAGGCAGCCAGCCTTCCTGTCCACAGGGAAGCACTTAACCCATGGTGGCAGCAGGGCTCCTGATGTCTGCCACAGTTGGGCATCCCCATCAGATCCCCCGGTTTCTGGAGCACCACTGTTCTCCCTGGCTGATCTCATTGAGGATTAAAACTCTGGTCGCTTAACATGTGACTCTGATCCTGAAAGCAGAGCAGAGGGCAGCTAAGTGTAGAGGTGAGAAGCCAGGGAACATTAATATCAACTTCACAGTTTGAGTAAAGATGGTTTGGGTAGCAGTGTGCCAGCCTATCTAAGCTTGATGTGTCTGTAAATATAAATCATTAACTACTTTTCTGGGTCCTGAGAGGGCTAAGTAAAGTTGTCCATCCAGTTTTGCAACTCTTCCGGCCAGAACCTTTATAACATGACATTATATCTTTCAGAAACATCCCTCAGCCAATAGCCCTTTTAGTTCTTTTTTTTCCTTTAAATTATTTTATTGGGGGCTCATACAGCCCTTATCACAATCCATACATACATCTATTGTGTCAAGCACTTTTGTACATTTTTGCCATCATCATTCCAAAACATTTGCTTTCTACTTGACCCCTTGGTATCAGCTCCTCATTTTCCCCCTCCTTCCCCACCCTCCCTCCCTCA
>NW_022103905.1:8245505-8257977 GCF_000313985.2 Echinops telfairi
CCCCCCATGCCGTACTTGCTGTAAAGTAGCATTTAGATAACTCTGAGAAGCTAAAATCAAGACTGCTTTACTCCAAATGCCAAGTAATTCCCACAAAGGGGAAAAAGATGAACATATTCTGCTATTACTTTTCCTAAAGACACTATTAGGAACAGTAATGGTGTGCCTCACTTTAAGAAATCTCCACTTCCCAGAGCATGGAAAAAAAATGTACAACATATATTCACATTACAAGAGCTGATTAATCTCCCTTGGCACATTTACGATAACATAAATGCCAAAATTGAATTCATACTCAATTGCTCTGGGATTAAAATGATGGGGAAAATCAGCTTCATGCATATCGCTAAAACCATCTCCTTAATGTGGGACAGGAGGAGGGAGCACTTGAACGGATTGTGATGATGTATATACAACTCTTTTTAAATTTTACTAAACTACAGAAGTGTATGATATGTGAATATAATATCAAGAAAACTACTAAAGAAAAAAAAAGAAATTAACTTGGCCAGTGGTTACCGTGTATGAAGGAGGAAGAGTTTTTGCTTAGGGAGCATTGAGTTTATGTTCATGATGTTGAAATAATTTGGAAAAGGGTATCAATAATGGTTGCATAACACAAAGAGCAGAATCAATGGTGCTGAATTATATACATAGAAGTTGTTAAAATGGAAAATGCTTTGTTGTGTATATTTTTGCCACAATTTAAGAAAAATAATCATTACACCAATAACTATGAGTCCATGGAAGAAGAAAATGTCCTAAAATTGACTGTGGTGATGCTTGTACAACTCTTGATGTGATTGAACTATTTAATCGGATGATATATGGGTGAAGTACCAAGAAGACTGTTTTTAAAAAAAAGTACCATTGATTAAACCCCAAAGAAGTAAAGATAACTAAAGTGTTTTTTTTTAATAGTTAAGTAGCTTATTAAGGAAGTAACAGTGAAGAATAATTCTGGAGCAGGATCAATTGGGAAATAAGAGGAACACGCAGAATGCAGTTCTTGATCAGGACAGCTTCTTCTTGCCCGCTGCCCTGGGCCCCTGTTTGGAAGGCCTTCTCTGGAAAGTTCTACAACTCTTAGCTCTGCAAGTTGGCGAATCCCACCATGGCTCCTCACATGGCTACTGTCCCTGTTGCTGGTGTGCCGCTGTCTTCCGTTTGACAATCCCTTCTCCCCTCTCCCTTGTGGAGCCTTTGAAAGCGTCGGTTGGTTAGGAAAGTAGATTCTAGAGCCAGCTCCTTGTCAATTTCAGGGTGTGGTGTCCCATCAAGACCAAAAACTAACCAATCCCTTTTATTTGTTATTAGCCCCTCCCACTAGGGTTCCAGACACCTCATTTACATTTTTAGCCAACTGTCCAATCCCTTTGATGGGCTACAAGGACTCTGTTTGCATCGTTCCACCCAATCATTTTCGGAGAGCAACCAGAAAAGCCATCTGAAGTAAAATTCTTGGCATCACTTAGTTTGCTTTTACAGCTGAGGATAAAATGCCCCTATTCCATCTCCTTCCTTCCTTTCCTCGTTCCTTCTCTCGGCACCAGGTTTTCTCTGTAGTCTGGTGGCGTTCTCGGCTTCTCCAGATTGTCTCCCGTTTTCTCTCAAAGCCATTTTCTCCAATAGGCTTTTTTTTTTTTTCAAAACCATGTTACTGGGCATTAGTACAGACAGCATCATTCCACAGTCCAAGCATATTAAGCAGTATTGTACATTGTGTGCGTGGGGGGGTGGGTCACTCTCTTTCCTCTTTTATTATTTTTTTCATGTCATTTTATTAGGGTATAATCATACTATTCATAGACATCATGCTATTCAATAGTTCCGTCATGAAAAATTCCTTATAAGTGATCTTTCCCATTTAATTATCACAGACGAGTTTTTCATTTCCTTATTGTTGTTGTTCAATGTGTGCTGAAAGTATTTTTTATTCTTAAGTATATTTCAATACCATAAACTTTACATCTCACAGTTTCCCACTCAGGACAAAATTTTCCATATATAGAAGATACAGAGTTAAATAACTATCCTTTAAAATGAGTATAAATACATCTAAAAATTGAACCCAAACTCATGAATTTGCTATTCTTTTATTTCTTGCTTCCAACATTATCGATAAATCTCTTTTTACCTGATGAATTGCTGTCAAAACAACCTTGATGTCAGGCTATCAATTAGTTCTCCTTAATTTAAAACACATTACCTCTCAGCCCATATACATTCTACGTGTTGGATAAATAACCACTTTCCTCAACATTTTTTGTTAGTGTTTCTCTGACTTCTGTTCTGAATTAAAACTCTCCATTAAGCTCACCTATTATCATTCCAAAACATTCAAGCAAAAATGTAAAAATGCATGGGAAGGAGTACTGGTTGTTTATCATATAAACAAGCAAAATAAATTAAAATTCCAGTTAAATATATAATCTTCTTGGGTGCAAAGCTCCAGGCAACTATCAGTTACATAACTGTACTATCACTTGTGTTGTGCATATAAAAATACTCTATTTCTTAGTAAAGAGCCATGAAGCAGAGCTATAAAAGAAAGAAACAAGTTTTCACCCACCTGGGCTGAGAAACCACAGAAGAAACCAAACCAGAAATGCACAAGTGTGAATGCAAAATTCTTATAGAAGAAATAGCATAAGAATTTGCACATTCGGAAGTAGGACCACCTTCCATGAACAAGGAGAAGCCGTTGGAGGTATCGAAACTGTGCAAATGAATAGTCGCTGGCCAAGACTGCCTGCAGTCCTTCCTGGCCACTGATGCCAATGCCAATGTGGGCACCTACAGGGGAAAGGAGAGACACTGTCAGTCTTGAAGCAAAAGCACAACCTCTTTTAGGAATTTGTCAACCCACTTTTATGGTATTATTTACTTATGGGAACCTTATAGCTATGAGCAAGTATAGTTGTGTTTTGTTTTTTCACATATGATCTCATTTATCACCCAGGGTAAGTATTTATCCTAGTTTACAAAAGAGGACATTTGCTCAGAAAAGTCAATAATGGACACGTGTTCTAGAGTTTCTAAATGGCAAAGCTAGGACTAAAACTAAGTCTTGTGATTCTGGATCTACAGGATTTCTCTACGCCACAGAGACTCACTTCCCCAAACTGCACAGGGCCATGGATGTCCTGTCCTAGCCTGAAAACACATGGATGATTGAACTGAAAAACAAACAAAAAAAATGAATAATAATAAGCAATGTGTTAGACCCAGGAAGTATCTTTCATTTTATAACCAGAGGAAACAGTCACCTTACTGCCATCTCCACAACTAATTAACAAGTGCTAAACTTGAGGACACAGAGGCGGGTCTGTCCAGACCACACATGGGAGAGAACTAAGAGGGAGAGAGAGAGAGAGAGAGTGGACCTCATTATGGCCCACCAAGCCCTGGGGACGACATCCCTGCTCAGAGCAGCCAATGCACAGAGAGGCCCGTAGGGTGGGCCCCACCACGAGACATGACGGTCCCTCACTGATCCACAGCACTGTGGGGACAGCACTGGAGGCACTGGAGACACTGTCCCCTTACTTTTGATCATGCTGACATCATTGGCTCCATCGCCAATGGCCAAAGTGACAGCGTTTCTGTGCTTCTTTACCAGCTCTACTACTTGGGCTTTCTGGAGCGGGGTGACGCGGCAGCAAACCACAGTCTTACACATGCAGGCAAGTTCCAGGAGATCATTCTTGACATCACTTTCTAGGGCATAAGCCTACGTTATTGAAAACAAACAAAAAGCATAAAACCAACATCCCAGACAGAACCATGAAACAATGGATGACAGATGGAAACCAAGTTTGCATTGCTCAACTGATTATTTCTGTACCATTCAATCTAACACGTCATTGATTTGGGCAATGGAAACAGTAACATATTTTAAACACAATTGGTACTGAACTCCTAAGGTTAAGACATTTTTAAAAAATGAAAGGAAGACATCATGTTTCGTCCTTGTGACACCTTATTATGCTTCCCTGGTGTTATTGTTGCTGTGCGGTGCCATCGGGTTGGTTCCGAAACTCTGTACAATGGAATGCAAAGCTCCCAGGTCCTGAGCCAGCCATCTTCACACTGGTTGTTGTACTCGAGCCCATCGTGGTGGCCCCTGAGTCCATCCTTCTTGTCCAGGGTCTTCCTCTCTTTCACTTCCCTCCAGTTCCCCAAGCATGATGTGCTCTTCCAGGGCCTGGTCTCTCCTGATACCTGTTCACAGTACTTGAGGTGTCGTCTCCCGCCCTTGCCTCTAAGAAGCATTTGGGCTGCCTTTCACCCAGGACAGATGGATTTGTTCTTTTGGCAGTCCACAGTACCTGCCATAGTCTCTGCCAGCACCCAACTTCAACTGCGTTGATTCTCCTTTGGTCTTCGTCAGCCAGCGTCTGACTTCCGTGGGAATCTGAGGCAGTTGAAAACGCCATGGCGGGGGGCAGGGCCCCCTTATTCCTCACACCATGGTCTTCATGGGAGAGAGGCAGTGAAAGGCTCGAGACGTTTTAGGAGCCACTGAAATGAATGAAAGTGAAAGACGGTCGATCCCCTCATCTCTCCAAATCTAGAATGAGCTACGGGATGATAGGGATTTGGGTTTTCTATGTGATGGAATTTTTTATTTCCTTTGCATTCTTGTTCTGTCTGCTGCTCGTTACTTGTGGTTATTGGTGTTTCGGCAAGATACAAAGCATACGCCTGAAGATTGGCACTTGAAGAACTTGGGGACTGAAACAAAAAGACACCTGTGCAAAGAATGGCATGCGACCTGTTTCGGGGTTTTTTTCAATAGGATTCCTAATTATTTCTACCTTGGCCACCTTCAAACACATAAGAGATCACCTACATTTGCAAAAAAAAACAACTGTAAATGAGGATATGATTGCTAGGTGTCATGGATTTGGTTCTGATTCATAGCAACTCTATGTATAACAAAATGAAACATGTCTGGTCCTGTACCATCCTCACTATCATGCCTATGTTCAAAACCACTGTCATAGCCAGTGTGTCACTCCATCTCACTAAGAGTCTTCCTCCTTTTAGCTGACCCTCTGCATGATCAAACATACTGCCTTTCTCCAGGGGCTGGTCCATCCTGATAATATGTCCAAAGCATCTAAGCTAAAAGCTCATCATCCCTTGATTCCGAGGTATACTCCGGCAGTACTTCTTGTAGAATATATTTGGTTGTTATTCTGGTAGCCCAGGGTGAACTCAATATTCTTCACCAGCACCAAAATTCAAATGCACCAATGATGATCCTTATTCATCATCCAGCTTTCAGATGCATAGGGGTGATTGAAAATGCCATGGTTTGAGTCAAGTGCACCTTAGTCTTCAAAATGACATCTTTGTTCTTTAACACTTTAAAGAAATCCTTTGCAGCAGGTTTGCCCAAGACAGTATGTCGTTTGGTTTCTTAACTGCTGCCTCCATGAGCAATGGCTGTGGCGCCAAGTAAAAGGAAAGCCGTGATAGCTTTGAACTTAGCTCTGTTTACTGTGATGTTCTTATCGGTCCAGTTGTGAAACTCTTTGTTGAGGTGTAATCCATAGTGAAGGCTGTAGTCTTTGATCGACATCAGTTAAGTGCTTCAAGTCCTCCTTACTTCCAACCGGTAAGGCTGTGTCATCTGCATATCACAGGTTGTTAATGAGTCTTCTTCTGATCCTGATGGCCTATTCATATAATCTATTAGACTACTTGCTCAGAATACAGTTTTGAATAAATACGGCAAAAGGATACAACTCTTAAACGCACCATTCCTGATTTGAAGCCATGCCGTAGCCTCTTGTCTCATCTAAAGGTTCTGCATGAATGCAGCGAAGCGTTCTGGAATTTCCCATCTTTTCGATGTTGGCTATAGTTTGCTATGATCCACACAGCTGAAAGCCCTTGCATGGTCCATAAAACACAGGTAAACATCGTCCTGATATTCTTTGCTTTCAGCTGAGATCCACCTGTCATCAGCAACAATGTCTTTTGTTGCACATCCTCTTCTAAAGCCAGACTAAATTTCTGACAATTCCCTGTTTGTCTACTGCAATCCTTTCTTCATTGATTTCATCAGAATTTGACTTGCATATGCTAGTAACTGCGTGATTTTTTAAAATAGCAAACATGTACATTATTTAATAAGCTTACTAAGAAGAAGCAGGAATCCATCTGAGTCATTGGTATTTGTGAGTGAATCTTTAAATGAACCATGAGAAACCTTTGAGTATAAATTGCTTTGCAGGACATTCACAGCTCTTTGGAACCTTGGTGGAGTAGTGGTTATGAGTTAGGCTTCTAACTGCAAGGTCAGCAGTTCAAAACCACTAGCCACTCCTTGAGACAAAGACAAGGCTTTCTACTCCTGAAAAGAGTTACCGTCTTGGAAACTAACTGGAGCAGTTCTACCCTGCCCTGTAGGATCTCTGCGAGCCGGACTTCAGTTGATGACAGTGAGTTTTTGACCATCACTCTCTGGTACACTTTTGACCTTCATCATGCCAAATTGCCTGCTTCCCACGGTGTGACAGGTTCCTGTATTGTTTCCACTACCTAAAAATACCGCTTCTACCAAGAAGCATTCCCTGACTTTCCCTAGAGGAATTAAGTGTGCCTGCTTTATGCTCTCAAAGAACTGAAAGTTCATTCCTCTTTTGTTGCATTTGTCATCCCTCTGTGTGATGCACGCTCTCTCACTCAAGATATATTTATGTTCCCAGTTTTCTGTTTCCCAGTCATATTCATAATATCCCTAGATTCTATCACTGTGACCTGAAGATGCTTAATAAATATTAATGGGGTGAATTGGATGGATATGACAAATCTGGCTCAGGTGGAGAAAATTCGCATGCTACAAGCTTGTCATTCCTAGTGGGAAATACTTCCCCTTCTGAAAGAGAAAGCATACACAATGGTCACCCTTATCTTACTATCAATAAGTGAAAATCCAAATGAGGAGTCTAAAACAGGAAGAAAGTCTAAGTTCATTAAGCAAAGAAATGAACAATTTGAGCAAATTGGAATTATAATTTTTTTTAAAGCATATGACTATATTAAAAGAAAGAGGATCAAGTCTCCTGGCTGAAATGAAAGTGGACATTTAATGGTCACACAAGCTTCAAGTGTTTAAGCTGTAGTAGTCTTGAAGAGCATCCATTCCAGTGCCTTCTTTTAAGTTATTTAGAGGAAAAATTAGGGAAGAGTCAATAATCACCCGAGTCCTCTAATCCTACCACACATTGGCTTCTTTAAACCAGAGAGAAAGCCAAAGCAAGATTTAGTAGGCGTCCTTTCCACAAAGTGGTCCTGGGGATTCATCATGGAGACTACCAGCTCCCTGTCCCAGTTGGGAGACTTCTAATCTTCAGTTGCTGTTCATCTGTGTGAAGAAGAGGTCCGTGGCATCTGGACAGCCCTTCGACGGAGCTTGGCCTGCAGCAGAGCTCTGTAACTTTCCATGGTGTCGAAGGCAACACATCATTACGTCTGGAATCCAGCTGGATGATACTCTAACCACGAAGAGCTAACAGACAGCTGAGCACAAGAGGGAGAGTACAAAATACGCATATCCAACTTCTTTTGTCCTCTAAGAAACTGTCTACAAGAAGATGCATTGATTTTTCCAGGCTCGGAAAGTGAAAAAATGGTCATCAAAGGCAGAAAAAAGATGCTAGATTAGCTCTTCGCGCATATGAATGATATTTCAGTGAAGTGCATTTGTCTTTTAAATTAGACACTCAAAGGAGTGTTTTGATATTTGCTCAAGATTTGGGACCTGAACTACATTAAAAGTGCAATGCAAGTTTATTCTATTATGACAAGAACCAGCTTTCCTAATCAAAGCAAATTGTTTGGCATTTCTGTAAAATGCTGCTATTTAGGAAAACCACTCGAGGTAACTTAATGGCAATAATTTGGTTTGGTAATTATATGAAGGTCAAATTGTGCTCTGCAAATCACAAGCATTAGCAAGAGCAATAATTACAGCCCATCCATCCAGTTGGATTATTTTAATTAAATAACAGTGTGCTGTGACACGCCTCCATTAGAAAAACACTTAAATCAAACTTCCAAATGTCCTACGGTCATGGCGACTGGCTTGATATTCTGTGAGTTCAGTATTTCTCTGGAGCCTCCCCGTCACTCTGGAGGCTACACAGCAAACCATGAAATATATTATTAGAAGTTTCCCTTCCCTTTGCAAATAGGAAATTATTGTGTACGGCCTATTTCTACTTGTGCCTCTTGTTTGGAAAACTCAAGAGGAGGTCTCATTATGGCAGCACAATAGAAATAATTATTGGGGTGAAGAAGAAGAAAGAACAAAGGCCTGAAACAAACTCACCAAGCTGTGGCCATTTATGATTAAGCCATAATCTCCTGTTACGGTTTCGTCAACCATTGAGTCCAGCGGCAGCTGCTGCTCTTTTTCACAGGTGGCATGGCCATCGGAAAAACGTCTGACTTGTCCAAACAAAGTTTCCTTTGCTTTCCTTAAAGAAAGAAAGGAAAATCAAATCATAACAAAATATAGACAGAGCATACCTGTTAACTCGAACAAGAAAGTGACCCGGAGGTAAAGTCATTTCATCACTGTTCAGACAGAAGATGGCATAAGATTCCATTTCCGTAGCTAGCTGGATAATTCTTTGTGATGGGGGTACCATAGAAAATCTTCAAATTCCAGGAAGTAGGGGACTAAATGTAACAAAAGCAGAATCATCTTGAGCGTTTCCAGTTACCTAAAAGCTAAATCATCATGTTGGGCTAGGTTTGAATTAGGTGCTCTTGATAAATTTGGTACATAAATTACCCTTGAGCTTCAAAGACTTCAGAACCACTTGACAGATTGTGTAACATTGTTTAATAATGGAGCATGAGAGTGGAAAGAAAATGAAGTAAATCTAAGAATTCTAGGGCATCTATGAAAAAAAATAAATCCATTAATTTGCAAAACAATGTAAGATGACCCAGCTTAAAACAGACTCCTCTGAGAAGCACATTTTTAAAAATTTGACAATAAAAACAAATGATGGTAGTAACTGAATGGACACAGCCATTATGATATAATAGAGTATTTTAAGCAAAAATTGTACTCATCAGCTCAAACAATAGCGTCAGTCTTCTGGGAAAGGAGGGTCGTCCCAAATGGAAATTCCTCCAGATGCCCTAATCGAATTAGCGGTGACTGTGGAGCAATGCTCCCCGCCCCCCTCCCCCCCATCCCATCCTTCCCAGCTGCTCAGGGAGACAAGGTGATGATGACGTAACACCCTTGGAAACATCATTCTATCGTTCCCTTCACATTGGAAAGAGAATGTCATAAAGGGAAAGCAAATTTCCTCTCCAAAGGTCTTTGGCTTCAGGATAGATGCATGACAGGCTTCGAAGTAGGATGGTGCAAACTGGTAGGCCTACTGATGCTTCAACCACAGTTAGACAACTACACGACTGGGGACTAAAACACCCCAGCTCCCAGCCAATGGGTACCCAAGCCAGCCACTAATACTTGAGAGCACAACTTGCATATATAAAATAAGCCCCCATGAGAATATGGGGAGTCAGAGGGCAGCCAGGAAAATAAATATTTTGGCTTAAAGCAAAACAAAATGGTTCCCTGAAGGCTCGTTATAGGTAGCAAACACTTACAAAAAAGTTTCTATGTTAAGGCTCCTCAGAAAGAGGAGAATGTTCACTGTAAACCAACAACTATTTTAACCCTCGGCTTCTTAATTACCATATATACTCGTGTATAAGCCAAGTTTTTCAGCACATTTTTTTTTGCAGTTTTTGTGGGAAAATTAGGTCCCTCGGCTGTTATTCAGGTCAACGTATACTCGAGTATATACGGTATTTGAAATGCACCCCTAATTGTTTTGTTTTGTTTATCTTAATTATCTTTAGGCTCAACATCTCCTTCTGCTGTCCAGGATCCAAATGACAGCTGGCCTGTGGGAACCTAGAGGTGACATTCTCCTGGGTCCAGGCACGATTGCATACATCCAGTAGTTTGCAAAATCCAAGAGAAAGATTTATAACATCAGAGGGAGATGTGTGAAGTTGAGGCAGTGCTTTGAGGTGGGGAGGAGAAGGCAGGGCAAAGGTGAGCGGTCATTGTTGCCAGTGGGGGGATCGGACTGTTGCGCCCAATCATCTTTTCAGGAAAGCCTCCCCCGAGTCACAAGAATTACGGGACCGTGTGACAAAGAAAGTGAGAGAGGACTTCCTTGGGAATGAAAATTTCTTTATTTCTCTGATAAGATTGCAGAGCTCGCAGATTGTGTCTCAAGAAAGCTTTGAAGGGAAAACAGCTCACGAGATTTCCTCTTAAGTGAAGTTCCCACTCATGCAGTATAAATGACTCAATCTCTTGTTTTCCCCCCAGAGAATGAAAACATTCCAAAGAGGGGTGAAGTTCATGAAAGTATTGGCTGAAGTTCTATTTACTTAGGATTGTTCCCCCTAAATTGTCTTCCTTCCTAACATCACATACGAACCCTTTTCCAAGCAGAAGCGGGACAATTTTCCTGACTCTACTTTCTTTCTAAATTCCCCTGCCAACACACACACACACACACACACACACACACACACACACACACACACAGTCAATGTCTCTTCATGAGATAGGGCACACGTATTTTTAAACTTTTGCTCATACTCTATACCAGTCCTTCTTTTTCCTTCCTGGAACTTAGCGCTTCAAATACCAGCAGGTTTGCACACAAAAACAATTTATTAGTTGAAGGGAAAAGCTACACACCATACCCTTCCTTCAATGAATATGAGCTATACATCTTTTCAGGCATTGCGTAAAATGATTCACCACAGAATAGAAATAACAAATGCTGAAACAAAAGAGTGCCTGTTGTTTCCAGTTCTGTACCGAAGGACAATTGACCACCATGTTGGCATGCAGACATTCACTGGTGGTTACAGCCCTGGTGGCATTCGCAGGCCTGTTCTGCACAAAGGTAGCAAAGCACGGGCCCAGATGAGATTGCAGGCAATCCATCACGGAGAAAAGAAATGGTAGGAAAAATAGAGCCCTCTTTTCAGCGCTATTAAAGCACTCTGTGTTCAAATATTAAAAGGACGTGTTAGGAGCTAGATTGCCATGACACTGTGTTCAAAGGACAGCCTTTGGCTTTGATACCAAGACGAGATCATTGAACTTGGAATCTGGAGACTTGCGTTCAAGGTCAAGGTTTACCTCTGCCACTTCCTGTGCCCAGGGTCAAATTACCCAACTTCTTGTCAACTTGATTAGCAAGAAAGACTCGGGGCTAAAATCCAGGTCTTCGATTTCCTAGTTCTTGATCTACCACACCAAACTAGTTTACAAGCTGCCTCTAACTTGGTGCTCAAACAACCTACCCAGGGAGAAGGGAAGGGAAGTGCCAATGATGTCACTCAGAGGGTGGAAGGTGTAGGCTGTGTTGATTGACACCATCTAATGAATGGGATGACACTACAATGGCTGCCTATAAATTTTTTGTAAAATGTTTCAGCAGAAATTTATTATGTTTACTAAAATGCCTTAGTATAACCACGAAAACATGTTCATGAGCCCAGCTTGCATGTATCAATATTCTTACAACACTAAAACTCTACACTAACTTATTGTTTGAACTTTCTAATGCACAGCAGTCGGCTCTCATTCTACCCCGTTCCAGTGACGTGGTGAGTCAAGAGGATCATTGGTACAGGGAGCAAGAACACGCTGTTGCTTTTGTTGCTACCGCTGTCTTTATATTCCTAACTTTGTCAAATCTGCTGGTAAGTTTGAGCTACATTGTTGTGGTAATTAGCATTTGCGAACCAGTATCAATATTTTTTTGACAATGAGTAGCAATGAAAGGAAAAGAAGTTACTAATAGTGTTGCAATTCGTGTAGAAAAAATTTATAAAATAATTTTGTAGCTGATATTTAATAATCTAAGAAATATTACATTTGAGCAACTTACAACATATTTATCACACATTACTCGATGGCTAAAATTGACAGTCAACATAACTATGCATTTTGTTACAAAAGGGCATCCTTAAGAAAGTCCACAGGAAAGAAGCACACCAGCCTATGTGATCATGAGGTGTCCATGGGATCAGGTATCAGGCATCAAAGGCCCAAAACAACAACAACAAATCATATCAATGGGAATGAGGGGGAGGGCAGTGTGGAGACCCAGAGCCCATCAGTAGTCAATTGACACCCTCTGTTAGAAGGGCCACAAGGAAGAGATGAGCCAGACACAATCTCCCTCTAGTTTTCAATGCTTCCCCCCACCTGCACACCCCACTGTCATGACCCCAATTCTATCTTACATATCTGGCTAGACCAGAACATGTAAACTGGTACAGAAAAGAGCTCACAACACAGGGAATCCAGAACACATAAACCCCTTAGGAACAATAAGGGGAGCAGCAATACTGGGAGGGTAAGGGAAGGAGTGGGGGAAAGGGGGGCTGA
>NW_022103905.1:8258949-8260951 GCF_000313985.2 Echinops telfairi
TTATTTAGTGCCCTGGAGTCATAAGGCTGATAATAGATATTTAGCCTACTAGAACATTTTTCTGGTGACTAGAACTTGTGAACTAGGACGAAGGTATATTTCACTTGGCCTTCAGGGTGAAATGCAGATTTTGTTGCCTGTAACAAGACTGGTAAACAAGGCAACACAAACAAAATAGGAACACACTTACCTTCCAGAACAACCAAGATTACTTTCTCAGTCGGTTTTCCTTTTGGCAGAAGGCCTAGGTGCTGGTGAAATACAACTATGTCATAATCTTCCGAGAAATGATAGCAGAGTTTAATTGCAGCTTTCTGGGCATTCCCTTAACACTAGAACAGCCACGGCAGCAGAATTAACCCAGGCCCCCAGGTGTCTAAAATGATTTTATGACATTAAATTTGAAATGAGCCGTATGTATAATACGCATGAAAATGACATATCCATGTTTATGAAATCATCGAAACACGTCTGACAGGTTTAAGTACAAGCATTTAGGTCATTTCCTTTGAATAGCTACTATCGCTCAGATCCTGTTCTTTTGATACACTTTCGGGGGGCATGAACTCCCATTGAACTCAAAAGGCTGACACCAGAAAACGGAATGGCCCAACTCATTTCCCAGGGTTCGTACCTGAACCTGTGGATTGAGATGTAAGGAACCAGAGTGGGCACTCACAGAATGGTTTGGCGTGATAAATTTTCTTGAATGCTTCCCCCATCACCCCAGTATTTGTTCAATGCTTGCTGTAGGTGTGTTATAATAGTTATTGATTATGCAAGAAAATACAAAAGTATATTTTCTGCATTGCCTCACTGTCTCAGAGCCTAACCATGGCGTTAACTCCAACTGTGAATTGAAATTAGCATATTATCTGCCTGTAACTCTAGCAAAGTGGCCTTAAATGTCCTGAAATATTGATTCTAAGTTATTTCCTTTGCCCCATCTGAATATTTTTTCTCTTTCAAAAATGAAAATATTGGTCGCTATCCATCTGGAACAAATAAGAGTGAAGAAAATCAAAGATTCAAGGGGAAAAAATTAACCCAGAGAGCTATTGGACCAAACATCAGCCTTCAGCACACTGAAACCAGAAATGAAAGACAGTGCCCAGCTGCCTGCTGTTAGATGCGCTTTGTTCTGCTAGCTGTTCCTACTTTATTCACTCCATTGGAAGCTTCTGGATAGAGGAGCAGAATCCTACTTTATTCACTCCATTGGAAGCTTCCGGATAGAGGAGCAGAAACAAGTAGAATAAAATTCAAAAGCATAAAAAATATCAGTCTTGCTTGTCAGATAGAGACTGGTGGAACCCCTGAGACTAAGGCGCTTAGACCCCCTTCAGGCCTGGAACTGAACTGCGAGTCAAACAATAGACTGCGAACAATAGCACTGGGGAGGTAAACAGGTCCTCAGAAAAATTAGCCCCACACGTTCCCAAGGGCAGCATTTGCCTAAGGACAAATTCCAGAAGGCCAGATGGGCTCAGGAAGGAGGAGGAATGGAAAGGGAAACACAGAAGTGCGAGGAGGGAGGCTACCACGTGGGGGTCGCAGCCATTGACGGGAAACCATACGGGTCTGGATGGCTGAGGGGAAAGCGAAGTTGCTCCATAAAGGTCCACCCATACGTAATAAAAAAAATGTGGAGGGGGCAGGACAAAGAGAACCCGTAGCTTTTTGTCTAATTATAGAGGCGCTTCACGATCATGACTGCACCATAAATAAGTCATTAAATGCAACTTATCATTCTTCCACCCAGTTGGCGCCAAAGGTTGGTGGTTCAAACTCATCAAGAAGCAGGATAGGCCTAGCTACCCTGTTTCCCCAAAAGTAAGACATCCCCCCCCAAATAAGGCCTACTTACAGTTTGCCTCTCACTGAAATATAAGGCATCCCCCCGAAAATAAGACCTCCCTGAAAATAAGGGTTTGGATTATTACGATGATGTTCCAGAAGATGTTGACATGACTGTCATTGAATAAATGAGTAAATGTACCAT
>NW_022103905.1:8261578-8268626 GCF_000313985.2 Echinops telfairi
TAGGCAAATTTCAAGTTATTCTGTTTCTCATAAGCATCAGACATGAATAAGTCACAAAAGCATTGTTAGAAATTATGTAAATCATTATATTAAAAAATACCCAAATGTGAAGCTATAGTTCTTTAGCATATCCTCCATCTAAGTCTACACACTTTTGAAGGCCATGTTTCCATCTCACTCACCCTTTTCTGGAAAAGTGTGCAACCTTTGAGGCCTACCATATCCAGGTGGCAGGTTGCCATCCCTGTGGGACTCAAACTGGGTTTTTTTAAATGCCAAGTTTGGGAAACACAAATAATGGTGAAGGGGGCGCTATCCAGGCAGATAGGTGGATAGGGTGAGGTTTCCCAAGGAAACTTTTCTACTCGGTCCTATCAGGTCACGGTGAGTCAGCATCCACTCAACGGCACTGAGTTTCCCTACCCAGGGTAGGAAAGCCGTCACTGTCCTCAGAGAGTAAGCAAGTTCACTGTCATGAGCGAGGGGGCGGGGGAGGATTCTGGGCACAACTTTCCTGGCCTTTGTCTTCACCAATGCAGTCTTTAATACTGTTCAAACGTCTTCCTAATAAGCATCTGTGTCCTACCAGGGAATCTGTCAGGACTGAACCCTTTGGAGTCAAGGACTTTCTGACACTTGGACTTGAACCAACTGCCCCTGCAGAGACTCTCAAGACACTGCTTGGATGAGGCCTATTTTGGAAGGCACCTGAACAAAGCAAAGACCAGCATATTACTAAGAGAACATGTCTGCAGCCTTCCGCTGATGAGAGTCATGCTTCAACACGCTTTGTTTATAATAAACATGTGTAAGCTGGAAGTGATACTTTTAGGTTTACCTTAGGACTTATATTCCCAGGCCCCACCCCTTATCAATTGAGTTAGTTAATTGTGCCAGCCTGACCGATAATCACATGTGGTGCTGGTTGAAAGGCAGAGGGATAAATGGGTGGTGAAGCCTCGCCTTTCTAGTTCTCGGGTCTCTTGTTTTGTGATGGTTGCATCGGGTGCAGCTGCCTTAACAGTTCCCTGCTTCCGCTTGCAAGATGGATTTCCTACAAGACATCCCCAAGGAGAAGCCGCATGGATCTATCCCGATGCAGCCCTGGGTGCTGGAGCAGCCGTGTGGAGACCCGTGCCAGTGCTGAGATGCTTACATGTTCACGGACTCAGCTTTCCTCCTGCAGTCGGCATCATTGCCTCTGTTTTGTGAGGTGAAGGACTTTGTGGACTGGTGTTGGGTATGGTTAATGTTGGACTTGTGGGCTTGGGCAGCATTGGGTTGGGATGTTTTCGTGATGCACATTTTTTTTGCATAAAACTCTCTCTTATACGTGAGTTGATATTCCCAGGCCCCACCCCTTATCAATTCTTTATTTTTATGTCAGAATGAAGGTAGGGAATTGGTAGGTTTAGCAAGTATCTTCCATGACACTGTTCATTCGTCACCCTGTACAAATTAGCAGATATCACCAACACATAACGTTAAAGGCTAAGAGCATAAATGAGCTGGACGATCTTTCTAAAACCACTTGAGACATGTTGAACACCCAAAGACTGAGTTTTCATAAATGTTGGTTTACCTCAGTTTGTCATCAAAATGAGTAGAAGCGTAGGAAATACAAAGAAAGAGCTCCACACTAAGCCGGGATCACAGGATTATCTTCTGGTTCTCTCAGCTCTTTGATAATCCTTTTTCCCTTCCCTGCATTCCATCTTCTCTTTTCTCCTTCCTGCGTCACTCACCTGAGTTCTTCTTTGACTTCAACGACGGTGTTCCCTGCCAGGACAAACACTTCATTCATGTCATCAGTCAGCATGTTGCAGGCATAACCAATGTTGATGGCAGTTTCTGTTAAAGAATCAAACGCCAATAAGTTAAACTAGTACTTAATAGCATAAGTTCCTTTTCCATAAGTTTCAAAGCAATACTTGTAGTTCTTTGTAGCCTATAGGTCCCCATAAGGCCAAACAGAGCATGGCAGGCAGTAAAATGAAACAGGCCCAGAGGGAAATCTGCAGTAGCAACATCGAGGGATCTAGCCTTCTAATTTACTTTCAGAAAACTCTTTTGATTACCAGATTAATACTCATGAAAAGATATGAAGGTCTGGTGATATGGTCAGAAGTACAGATACAAAATATTTCACCAGAAGTCTCAAATACTGCCTTTCAAAAGCTAACATTCAGTTATGCTACAGTAGGGAAATTAAAGAAAAAGTTCACAAGACTCTATTTAACTCATTGGATGTGTCCTAAATCAAAGAAATAAATTGATAAAATCTCAGTATATCTTTTGTATAAAGCACAGAATTTGATGGCAAACAATGGTAAACTTCAGTATGCATAGACAGTGGACCAGCTTTCCTCATTTATCAATATCAAATTCTAGAGAGATTTTGTCTAGTAACACGCCATTAGGCTCAACTCTCTACTGTTTAGAATTTTTGTAATAAGTTATTTGGATGAAGATATAGAGAATTGAATTATCACACATCTAAATCCTCTTTTTTCAAATGCATAACCAGTAGATGGGATCTTAAAAGAATATATGTGTTAGTTAAGAGACAAAGGCAATTGGGCTAAAAGTCAACTGACCCTGTGGCAGTTACATAATCTAGTGTCAATTTGGGAATTGAGAGGAGAAAGAGTGAAGGGGTGGAGTCTAGTCTGTCAATTTGGTCTTAGCCAACGAGGCCTCTGTGTGGGCATGGCCTTCTCTTGAGAATTCTGGGAACTCTGGTATTTTCTCCTTGGAGGTGGGAGACATACTCTCTCTCTGCTGACTCCCTGGAAGACATTGCAGCTGACAAGACATATGGAACTACACTCATGCCCTGAGCTGGAGAAGCCACGTGGAGACCCCTGCCAGCGCTGAGATGCTTACAATACCACTGGATCCACAAGACTTCCCACCCATTGGCCTGTGATTGCCCTGCATTCAGCATCATTGCATGTGTTTCCTGAGTCTGAAGAGGACTTTATAGATTGGTATCAGATATATGGGCTAATATTGGGCTTATGGACTTGATCTGGACTGGGCTAGAATGTTTTCTTAATATTAAATTGCTCTTATATATAAACCTCTTTCTTATACACATATGAGTCTCCATGAACTTGTTTCTCTAGTGTTGAAAGTATTATGTTAGCTTATCTTAACTTCACTTAACCTCCAAAAATAAATACTCATAGTATATTAGCTTTCTTTTTGGTGCCTCCACTCTTTGCTGTGTGCAGAATTGAACAAATATTTAATTAATTAAGCTTTGTGGCTAATCACAATTTTACCATCAACGTTATCTTTCCCATTTCAAAACTTCATAATAATCCATTTTCAAATTACCTTCTTTGTCTCCTGTTAGGACCCAGATCTTAATATTGGCCAGTGATAAACTTGTAATCGTTTCGATAACACCTTCCTGCAGCTTATCTTCGATAGCTGTGGCACCTAGTAACTTTAATGAAAAATAAAGACCTTATGTTAATGCATGCAAGCGACATTTGTCGTGTCCATGGGTTTTAATCACAGCAGTCAAGGGGCAATAGATACGATGCATTTCTGGAGCAACCACCCCACTGTGTGCAGAAATGGTCTGAAAGGACCCCAAGAGGCAGTTCCCAAATCAAATTAACTCATGCTAAAAATCCTGGATGTTATCATTTACATGACTGGGTGTAACATGGACAGCCCATTCGTTTGCATGGTCAGAAGCCACGGGGCCTCTAGAGACTGAAGAACTCCCCAGCTACAACCCCACATATATATTATCAACCAGGGAGGCTCAGAGGAGCCCTCCGCCCATAGAAGGCTGATCACAAAAAGAATAGAGCCATTGCCCAAATCAGCCGATTCCATAAACAAAAAAGTGAAGGCCCCAGTGCTCCAATTTATCCAAGATGAACATAATATTCTCCCTAGTGCTTCACAATGGCTGGGCAACCTTGTTCTGAAGTGCTTTCTAGGAAAGACAATACTCTAGACAGCATAACTATCAGCTATTAGGCAGTGGTTCTCAACCTGTGGGTCGTGACCCCTTTGGATCAAACAACCCTTTCACAGGGGTCACCCGAATCCTAACAGTAGCAAAATTAAAGTTATGAAGTAGCAACGAAGATAATTTTATGGTTGGGGGTCACCACAACATGAGGAACTGTATGAAGGCTTCGTGGAATTAGGAAGGTTGAAAGCCACTGTATTAGAGGCCTAGGATGGCTTAGAGCTAGAGTGCCCCTCCGTCAAAGGGTGAGCCATAAAACAGAAAGAAAAGAAAGCATCAAAGAAGACATACTCGGAGTTGACAAAGAATAGAGAGCCCGCTAGTTTGTACTACTGGGGGACTTCCAATTGCATAAGCCGCTGCTGTTAGAAATAAGCAGGTCCAGGCAATGTTTTGTTCTGTTGGACATAAAGTCATTATGAGTCGGAACTCGATGGCATCTAACAATAACAATAGAAAACCTCTAAGCCTCCTGGGGCCACACTTGGGCAAATCCAAAGCCAATATATAAAGCATGAGTCAATGTTTGAAAGAGCAACATCTGCTTTGTGCACGATGATTTAGCCAATGGCTTATTTCCATGCTCGATCTCTAAACATATATGATCCCTTTTCTAAACACAAACCATCATGTTTCTAAACTCATACCATCAAATCTCTTTCAATTTCTTCATACAGTCCAGCTATCCGTTCATCTCGTTCATCTAAGGCAGAACTTGCATCTTCCAGCATTTTATGCCACTCTTGAAAGTACTTGTCATCCAGGTCTCTGTATGCAATCGCCAAGGTTCGAAGGCCCTCCCCAGCAAATTCCTGCCAAGAGTCAAAAAACAAACAATAGTCATAGCAATAATCACGTTTTTCACTCAAACATTTGACTACACTTATCTCCAGTCTTTTACTTCCTAGGAATGGGAGATGATGTTAGGACATTTCCACGGAGTTAAAATATTCAAGAGAGGTAGCCTTCTCACTAAAGGAAGTTGAAAGGGCAGCAGAAGTTTACAACTGAGCAGTGAGCAGCGGTGGCCATCACCTTAAGAAACCCATTTGAAGCCACATGTATTTGGGTTCCTACCCTTGCCTAATGGAAGCTCTCCTGGCCATGATGGGGGCCCAAGCTTTTTGATGGTCCATGATCCATGCTAGTAGAAAGAAGAGAATATTCAAAGAAGCTATTGTTTTTACATTTTAAAAAAAGGCAAGAGACTCTCTTAAAGGCATGCCATGCACCCAAGTCTTGTCTTATTCCCCTAGTAGCATCATTATACATAAAATTGATTTATTCCTAACTATGGGACCGCTCCTCTTTTAGCAATGTTTGTGAAAGTCCTCATTTGCTAGCACCATTGCTGTCTCATTTACAGATGACAGAGGTGAGGCACAGAGAGTTTGAAAACTTGTTTAAGATTATCCATGTAGCAAATGGCAAAGCTGAGGTTCAGGTTCAAATCCTGACTACAAACTCTGGGCTTTTCATGTAGATTGTATGCCACAACTCTTCCCCTGGCAGCGTCATGGCCCAAGGTAGGACCGAAAGGCCACTAGTGGCACACTGACCTCTACACAACCATTACATGTATTGAAGTGCAGGATCTTTACATCCTGAAACCCAGCTACATGAGTATGATGCCCTTGTTGAGAGCCCCCAGGGCATTCTATGAGGGTCACCTGCCATTTCTCATCTTGAATTCCCATACCATGGTTTGATAACACTCTCATCCCCCTTGTTAACATTCTATTTTGTTTTCTTAAGTATGTGTATAGTTGTCTCATCATTCCCGCGCGTGGTAAGGAATTGTGAGTTCTCCACCCTTGAATGCATTTTCAAATAGAGAGAACACATATCTAAAAATAACAATCCTAATAATCCCTACTGCAGAGTGACATTCATCGTTTTAAAACATTAAATGAATATTCTTCTGGAATCAAACCACAATGTAAATTGCCATGCTAGCCTTAAGACTTTCCTGGGGGGAAGGGGCAATCATCTAACAACAACAAAATTAGTATTTGTATAACCATTTATATCATACTCGAAGCATTTTTATCATCATCATTTTATCAGACAACGGTGGTGAAAAGATAAGGTGATTTAAAGAAGATAAGGAAAGCATTTCTTAGGGGAAATGGTTTGGCTAGTCACATAAAAATAGGACAGACTGCCATGACTCGAATTCTATCTGGCAAGACTGGCTAGACCAGAGGAGGTACACTGGTACAGATAGGAACTGAAAATAAAGGGAATCCAGGATGGATGAGCCCTATAGGACCAGTGGTGTGAGTGGCAAAACAGGGAGGGTAAAGGGAGAATGGGTAGGAAAGAGGGAACCGATTACATGGAAATGTGTGTGACCTCCTCCCTGGGGGACAGACAACCGAAAAGTGGGTGAAGGGAGACATCGGACAGGGCAAGATATGACAAAATACCCATTTATAAACTATCAAGGGCGCATGAGGGAGGGGGGAGCGGGGTGGGAGGGGAAAAATGAGGACCTAATGTCGGGGGTTTAAGTGGAGAGAAAATGTTTTGAGAATGATGTACAAAATGCGCTTTACACAATTGGTGTGTGTATGGATTGGGATAACAGTTGTATGAGCCCCTAATAAAATGTTTAAAAAAAAATAGGACAGACTAAGTTCATGTTTCTCTGGACTCTGCGGGCTGGCCTTTTCACCAAACCCTCTTATGTGTCTAGCTAGGGATGTAGTTAGATGGACCACATCCTGGGCAGTATAGTACCTTAAGCATCCCATGGCCTGAGATGGGCAGGAGATGCAGGAAAGAAGAAGTCATGGGCTGGAGGGTAGACGTGTGTGAACTTGGGTGAAGGGCATGCAATACATACAAAGATTACTGTGGCAGGGTGGGGGGTAAAATGACGGAGGCAGGGAAAGACTGGGAGGTTTACAGAAGTTAAAAACAACAGAAGCAAGGCAGATAAACAGGCTGAACAGATATAAGAGGGAGAGTGGGAGTATAGCCTACTCTTGACAGAAAATATGTGTACTGCTACACACATATCTACGAATGTGGTGAAGCACAATGGGG
>NW_022103905.1:8268729-8285809 GCF_000313985.2 Echinops telfairi
AATACTGAAAGTATCACAGATTTCCAGGAAAAAAAATATCTCACTTGGGGGAAGTTCAGCAATAAGGCTCCTTAGAAGTATCACAAGACTTTATTGCATGTACTTTGGACACGTGATCAAGAGAGGCCAGTCCCTGGAAATGAGTATCATGCTTAGTGAGTTGAAGGGTGTGAAAAAGAGGAAGACATTGGGTGAGATGGACTGACAGTAAGTGCAACAATGTGCTCAAACATAACAGCAAGTTGGAGTCTGGCCCTAGACTGCACAGTGTCTCCTTCTGCTATAACAGGAGTTTTGTGAGTCAGACAGACTTAAGGGGACCTGACAGTGCATTAACTATGTGTGAATTACTTGAGCTAATGTGCAAAACCCTTGCCAGGTAGTCAGACTCTCTCTCCCCTATTAAACGCTATATTTTTCATAACTTTAAACTCAAATGAATAAAATACATTGATTTTATGAAACAGGAACAATACTAGAAAATAAGTGACAAAATATGTTTATTCTAGACCACAGATAATGAGGCAAAATAGAAGTGCAGAGAAAGGCAAGAAAGGGAAATATTTTACAGCACACATCAATCAGTTTTGCACATAATTTTAACACACTGGATAATAATAATTGGAATTTTACCCTGGATATTAATGTATTTTCAAAAGAATACTGGATTATTTGAACAAACTTTTATAAAACTTATTTGGAAACATTATATATAAGTATCTCAAATCAATTCAGTTATTTCCCATATTAATATTTTTGTACATTTTATATGTATTTATAGTTATTTACTATTTGAGTCAATGTGTATGTAGAAAAATAACAAATAAATGATTTTTTAAATAATAAAACAAAATGTTGTTTAAAAAAATAAATAGTAATTCCCATCTGTTTTTTAACAAGGGATATCAGAGTTAAAAAAAAATAGAAAGAGAGAAAAGAACAAAGAAAGAAATTACTCGGTGAAGTTTTCCTTGTTTTCTCACCAATGTAGTTTTCCGTTTTTTTGCAAACTTCCTTCTAATAAACTCCCATGATCATCCTGTGTCCTTGGAGAAAAACCTATCATGATTATCCCATTAGAATTTAAAAGAAGCACAGGGAATCCAGGACAGATAAACCCCTCAGGACCAATAATGAGACTAGCGATACCTGGGGGTGGAGGGAAGGTGGGGTAGAAAGGGGGAACTGATCACAATGATCTACATATAACCCCCTCCCTGGGGGACAGACAACAGAAAAGTGGGTGAAGGGAGACATCGGTCAGCTTAAGACATGACAAAATAATAATAATTTAGAAATTATCAAGGGTTCATGAGGGAAGGAGGGTGGGGGAGAGGGAGAAAAATGAGGAGCTGATATCAAGGGCTCAAGTAGAAAGCAAGTGTTTTGAGAATGATGAGGGCAACACACATACAAAATGTACTTGACACAATCGATGTATCTGTGGATTGTGGTAAGAGTTGTACGAGCCCCCAATAAAATGATTTTTTAAAAGAATTAAAAAACAAAAATTGTTACCATAACTCTCTGAGCTCCCCTCTCTGCCTTGAATATATACCTGGCCCAGCAGATCCCCTCAGAAGTCATTTTGATTGGACCTTATTCTCTGGTTGTACCATATGTCCAAGACTCTTCTCTGGTTATGATTCCTTAGCTTTCAGCTATTATCTCACTTAAAAGACAAATGGACGCCTTTGATACCCACCCAGAAGACAGCTTGCTGGCACCAAGAGGTTCACTTAAAATTGAAAATGCCTAACCAGGTGAGATTCCCAACTTTAGTAACTACTGCATCAACGGTAATTCTTCCACCACTTTAGAGACTTCAACCCCAGTTTCTTCATTCACCAAAGTTCATGGTCTTTCCTCTTTGGGCTCCTCTTTGAGTCTTCCTAATCATTCATGAAACACTTGATCCATTAAAAAAAACATTGCTGTATGCGGGGAAGTCGTTGTTAATTTTTTTTTAAAGCTTCAGTGATTTGGGAAGAGTTTTTGTTAGAAATCTGATATAGTTCTGACATTAAAATTATTTTTCCCATGACACGAAAGCCTTCTTCTTCTTCCTCTTCTTCTTCATCATCATCATCACCTTAATGAGACAAAAAGGAGGCCTGGTGGCATAGTTGGTTAGGCACTTGGGGTTAACAACTGCAAGGTCAACAGCCCATCAGCCTTTCTGTGGGAGGCAGATGAGGCTTTCTGTTCCTGTAAAGATTTACAATGCGCTTTACACAATTGATGTGTGTATGGATTGGGATAACAGTTGTATGAGCCCCTAATAAAATGTTAAAAAAAAAAAAAAGATTTACAACCTCAGATACCCACAGGAGCCCTTCTCCTCTGTCTCGGGGATGCTGTGAGTTAGAATGACTTTCTGGCAACGAGTTTGAGCTTGAGTTTGAACGAGACTCAGACAAAACCTTTTCTGCGGCTATTTACTGATTTCCAGATATGCTCAAGCATCTTTTGTTTGGAATGAATGCATGCATGTAACTTATTTCATTCATGGAATAAACCCATGAACTGGAATTCTAGTAGCAATGCTTCTTGATTTACCCTTGTATTTGTTATAAATAAATAAAGATGTTTAAAGGTTACATATCACTTCAAGTGGCTTTTTTATCAGGGAAGCAAAGCCAATCATAAACGTCAAAATATGAGAGATAGATTATTATGTGTTCAAATTCCTGAATATGGCTGGTAAGAAAAGAAACTTTCAAAGCACTTATTGCTACCAGTCATAACGGAGAATTTTCTCCATTTGTGACCAATATACTTTTAATCTCTAGAGTTTCCATTTTTAACTAAAAATTCATTGGAATTTCCATATTTAAATTAGTAAACTGAGCACAGACACCTCCTTCCACTTCTCCCCAAAATTCCATTAAATGAGAAAAATCATTTCAAGAATGAAGCCCTAAAGGCTCTAGAAAATGTTAAAGAGATGAGAAAGCTGCAGTCAAATTGACAGAGATAACAGAACAGGGAAAACTGCAACCCCAAATTCCAGAGAAGCGTTATCTTCCCAAGGGAGCACTGGATAAGGTCCAGCCTTGGAAGTAGCAGATACAAGAACTGGAGTTGCCCCAGAGAAAAAGTCACAAAAGAATTAATTAATTAGCTAAACTTGGTACATCTGGGCCTGACACACCCATCCCAACATCCCTCCCCCTTCTCAAACATGCAGAGCAAAAAGGCAAAGAGATGGAAAAGATGAGAAATGTGAAGTAACGTGATTGATCAATCCGGGCAATCAACTATCCATTTCATAGGGGTTCCAGTAATAGAAAGAAGATACCGACTCAGAGAAAAAAAAACACACACCAACTTCAGAGACAATGGAATTTGTCTTTGTGTTAAAGCAAGACTTGTGTCTTCATAGCCAAAGGACCCACCTAGTATTGAGTAGGATGAATGAAGGCATTCCTAACACTCCATTGATCTCAGTACACTTACAGCACTGAAGGATAAAGAAAAAGGAATCCTTTTAAAATCCCAGCAGATTACTACAGAAGTATGTCATTCAAACTGATATCAGACTTCTCATCAGCAATGCCCATGGCTAAGAAGGCAAACAAGCAAAAACTTCAGAGCTCTACAAGACAGTGATTCATGGCCTGAACTCCATACTCTGTAAGAACAAGGAAATATAAAGCCAAAACAAGAACCGGTTTGGATTTCAAAGACTTGGAAAGCTCACCAGAACCTCCTTGCAAAAGTTAACTCAAGGATGTGCTAGAGTAAAATGAAAACAAACAAACAAACAAAGAAACTAAAAATAAAGAAGAGCCTCCGTTGACTATGAAGTAAGGAAGAACGCCCATGGGATGGGGCAGTTGGGCAACGGAATTATGTTTTCCCTTTTGTGAATTCTATCATGTGATTGTTCTTGAGTAAATAATATTGACACGATCACCCTTCTACAAATGTTATTTTTACTGGACATATACATTAGAATGAAAGCATAAACCAAAGTCTTAAGACTTGGCTTTAACTATAGATGAGAATGTCAACATCATAAGCCTTAACAAAGTAAAACAGACTTTAAAGAAGTGAGAAGTGTAGGGAAGGAACAAATGGAGGAGAGAATCGCCGTGCTAATTCCTTACCCTTCCCAGTGGAGATTCAAAATATGTTTTCTCGATTTGGTAAGTCACAGAAAGCATTTACAAATGAAGGAAAATTATACATGGAATTTGCTTTATAATCAGTAAAAAAGGAAGTTCTAGATAGGGTTAAACTATCTATAACTGACTCGTCGCCAGAGCAGAGGGTAGAACTGCCCCTGTGAGCTTCCGAGACTGTAACTCTTTAGTTTAGAATTATGGCATCTCCCATGGAGCTGCTAGTAATTTTGAACTGCTGAACTGGCAGTCAGCAGACCAGTGAACATCCACTAGATAGAGTTAGATACAACCTAATTGGCAAAATGTTGGAAACTATTGAAGCTCAGTGGTGTGTGTGTCTCACTGTAGATCTGCTTGAAATTTTCTATTACAAAGTTAGAATTAAATAACATTGAATACATCAATGTCTGTCCAATTTTATTACTCCAGGCTCTAACAATAACGTAAAGAAGGAAGAGGAAGAGAAGCTCATCCAAGCTTGTGCGTTATTTTTGTGTACTATTGAGTCTATCACAGCCCATAGCAACCCTGTAGCACAGAGCAGAAGAGCTCCATAAAGTTCCCGAGGAGCCCGGAGGGCAGAGTGGGCTGTGCACTGAGCTGCTGGCCAAGAAAGTCAACCCACCTATCACTTCTTGGAGAAAGATGAGACTGTCTGTTCTCCTAAAGACTGGAAGTCTCATCTATTCCAAGGGGCACTTCTACTCTGTCCTAAAGGTGCTGTGCTGGGAGTCGGAAGAGACTGGGTGGGAGTGAGTTTAATCTTTACAAGAACAGAACGTCAGGTCTTCTCTTCCATGGAGCGGCTGGTGATGCTGACAACAGTCAAACATTTAACCATTGCGACACCAGGGCCCCTTAATTTTCTGTTGGTCTCTCAATAAACCAACAGTTAAACAAAAAGAAAACCCTCTGGACCTTTCTCCTTCAAAGCAAAATAAAACAAAACAAGGTGGAGAGTAAGTACTACATTTCTCACCCATCCACAACAGCTAGAACTACGTGTGGACTATTTTATGGAAATGCTAAAAACCTGTCCTTGTGTACATACATATCCAGAGGCCATTGTACAGACCTCAACGGTTTTTACAGTGATTTCTGCTTCGTTGGACATTGCCATTGATGGCGTCTGTTCTGTCACATTTGGGCTGAGGGCACAGACATCGATTTAGGATCAGATACAAGTGAAACAGACACTCCTTAATTAAGGACATGGAAAGAATACATCGTGTACACTGCAGTGACATGGTTTGGACCAGAGAAACCATAAGCAAGAGTATCTCTTAAGAAGCTGGTGGCACTTTAGATATTGCGATCCTATTTTACAAGGTTTGCCTTCCAGGAACACTACTGGGGCCCTACTGTTTGGAAAATCTAGTTACTGTCTTGTAACAATTCTTTGTCCTTTTAATCCACTCAAATGCTCTTTTGTCTTGAACTGGCAGCCCCAGTGGCTTCCTCTCTGTTCTGCACAATAGTGAATCAACTCTAAGAGCACATGACAAAAGGGGACAGATGATTTAAGTTATTTAATTACTGAATGTAACACAAGTCTACTCCTAAATGTGGAGTTGAGCAAGGTCTTGTTCCTATCATAAAACAACTCAAAATCAATAATAGAATGCAACGGTAAGACCTCCAGATCTATAGGCCAAGCAGAGTAAGGTGAATCAAGCACAAGCCAGGCAAATGACTATTCCCTGAGGATGTTTTTGTTCTTTGGCAGAGAAATGTAAACAGACCAAAGTTAGGTTTTCTATACTTTAAGATATTAGACAAATAGATGAAAACCCAGGGCTTTGGTATTTGAGCAATGGCAAAAATCAGATACTTATGATTCCAATGTTGTTTTCATAAATTTTTTTTTTAAGAGAAGAAAAGAAAGAAAAACATTTTAAAGACCACGCAGGCCTTCTGGAACAGATTAAAAGGAAATCAAGAATGCGCTCTTGAAAAGACAGAAACAATGACTATGTTTGTAACCAATATTACTAAACCATCATTCTTTAAACTTAAAGTCAGGGAGAGAACGTTTTTTATTTCTTTTATTTGTTTGTTTGTGTTTTAGAGCTCCAGAGGGTGTTTTGTATTAAATATAGGGCTGGACAAAGAACGTGAAGGCTCAGTAATGTTTTAAAGGAAAGAAATCATGAGGAAATGAGAAGTTTGACAAGTTGCCCTGAAAGTTCATATTGGGTTAAAAAGAGCCTTAAACAAATATTACAGAGACAAGATGAATCATGGGTTTAAAACAGGTGATGTCCATATTTGATCCATTGACCACGCCCCTACTCCTTTGTAAACACAAAAGAGTGCCAAAGACAGTCCCTGGCTCCTTTCAGAAAGCTGTGGAACCAAGTTAAGCATGTAAGTTACAGGCATCATACATTTGGTAGCTTCACCCTGTTGCCTGGAACACAAGGATCATAATGATTTATATCATGAGCTGAATAAAAGGACCGTTGGAGGAATAAGTTCACAGGAGACCATTTTCCCCCCTTATCTCCTCGACAGAACCCTAAGCTCTGCCCTGGGTGTAATCAGAAGTAATTTAGTTGATGCTCAAAACATCCATGCCCATGGGGAAAGAGCTCCCTCGCTCCTCTCCACAGAACCAGTCCAGGATCTAGAGGAGCAGCACCCGGGTTTGAGCAGATTCCCAGGGATGGTCTCAAAGCATTGCTGAGCCAAAGCCCACCCTCAGAGGCTACTTCTCAGTTGCTGGATGTTAATCCACCTGTGGTGAGACCAATCAGACTCCCGGCAGGGCAGGCAGGGAGGCCACGTGCCAGTTTCCAGGCATGCACTGGCACCGTTTCCTAGGGAACTGCTCTCCAGATGCTTTTCTGTGTCAGGAGTGAGATCCTTTAACTGATTTGAAACAAAACCAAACCAAAAAAGGTCTGCCCTAGAGAATGGCGAAAGGGTCATGATGCTAGCCAGAGCATGGAGGCACTTACACTGAGATGGTCTGACGTCAAAGAGAGAAGGGCTTCGTTGCAGGGATGAAGTTTCTCAAACAAAATAGTATCTGCTCCTTTGGAGTACAGCTTTATCTGCCCGGCAGGGTTTCGAACTGAAAAGGAGACAAAGATTGGGAACGTGTATGGTCATCCATGAAATCTATCAAAGCCAGACTCTCCCACAGCTCCAGGCCAGCATGTTTTAGCCGGGAGCAGACCGTCCAATGCCTCTGGTTGAACGAGTACAACCTACCGGTAAGTCCTTTGGCTTCCATTCTGTTTTATTAGCTTAGCATGATGGCATCAACCGGAATCCTTCGAGACCTTAAACTCAGAAACAAGTGTTTTCCTTCTACTGTTTTCCTTGTCTACTGTTTTTGAAGGGTTGATGCCTTCGAATGAGGCCTTCTGTCTTGGGCAGAATTGAGAGCTTTCTCTGCCTGTCTCTGGGTATGAAATTCAAGACCTGTGGTTTTAATCCGCTATTAAGTGTTATTCCAAATCATCTCCACACAGATTCCCAGCCCTCCGAGGCCCTGCTTGATGTCTCCACCCTTCGCCCTTGCTGACGTATTTCTTGGTTCTCTTTAGGTTTTGTTGAAAAAACCATTCCTTTTTTGTGGTTCTTTCTTTGCTCACAATTCTGTCTACGAGCGAACTTGACACAGGGAGATGTTAAAAAATAGTTTCCATTTTCTTCCCACTGGAAATCCAGATTATTTGAGTGGTTTTAACCTGTCCCCTCGTTTAGGGAATGACAGTCCAGACTGGGTTCCCCTCACCTCCAATCTCCTTCACAGTTTGCTCTCAGACAAATCTTTCTTTCTAACCACAAGCTACTCAAAGAGTCCTTGTGTGATTAAGTTCTCATGTGCTAAAAGTTTGGCAGTTTAAATCCCACAGATGCCTTAGAAGAAAAATCTGGTTAAGTTCCTTTCTCAAGGGCATAGCCAATAGGGTGAGGGAAAGAGGCCACGGGATATTTGTCTTAACTTTGTAAGCTTGAGTTGACATCCTGTCATATCGTAGGATTTAATCACTGTCAAATGAATGAATGGCATAGAAGTGTATTTTTTCCTCAAGAATGTCCCAGATTTTAAGACAACTTCCTCGGTCACAATTTTATGGTCTCTCTCTTAGGCTACATCAAGTGAGTGAGTCAATGCTTTCCATTCATTTATGCCTTTACTCTAAAAATAGAATGCCTCAAAACAGATGAACCTAAATATTTGCTACTACTAATTTAATGAGATACACAATTTAGAGCTGGATTTAAAGGGATATAAATAACCAAGTACAATATGTTACTTTCCTCTCTAACCTTTAACTACCGTAGCCAACCATTGATTTGCATTTCTTCCTGGCTTGAGTAGATCTAATGCACCCTTGTGTTCTCTCCCAAGACCTTCCTTATGCTACAACTCATGCAGGTTTTTCTCCTCTTCTGACTCTAAATGTCCACCTTTGGGAAAAGAGAGAGAGAAACACCATATGCAACTCTGCATCTAATTTCTCAAATGGAGAAAAATAATAATAACCGTAGGAAAGACCTCCTCTCAAGTTTTTTCAGCCACAATATACTACTTCCCCCTATGTTCGCCCTCCCATCACCAGAATGACAAAGGCAGAGTATATGCCGCACACATTTGCAATGTGACTTCTCCACTCCTGCTGCTTCTAGACCAGGCTAGGGTATCCATGCTCAAATATGTTGGTGTCAAGATCTCTCTACACTCTTAAAAATATTAGTGAGCACCCAAAGAGCTTTCAATGGGTTGTATCTATAAATATTTACCATGTAAGAAAATCAAATGGGGAGATCTTATTCTATCAGCAGTATTGTAGTATTAAAATATTACTATAATAATAAACATATTCCATGTTACCATATATACCACTTTTATGAAAAGTATATATTCTGAAACAAGAAAATTGAATAGGACTGATATGTTTTACATGATTACAAATCTCTTTAATGTCTGTCACGAGAGAAGACTATTCTTAAACTTGCTCTGTACTTAGTCGTTAGCGATAACACTTGTCATTTGACCTCTGTACAACTCCAATGTACACTTTATAGAGAATGAAAGTGAAAAGGCATCTTGAAATTATTACATTAAAAAAATAGTTTTGTCATTGTGGAACCCCTGAAAGTCCCTCAGGGGTCCCCAGGGTCCCTGAACCACACACTGAGAACTACTGGTCTAGGGAAATAATGGATTGATTGTGATTTGCGCAAGCCCTCACCATCTCTACATCTGTTTCTGTATGTGGAAAGATGTGCAAACATTCTGACTTCTAGACACTTTCTCCTCTGATTCAAAAAAGATTTTCCATCCTGGATGCCCTCTCATAACACAACATTAGTGTCTCTAAATTCAAGTCTGTACTAGTCCAATTCCATGGGCTCCTGTTAGAGTTTTCATACTAAGCATTTCCTTTAGCAACTCAGAAAGTTTTATGTCTCTGTCCTATCTAAGACTTCTGATAATTTCTGTTAGGGTCCCTTAAAATTAATAAAATGACCATCATTTAGAAGTTATCCTTATAAAAAGTGAATTAAAATAGAACATGACAGTCTAAACCAGAAATAAGAAAATGATTTCCCAATAGCCAAGGTAACATGTGGGTAGAATGTGGACAAACGACTTTTTTTTTAATTATAGAATCTTATCCCATTGATTTTCCCTGAAATGGAGCCCTGGTGGCACAGGAGTTAGGCCCTCACCTCTAACTCAAGGACAAAGGTTGGAGCCTACTAGCCCGTCCACAGGAGACAGCTGTGGCAGTCTGCTTCCATGAAGACCCTGCATGGAGCAGTTCCACTCTGTCCTCTAGGGTTGTCATGAGTTTAGATAAGCTCTGTGGAAATGAACTTGACTTTAAACGTTGCTGTTCTTCAAGAATTTACCCAGGATCTACTTCTTCCATGCCTCCCATTCTCTTTGGGCAACCATCTCTATGGTTTCAAGAAGGTTCTACAGACCAAGGGCTCTCAGCTGTAGATCTCCTGCCCAGGTCTAGCTGCTTCTGACCTGGACATTCAGATGCCAGCTAGATATCTCACCTTGAGCTGTCTAGTTGAATATAAATTACAAAATCACTGCCTTTATGTCAATTCTGGCTTGAGTAGAACGGAGCAGAACTGCCTTGCTGGGTTTCTGAGCCTGTAAATCATTTCCCAAGCAAATTGCTGCATCTTTCTCCCTGGGAGTTGCTGGGGAGTTCAAAGCACCCATCTTTCAGTCAGCAGGCAAGCAATTTCACTTCTGTACCACCAGGACTCCTCCAGCACATCAACGTCAAAATAGACTCATGCTACGTTTTATCATTAATTAGCTACCCCTCTGGTATTCCCAGTCTTACTAACCATAAGTTCCACCTAGTCTTCTAAACAAGATAGCAGGGCATCACTTACAGCCCTCTTCCACATTTACCACATTTACATTTACCATGTACCCAATCAAAGCCAAGCACTTCTCCTTGCCACATTTTCTCTTGCCTAAATGATTACATTGACTTGTTATACTGGTCCCAGTCCTGAGTCCCTTTGAACCCTTCTCTACATTCTAACCAGTGTGGACCGATACGGGTTGTTGCTGTAGTTAAGTGTCAATGAGTCGGTTCTCGCTCATAGCAACCCTCTGGTATCATCCTCACAATTGGTGTTAAGTTTGAGCCCCTGGTTGCAGCCACGATGTCAATCCCTCTCTTAGAGGATCTTTCTCTTGTGTGATATCCCTCTACATTACCGCACATGATGGTTAGCATTCTAAAACAACTTTCTTCTACCCTTATCGTCAAGCTTAGACTCCTTAACACAGTGGTTCTCAACCTTCCTCATGCCATGAGCCTTTCATACAGTTCCTCATTTGGTGCTGACCCCCAACCCTCAAATTACTTTCGTTGCTACTTCATAACTGTCATTTTGCTACTGTTAGGAATTGTCATGTAAATCCCTGATATGCAGGGTGTATTTTCATGGTTACAGATTGAACACAATTAAAGCATTGTGATGAATCACAAAAACAATATGTAATTATATATTATTAAATATTTATTTCTAATGACAAATAAATGAAATTTTGTCTTGAAGCATGGTGTAGCTTGGATAACAGTTGTCACGTCAGGTACTCGGATGCGGGCATATCTGCATGTGGGCAGAACTGCCTAGAGACGGATAGAGGAGCGGTGTCTCAGCTCCTAAGACCATCAGAAAGATGTGTTTTCCAACGGTCGAAGACAACCCCTGTGAAAGGGTCATTCGACCCCCAAAGGGGTCACAACCCACAGGTTGAGAACCGCTGCCTTAACATGTCATATCCAAAGCTCATCAAGATCTGACCAGTCTCTTTTCTATCCCTTATCTACTGTCTCCTCCTGGATCTTGCCACACAGAGTATCTTTTCACTGTGTTCCACATTCTGCCCAAGCTTCAAGTCCCAGTATCATAGTAGGCACTTAAAATATTTACCTAATTGAATTGCGTTAAACTGCACAAAAAAACCTTGCCTTTGTGATATAAAGGAAAAATGGCAAGTCACACAAACATCTGCCCAGAGTACACAACATCTTACAAGGAGGTGCCGTGGCAGCTCTATGAAGGCTAACTGACAAATAATTCTACTTGCCACATTTGATTGTTGTTTCCACACACACAACAAAGCAAAGTAAAGCAAAAATGCTTGTTACATAGCAGTGCAGGTTGTGCTTTGATAATCTTTCAGAAGTTTAGACTTGAGCAACCATTATCAAAAGATATTGTAAGGGTTTTTCACGGAGCTTTTGTAATGTGTTCCTCTTTAATTATTCTCGGCCACTCGGTCTCTATAGACTACCCTTGAATTTTATCCTCTGTATTTTTATTTGCAGAAACAATGCCCCCCCCCCACACACACACACACCTGCAGGGATTAAGGTGTACCTGACCCAAGCCATGGTATTTTTCAGTAGCCTCGTATGCATATGAAAGTTGAACATTGACTAAGGAAGACCAAAGAAAAATCGATGTACTTGAACTATGATGTTGGCAAAGAACATTGACAGTGCATGGGCTGCCAAAAGAGCAAAGAAGTCTGTCTTGGAAGAAGAGCATCCAGAATGTTCCTCAGAGGCAAGTATGTCTCAGTACTTTGGACATATTATCAGGAGAGACCAGTCCCTAGATGAGGACATCATGCTCACTCGGTCAAGGAGAGGGGCAGCAAAAAAAAAGGGAGACCCTCAACAAGAGGGATTGACACAGTGGCAGTGACAATGAGCTCTGACATACGAACAATGATAAAGATGGTGCAGAAGCAGGCTGTGCACCGTGCTGTTGGACATAGGGTCTCTCTGAGTTGGAACAGACGTCAGGGTGCCTAACAACAACCGTAACAACTTACAAGTGTAGTTATCAGGAGTCTTGGTGGGCTTGGTTAGGCTTCTAACTATAAGAGCTACAGTTCAAGATTATTCGTTACAGCCCGAGGGGAACAAAATGGAGCTGTCCATTCCTATAAACACTGATAGCCTTGGAAACCCACTCTGCCCAATGGGATTGCTAAGAGCTAGAATTGACTCAATGGCCATGAGTTGGGTTTTCTGGTATACATTCACCGATATGGTATAATCTATTCCTCAGAGAAAAATCTTTATAGAAACCTGATTTAACTTAGATACCTCTGACTTAAAGCAGGGCATTGGAAGCATGGTGTGAATGTAGGAGTACGTTATACCATCAACAAAGAAAATGGCAGAGTTCTAGCTCAAATGGAGTCCTGGGGTAGCACAAACAGTTAATACACTCAACTGCTAAACTAAAGTTAGAGGTACAAGTCTATCCAAAACACTCCAGAATTTAAGCTAGGTGATCTACTTCTGGCAAAGCAGGCATTGGAAACCCAGTGAAGTACCATTCTACTTTGTCCCACCTAGGGCACCAGAGGTCAGAGTCAACACAAGGCTAATGGACCTTTTCTAGCACAAATACAAATTAAATTGCGGATGGGTCTTTATTTTAACTGCTGGAGACGGATCTTTGGCCCTAGAGTGAAAGTAATACTAGTATTGAAATGATACACTGTTGAGTCAATGAGTGAAACCTACCCTTAAACAAATCTCCCCACACCAAAAGAAAGAAAGATATAGAAGCTAACTTCTACATTTTCACATCTCAGTGAGGTCTTCACAGACCAAGCCATGTGGCCTCACGAGGCTGGGGTCATTTCTCATCTCGTAACCACACAACAGAGACTATTCTACCCTAGCAGAATCTCTCCTCCAAATTCCTCCTATTAAAAACCAACTGGAACCAAAACAGAGCGCACGAGTGAGTCTCCAAGCATTCTGTGGTGAATGTTACCTTTCTTCATATGGGATTCATTAAGACAAACATCTGATATTTGCGGTTGGGCGGCAATTTCTCCACAGCCTATAATGGTGACCAAGTCTGGGGAGAAGCCAAAGTCTCCCTGTGCAACAGTCTTAGATTTTTGACAAAGTGCTCTGAGCAAAGGGAAGCCAGTCCTAGGCCAAGACAGCTTCAATAAGACTCCCCTGAGGCGGTACATGCAAGACAGTTCCTGCTAATACAACATGAAGCCAACATTGAGAGCAAGTGCGCTCTACAGAAGCATTAATAACGATTTGCAGCCTGTGGAAGGAGCCCTAGCAGCAGAGTGGATTATGAATGGAGCTGCTAAACTGAAGGCCAGAGAGACTAGGCTTCCTACTCTGGTCCAGGAGGAAAGCCTTGGAAACCCATGGGGTCTCTAAGAATTGGAATGGATGCCGTGGCAGTATTTTGAGATGACGTGTAGTTAAAAAGAAAAGGAACCCCCTGATGTGTTTGTTTTTTTTTCTGCTGAGAACAATCTCGCCAGGATAGTTTCTAATAATTGGAACCTGAAAACTCTACCATTATGCACACATTAGCCACTGGGGGAAGGGATTCAGTACAACAATCAGGCTTGATAGGTTGGTGGCAGGGGGGAGAGGGAGGGAATCTGAGCAATACTCAGAGCTCCTCTCCCTCAACCATCCATATCTCCAATCAAAACCCAGCGGTGCAGTAGTGAAACGCTCGACTGCTAACCTAAAGGTTGGTTGTTTGACCCCACCAGTGGCCTTGTGGAATAAAAGGCCTGGTGATCTGTTCCCACAAAGATGATGAGTTAGTCTATTGTGCCAACCTGGCCGATAAACACATGTGGGATTAATTGAAGGGCAGAGGGATAAATGGCTTGGTGAGCCTCGCCTTTCGAGTTCTCGGGTCTCTTGCTTTGTAATGGTCGCACGAGGTGCAGCTGCCTTAGCAGTTCCTTGCTTCAGCTTGCAAGCCTCACTTCCTGCAAGACATCCTCGAGGAGAAGCCACATGGACCTACCCCGATGCTCATGTGGAGACCTCTGCCAGCACTGAGATGCTTACACATTCACTGATTCTACTTTCCTCCTGCAGTTGGCATCCCTGCATGTGTTTTGTGAGATGGAGGAGGACTTTGTGGACTGCTGTTGGACATATGGATTAATGGGTTAATGTTGGACTTACGGGCTGGGCAGCACTGGGTGGGGATGTTTTCTTGATGTACACTTAACCTATATATAAAACTCTCTCTTACACATGAGTTTCTGTGGATTTGTTTCTCTAAAGTATCCAGACTACAGTTGACATCTTGGAAACGCTGTCGGGGAGGTTCTCCTCTGTCCCACAGGGTCACTCTGAGTCAATGTCAACTTGAAGACAGCAGGGGGGTATAAGTAGCAAAGTACTAGGTTTAATTTTTATTTAAGAACCATTTGTAGAAGACTTATGGTGCACAAGGTAAATTCTATGTGTGGCCATGGACAGTTTAAGAATACAATGAAGTGTAAGGTGAAAAGCAATGGGCTGGTGAGGGAGAAATCCAGGGTGTGTGTCAGCAGGACAGGAGCAGTGTCCTGAGGAAGAGACTAGAGAATGAGTCCAAGTAGGGTTTTGGGGAATAAAAGCAATTTCTCTCCAAGACAGGAGGAAGAATGAGTGAAAACATAGTTTGGGAATGAAGACCTAGTCTAGGGGAGTTGACAGAGGGCAAGCTGGTGGTGGGCATTCCTGAAGGCCTCAGAGAGCAGACTCGTTAATATTCCCCCAAATAAAGGAAATCATAGCATGGGTGAGGGTTTGGGGAAAAGGCAAAAATTTAAGACCCAGAGTGGGGAATGGGAAAATGAGCTAAATTGGAAGAAAAGGACATGACACGCCACTGAGGGCTCAAGTGAGTGAGGAAAAGATCATTTGCTGTGGCACTGAGTAAAAGATCAGGTAATCATCTCTAGTAATAAGGATGAGCAGAGATGAGAAGGCAGGTAGTGAATATTAACAACAACTAGCACATGTCACAGGAGCCCTTGTGACTAAACATTGGGCTAGTGATTCAAGTCCCTCAGCCAGTGATTCAAGGTTAAGGTTAGTGATTCAAGTCCCTCAGCCACTTTGTGGGAGAAATATAAGGCTCTGTGCTCCCATAAAGATTACAGTCTCGAGAAGGTTTCAGTCTTGGAAAGCCTAGGGAGCAGTATTATGCTACCTGATAGGGTCACTATGAGTTGATATCATCATGATGGCAGTGGGACTGTTTGGGTTTTCTTGTTTGTTTGATTGATTGATTCTTTAGCACGAGTGAAGCAAATCATAAACTTATCCTAAGCCAGTGAAATTATAGTGATTAAGTAAATGGACTCCACAGTCAAACTCCTTCATTCTGAACTTCACCTATTCCATTCCAAGCTCTGTGACCTTGGGCAAGTTGCTCAACCTTTCTGTGTCCCTGTTTAATTATCTGCAAAATGGATATAAAATAATAGTGTCTAACTGACAGAGTTTCAACAACAAAATCAGTTAATCCATGTCAAACACTTGGAGCAGTGCTCAACAAATACTAACCACTGGTAATGTTAGTTATACTTATTACTATAGTATTAAGTAATACTATAGCATTAAGTAAAACTTAACACTATAGTAATTATGTAGTATTTAGGCTAAATTGAGGATTACAGGAGTTCAAAATGTTATAAAAATACCACAACTCACAGCACAGGGACAAGAGCAAAATAATCATTGAAAGACATCAATATCATCATAGTACAGTATGATAATTATCATCATAATACAATCAATGGATCAAAAATAATCTCAGCTATCAAGCATACCTATAACAGACATTCTTTTTCTGATATTGTTGAAATCCAAAAAAGCAAGCAATTGGTAAGTAACAATTGTTCCCAGTTCTTCAACTGTTATAGTCTCCGGAGTTCGAGATTTAAAAATGAATCCAAAATTTCTTGCAGCGGTCACTAGAGCCCCTTCATCGGGTGATTGAACTTGGTAAACCAGCTGGCCTAAAAGAAAAAGAAACCAGCACATAATTGTAAGTGGTTACTAGCAAAGTCCTAGAGTGCCATGCCCAACTTGTTCTCCAATGCCCACCTCAAGGGTCAACTCTAGAAATCTTTTCTATCCTCAGTCCTCTCCTGCTCACCAGCCAGGTGGATCCAGTGCCCCTCTTCTGGAATTCCAGGGGATTGCAAGCACATGGCCATCGTACCCTTGTCATCCTGTATGAAGGAATCCATCCGAGTCTGCCTCTCCACTCTGGTGAAAGTATCTAAGATCTGACTATACCTTATATTTTCAGTGATGGGAGAACCACCAAGAAGAGTCACAGCCCAAACATTTTAATGTACATTAATTCACATAATCATAGTAAGTCATTGAGGCAGAATTTATTAAAAATGTTTTTTTCCCCTGTATATCAGGGGAAGCTATAATGGAGAGTGTTACATGATTTTTGCAAGATCACAGAGTCAAAGGGTGAAGTAGCACATACTCTGAATTCTAATCTTCTGATGCCCATTTTTAATAATAAGGCATACAAGAAAAGTCCTGACTTAGAAGGAACCAAATCAGGGTGTTATAACTTGTTCCCAAACACTGTGTGTGTGTGTGTGTGTGTGTGTGTGTGTGTGT
>NW_022103905.1:8286995-8288391 GCF_000313985.2 Echinops telfairi
CACAAATTGAAATATCTAGGGATATACCTGACTAAAAGAACAAAAGATCTATATGAGGAAAACTACAGAACACTATTACAAGAAACCAAGAATGACTTCAACAAATGGAAGAATATCCCATGCCCATGGATTGGAAGACTCAATGTAGTAAAGATGTCAATTCTGCCCAAGGCACTATATAAATTTAATGCAATCCCGATACAATTACACTCATCGTTCTTCAAAGAAATAGAAAACTGATTACCAACTTCACATGGAGAGGAAAGAAGACCAGAATTAGCAGAGAACTCCTCAAGAAGAAGGACACAGTGGGAGGGCTTGCTTTACCTGACTTTAGCACATATTATGCAACCACAGTGGTCAAAACCACATGGTTTTGGTCAGATACTCAGACCAATGGAAAAGAACTGAAAACCCAGAAATAAAATCATCAGCATACAGACAACTTATCTTTGATAATGGCCCAAAAATTATCCAATGGGAAGCAGATGCCCTCTTCAACAAGTGGTGCTGGAAAAAATGGATATGTACGTGGAGAAAAATGAAGCAAGACCTTTATCTCACTCCATGCACAAGAATAGACTCAAGGTGGATCACAGACCTCCAGGTAAAACCCCAAACTATTAGGGCCATCAATGAGGGAATTAGGACCAACCTGAGAACTTTGGCACAGGAATACAAAGGCTATCAGAAATAGGGAATGACACAAACACAGGGGAGGCACAAATTGACAAGTGGGATATACTGAAGATAAAACACCTGTGTACGTCAAAAGAATTCACTGAGAGTAATAAGAGAGTCCACGGACTGGGAAAACATCTTTAGCAATGACACATCAGACAAAGGTCTTATTACTAAAATCTACAATACTCTGCTAGCTTCCAAAAAGGAAAACATGAATTGCCCACTGAGGAGGTGGGCAAATTAACTGAACAGAAGTTTCACAGGGGCAGAAATCTGAATGGCCAATAAACATATGAGAAAATGTTCCTGATCTTTAGCCATAAGAGAAATGTAAAGTAAAACAACATGAGATACCACCTAACACCCTAAAAGATAGCCCAATTCAAAAAATCAGAAAGTAACAAGTGTTAGAGAGGCTGTGGGGAGACAGGAACTTTCATCCACTGCTGGTGGACCTGTAGGTATGTACAGCCACAATGTAAATCGATCTGGTGATATTTAAAACAGATTGAAATTGAGCTACCGTACGACCCAGCAATCCCCCTACTGGGCATATACCCAGAAGAGGCAAGAAACAAACCACAGCCAGACATCTGTGCTCCAATGTTCATGGCAGCACAGTTCACAATTGCAAGGAGTTGGAAACAACCCAAATTTCCATCAACTGATGAATGGATTATAAAACTTTGGTTCATACATACAATGGAGTACT
>NW_022103905.1:8294185-8302507 GCF_000313985.2 Echinops telfairi
ACAACAGAAAGGTGCATGAAGGGAGATAGCAGTCGGTGGTGTAAGATATGAAAATAATTTATAATTTATCAAGGGGTCACAAGGGTGGGAGGAGGGGGAGGGAGGGGAAAAAGAGGAGCTGATACCAAGGGCTCAAGTAGAAAGTGAATGGTTAGAAAATGTCGATGACAACATATGTACAAATACACTTGATACAACTGATGTATGGATTGTTATAAGAGCCCCCAGTAAAATGATCTTTAAAAAAAGTACTCTTACTGGAGGTCCCAGTTCATATATGCACAAGTTGATCCCACACTAAGTGTGCTATTCCAAACAAAGCCTGTCGCTACAATCAGTGGATGGTTGCGTGCAAGTTCTCCGTAATACACTTTAATACATGTGTCTTAGTCTCCTTAGGGTGCCCTCAAAAGGGGGCAGGGAAGGCCCAATCGAAACAGTGGCTTCCTAATGGATCTGTTGGACCATTTTGATTCAAGGCACAGAGGTCAACTCAGAAGGTTACGGCAACTGATTTATGGGATTTCCCGATAGGCAATCTTTGGGGGAGACATTTCCTCCAAGACTGCAGGATGATCACAGGAATTCAACAGAAACATTTTTTTTTAAGAAAATGGAAACCTGCATTGTTGAGGGGAAAAAAGCCAAGGAAGAGGTACTGAGGAGTGTTTCTCTGTCATAACAATGTACCTGCTGACTCTTAGGCGGTAGCAAGGGGTGTTCTCGGAGAATTTCATTTGGCAACCTTACCGCATCCACCCCTCAGCCCCGACCTTACCCCTCCATATGTATTTCTCTTGCCAAAACTCAAGGAACATTTAAAAGGACATGATTTGGGTCCCTCAAAACTGCCATTTTGACATGGTTTAAGTTCAAGTGCACAGATGGAAGCACTGCCTTTAGAAGTTTACAGACCTATCAGGATGGTATGTCAAGAAAGAAGAGCTTCAAATTTTGATATTTTTATTTGAAAAGTTCTATGATTTTGTAGCTATACTTATTTTCACTTATCCTCATGCATACCATATGTGCCTACACATGATTACCTATAGATGTGTATAGTCTATCTGTACTGTCTTTCACTTTTCAGGTGAAATTCATGGGTGGTAGAACCCACTCAAAGGCACCTCACAACAACAACAATTTCAGCTTGAGAGGCGATGGCAGAGAAAGCAAAGCAGAACAAAAACTGGTCAATAGCAGAGACTGGAACAAGAAGTGATTTCCCCAGGCCATTATCTACCTGCCTCACAGCTTCGAAACTCAAATGGCCTCAGTGATTTTGTTTCATGCTATAAACCCTGAGTTCTAAGCAACCCCGTTGTTTCCAAGTTGATTCAGTCGCATCGCAGCCCATCAGGAATTCATAGAATTGCTCCGTAAGGTTTCTGAGACTGAATCTTGACAGAAACAGACTGACTACCTGGTCTTTCCTCCATGAAATCCCTTGTGGGTTTAAATCAGCAAGCTTCCAATTAGTGACCCAAAGCTTACCCAGGGATTCTTAACGTATTTATGGTGTTGTTGTTAGCTGCCATCAAGTCAGTCCCAATTCAAAGTCACATCATGTACAACAGGAAACACTGCCCAGTCCTGTGCTATCCACACAATCATCCCTGTTTGAGCTCTCTGTTGCAGCCACTGTGTCAATCCATCTCTTTGAGGGTGGTTTTCAGTGCCTTCCACCCTGAGGACCTCCTCTTCTGGCATTCGATCAGATAATTGTTCTACTGCTACTCTAAGGGTTTTAGTGGTCAGTGTTTCAGAAGTGGATAGTCAGGCCCTTCTTCATATTCGGTTGCACTCTGGGAGCTCTGAAGAAACCTGCCACTACAGAAGACCCTGCTGATAGTTGAAATACTGCCCACAAAGCTTCCAGCGTCCTAGCAATAAGGTAGGACACACTGCTTGCCGTTAAATCGATTCTGACTCATAACCACCCCATAGCACAGGTGGAATTTCTCTCTAGGGTTTCCAAAGTGACACATCTTTACTGGAGTCGCCAGCCTCATCTTTCTCCCAAGGAGCAGCTGGTGGATTTGAATCACTGACTTTGACATGTGACATTATATGAGTCTACATACTGACCTTTTTTTTTTTAAGCCTACTTAGTGTGAATGGTCCTCTGTCTCAGTTATATGTCCCTACTAATAATGGAAGCTGGGTCAGTCAGTTCTTGTTTCCTGGGAAATAAGACTACCAGGGAGCTCAGAGTCAAATGTGACGCTCCACCATATGAAACAGTTCATCTAGTAAACTTTGCATATTTGGAGCTAAACCTTTCATTTCCTTTTGTGCAGTTTAGGTCTCTCCACATCTTTTGGAAAGCATCCAGGATATAAATAAACACAAAGACAAACTAGGGAGAGGTTAACCCCTTATGTAATTTTCTACCATTAACGAGCAAATCCTCCAGACCCCCAACATTTTTAAATTAAAGAACATCAGCCCTGATTTGCAAAAGGAAAGCAAGTGTACCACTACAGGTGCACTTTCCATCCACTCACCTGTACCATTTTCCTCGGACATTACGGTGTGACAAAGAGCAAGTAATCTCAGAAACTCGTGCACTTTGGGGTCACCCAGCTTGATAGATTCAATCAGACTATGGTCAAAGAACTGAAATGATTTGTCTGCTAGGGGGTTGAAGGAGAAGTCCACAGGATCTTTTTTCTGTAAAGGAGTAACAAAACAGTACAAAAAACTACCGACCTCGATCCAACAACCATCCTTCAAAATTACAAAAATTAAAACCTTCCCTTTAAGTATTAATAGAGCTTGTCCGATTTTTCAACCTCCAACAGCTGGCATTACACGGGCCTTTTGCTTCATTGTTACTGTTGAAAACAATGTCCTCATTTCAGAGCCAGGCACCAAAGCAGCGAATCTCACAAAGGCAAATGAAGAAGACAAATCTCCAGGTCCCTAAATATTTACTGCAACTCCAAAATTAAAATAGTAAAAAATTAAAGCTCCAAAAATGAGGTCATTCTTGTTTAGTTTTGTTTTCAAAAACCCGTTTGACAGCAAAGTCTAAGTGACTTAAGCTGATTGTATCAGCAAAGCTTGATGTGGAATTGTATGAGTCTACTGACTGACTTTCCTAGCCTTCGCACAGTGAACGGATACGTCTCCATGGAAACGTGTGCGTGTGTTTCGTTAGGGTCCTTGCTCAGATCTCACTGGATAAATGACTTAAGATTCACCAGATACACCATCGTGTGGTTTCAGTTTATTTCTTACAAACCACCTCAAATGTTTAAAGCATGAAGTATGCATCCTTCTACTCTGGTGAGAAGATAAAAATTACTAAAAAGAGAGAGCACGCTTAGTTTAATTGTAATGTCAGGGCTGATTACACATATGCATACAATTTCAATATAGACCACCATTCCTTGACTAATATACAGTGCACTGCAGTATTTTGAAATAGCACTGCATCCTGATTCATCTCCAAGTATTTATCAGGCCCCTCCGGTGAGCTAAGTCATTGTTCTGGATTTTAGGGACGTAGTAGTAAACCAAATGCCACCTGTTCCTCTATGAAAGTCAATTCTAGCAGCATAGAGACAAGTAAGCAGGCAATTTCAATCAGGCGGGGTAAGTGCTCTCAGGAGGCAAGGACATAGGCCAGGGAAAGAGGCAGCAGTGCCAAGGGAAGATTCTCAGAACAAATACTACGTAGGTTGAATAGCAGTATGTATAGTGTGCTCCCACCTGTGTAAAAAATAGATGAAATATATTTATTTGCAGATATATAATATTTCTAAAATAATTTTAAGATACAGAGGAAACGAGGACTTACCTGAGAAGAAATTTTAGCCACATGAATGTATTTTGTGATGCTATACATCCACTATCTCTCAAAATAGCATAAATCTGGCTCCTTGGAACTCATAGTTTTTTAAAAGGACATATGCAATTCAAAATTAAAACTAAGAATAAACACTTATCACCTCCACACCTTAGTAATTTCTGTCTTCTGACCTGGGCCATCGTGTATTTCACCTGCCAAAACAAAAATTGAAAATGAAAATAAAAGAAATTGTTTCCTCTGTGAACAACTCCCTTCCTGGCTCTGAGACCAGAGCACCAGATGATGCCTCATGACAATGATGGACTCGCCGGGTCACAAATTCTGTAGCCGAATCCTGGTCAAAAGGGGGGGAAGTGAAAACAGTGTCTAATTCTGGAGCCTGAAGTCTGGATGAAGCTCTGAAGCGATTCGTCTGAAATAGCCATTAAACTTTAAATAAAAATTATTCCCTAAAGTTTTCTTAGAAGCCAGTAATAGTATAGCTTAAGGAGTAAGAAAATGCTCTTTAAAGAGCTATCTATATGGGAACAAATGGACAATAACAACTTCAAACATTCGATGGGCACTCTGGGGGCAGTGAGTTCAGTTAATGGAGGAGAAACACAGACTCCGAAAAGGAGAGGGGCAATTGTTGTGGAATGTCTTGGATTGTGGAAGAGTGGAATCGATGTCACTGAATCAAACATCTAAAAATGGTCGGACTGGGGTCTGTTTTGCTATGCATATTTTCAAGAATAGTTCTTTTTCCCTTTTACTTTTCTGAAAACACCCATTGCCATTGGGCGATTCTAGCTCACAGGGACCGTACAGGACAGGGTAGAACTGCCCTGCAGATTTCTGAGACAATAACTCTTCACGGGAGTAGAAAGCCTCGCCGGTCTACTGGGAAGCAACTACTGGGCTCCCGCTGCTGAACTTGAGGCGAACAGCACCAGGTGTGGCACACGGTGCCATCAATTTTAATAAGGAAATGCTCATTGATTAAAGTGCCAATCCTAGAGGGCACTATGAGTTCAAATGGGGGCTTTTTAGAAATGTCTTCAAACTATAGCCCTAGACCTATGTAGAGATCTGAATCTAGAACGGAAAGGGGTAGGTAACAAAAACAAAGACGCACACAACTGTCTATTTTTTTTCCATGAAGTGACTCATGCTGTTGTGACATTGCCTGGGACACTTGCGAAAGGAAAGGCAAGTTTGTGTCTTCCGTGTGATTCCCATGGTCGGGGAATCACAGATGACAACTGGAACAGATCACTTCTAGTAAACACTAGAACTTGGTGACTGTCTCTTTATCTGTTGCGGTTTGGACCAGCTTTTCTGTGTATCATCAAGGTCAAATTACTTGAAGTGCATAAACTTCAAGAGGTATCAGTGCTTTTTGTAAACAGAGAACATAGCCACTTATTAGTGTAGAACTCATAGATGCATAGTATAGATAGTTTAGAAAATGTAAGATGTTTACAGAAGACATTAAAATGTATTAATAATCCTATCCCTCAAGGATACCTAGTGTTTATGGGTCTGGGGGCTTTAGGGAGTGGATTTTGCATGTTGCAAATATTTATCATATTTTTCATAAATTTTGTGTTCCTATTGTATTTAACCACTGACAGTATGAGGATTTCTCCTATCATTGAAAGTTCTTTATGAATTTCATTTTGTTACATGACTATAAATGGATCTTCATTTATCTCAGCCTTCTCCTAGTGTGGGTCATTTGGTTGGGACCCCTCCCATCATTTTACTTGGCACTTGAGGACGTAGTAGCTAATTGTGATTATTATACTTTTTGCAATAATACAATTTACAGGCATCAGTTGTGTGCCAGGATCACACATGATCACTAACTCATCCTAAAAACGAACTTAAAGATGAGGATTTTTTCCGTCTAGTTTTATGGATAAAGAAACAAAAGAACAGAGTTTAAAGTTGCATGACTGAACTGAAAATCAAAAGTCAGCTGAGTGGGGTTTCTAACGCAAGTCTCTTTTGTCCTTACACAATGCTATAACCACAAAGCACTTGACAAATAGTCATTTGTTGTTTTGGGTGGGGGCACAGATCTGAAGCTGGACTTGTGTGCGGCTGTGTGGAGGGAGTCTCTTGAACTAATGCATGAACCTAGACATGCACCTGGAATTTAACTCTTAAGCACATTGTGGTTATTTGCCACTTGTTAGCCCAATGTAATAACTCTAATAAAATAATGATTATTTTTAAAAGCTGTTTATTTTAATAAATCCCCCCCAAAAAAACCCCATTTATAATATTGGCAGTTGGGGGGGGGGTGTCTCATTGCCATCTAGTCCATTTCCACTCACAGTGACCTTACAGGACAGAGGAGACCTGCCCCTGTGGGTTTCTGAGACTGTGGCTCTTTACGGGAGTAGAAAGGCTAATCTTTCTCCCATGGAGTGTCAAGTGGTTTTGAACTGCTGACCTTGCAGTTAGCATCCTACTATGCCATGGTGCTGCCAGGGCTCCCATTGGCAATGGACATGAAGAAACATGAAAGAAGTCTAAGAAACTAGCAATTCTGAGTCAGACAACAGAAGATTTAGGCAAATCAGAATAGAATGCCAACTTTTCCCAAACCCCAGATCCATGATATAAACAAATCCACTCTATCCTGAGAAGGTCTTACTTAGCAAGACCGTAGTTTAATGGCATTATAAACCTTCTATTTAATTAATGAGTAGTCTAGAGGGTGACTTAAATCTTTCTGTGTGACTTAAATCTTGCTTTGTCTGAGGAGAAATACAAACTAACAAGAGATTTGGAAAGACCTTGGAATATACACTTTCTGAAAGTCAAGGGTCTTTCCTACAAAAAGTTGAGCGATATACATCTTCACCCATAAGTGGTGGCCCACAGATCTAGCTATTGCCTTAGGATCACCTCCCAGATGGGATATTATTAGACGAGATCGGGCACGTTCAGGGTGGTATGGCCGTAGACAATGGGATATTATTAGAGCCATGGACCCTGTTAAAAGAATCCAAAAAATCACCCACATTCCAAATATAATCCATCTTCTGACTGAATTTTTCCCATTTAAATGACATCTGGGCTTAAGGTGTATTTTTCAAAGCTTCTGAAAATAAATGCCAGCCAACATTTTTAAAGGGAAAGACTTACTTGAAAGAAAATAGTTAGTCATTTTGATATTGGCTAAGAACTGTACCGTTTAATAGAGGACCTCTGGAAGTTCCAGGTCAAAAACCACCTGGAACACACCCAGGGATGGCAGGAGAGGGAACTGGGAATGGAGAGTGGCTGAGGAAATCATGGGACCTGAGGCTATGGGATTTGGGTAGCGAAGGGAGGTCAAAAGCCAGGAATGCATAAAAATTCAAATTCCTTTGTTTGCTTTTTTCATTTTTTCCAGGGTCAGATCTTGCTTCAAAATAGTTGCCAGTGTCTGAGGCCACCCATCAGGGGACCAAAGAAAGTTCTCCCTCTTTCTTGAATGTCCTTCACTTCCCAATATGTCCATGTTAGGAACATGGATAGCAAAGGTCTGGTGACGTGAGCTCGGGAGTCCACAGTAACCCCGGAGAAGGCTTGCACAGAGCCTTCATACTGTCCGTGGCTGAATTGTCTGTCAGCTGACCAAAGCAGGAGGGACAAGGGTCTCACATGAAGATCAAGCTTTGGAAAACTCAAATCTAGAGCATGTAACCTGACATATCATTTTCTTTGCACCAGTTATCAGGAAAGGCCCATTGCTCAAAAAAGGAATATCATGTTTGGTAAGGGGTCTGCAAACAAACCCCACAAAACAAGGAAACCCCACATTGAGATGGACTGACACAATCTCCTCATACATTCCAAAAATCATGGAGTAGGTACAGACCAGGCACTGTTTCCACCATTATACAGCCGTGGGTCTACCTTGGGTTGCCAAGAGCCAAGGGCAACCAACAACACCAACACCCTGGCGTGCAGAGAGCCGCTGGATAGGAATGATAGAGTGTGGCCACCCGGGTGACCCTCCGGAGTCTGAATTCTCAGAAATAAAAAGTGACTACTCACATGAAGACAGGCACAGTCATTAACAGAAAATCCCGAACTGAACAGGAATAAAGTAAAAGATACTATTGTTTTTTAATGGCGATAAGTCAGTGGAATCAATCATTTGTTCTCCTTGGGATATAGTCTACTGGGGACCAGAGAGCAGATCACCTAGGGATAGTGCTAAAAAGAACCTCAGAGAGCATCCGATTGAACCACTTGTTCTACTCCTGAATTGCCATAAATCCCGAGTTTCGTGCACGTTATTCCATATGCATCCGACAGTTATTTACCGAGTGCTGGTCGGGTGCAGCCACTGGTCACTCTATTAATCAGAAAGGGAGTGGTGGCCTTGGTTTGTAACTTAAACAAAGAGAGAGTTGCTTTCTATCAAACAATATATCATGTTAAAGCTAAGAGAACTGTTAACCATTATTTTTGTTTTGTTTTGTTTTTCAAGGAATTGCTTCCCTTACCATAGATCCTGC
>NW_022103905.1:8302719-8323028 GCF_000313985.2 Echinops telfairi
GGAAGAAATGCTCCATCACTTTCAGAACACATGAAGCTTTGCCAAAGTAAGGAGTCTGTCAAAGTCATCAGAGTTTAGAAAAGTGGATTCTCTGTCCCTAGGCTTTAATGCTCTTCAGAAGCATCTCAGCAGTTTGTTTTTTTCATAAACCTTTTTCCCAGCACCATAAAATAATAGTCAAGACCAACAGATATAGGGGGACACTCCCTAATGTAACTCAGTTTACATTAAACAGGCCCAGATTTCTTGTGTAGCCAATTCGTTTGCATCTCCTCTTGTAAGGATTGGTAAAGACGTTTGTCAGTGGGCTGGCTTAGACAAATGGGTTTTCCAGGACCGTCTGTCTAGTGTATTGTCCGGTGTAATGCCACTTTGCCAAGCGGGGTAGAAAATCCCTCCTTGAAGCTCTAATCAAACCCTCACAGAGGGAGTATAAGCCGGGGTAAGTCGTCATCTAACTCTGTTCATCTACCAGGAAATGAGCAACGTCCCCTGTCCTGGTGATGACCAACGACTTCCCGACTCTAGAAACGGAACCTCAGTGGTGAAAGATAGGAAATCTTTCAACGTTGGCCATGCCGAACACCAAACTGCCAGAAATGCGACAACAATTTCAGCTCCTACCATGAGAGTGCTGGCAGTCATCTTTCATACGACATGCGAGTTCAAATGGTACCTTGTTATTGTTTTGCATTTCTTTACTTACCAGTGAGCTGAACTTTTTTCCCCAAAATTTACTGTCCAACTGTATTTCTCCTCACAATTGTCTAAGTATGTTCTCTTTTTCTTTTCTTTTTTCCCCCTTCTCAGTGTATCAGGGTATTACTATATTTCCTACGGATTGTAAGATGTTTAAATCCACAAAGGTTGTTGGCTCTTCATTAAAAAACAATTATATATATATATATATATATTTTATAGGAGGGTGGGGAAATAGATCTACATGCATATATTTATATGTTTAGTATTAAGGCAGCAGATGGACATTGGGCCTCCACTCAAGTAATTACTCAATGCAAGAACACGTTGTTCTATTAAATTGGCATTCCGTGATGCACACCTTCCCGACATGATTGCTGAAGAAAAATGTGTGCAGAAGTAAATGTGTTGAAGAAAGCTGATGGTGCCCGGCTATCAAAAGATATAGCATCTAGGGTCTTAAAGGCTTGAAGATAAACAAGCGGCCATCTAGCTCAGAAGCAACAAAGCCCACATGGAAGAAGCACACCAGCCTGTCTGACCACGAGGTGCAGAAGGGACCAGTTATCAGACATCAAAGAACTAAAAATCATATCAGTGGGTGCCCACCTTCCCGATATGATCACTGAAGACAAACGTGTGCATAAGCAAATGTGGTGAAGAAAGCTGATGGTGCCAAGCTATCAAAAGATATAGTGCCTGGGGTCTTAAAGGCTTGAAGATAAACAAGCGGCCATCTAGCTCAGAAGCAACAAAGCCCACATGGAAGAAGCACACCAGCCTGTGTGACCACGAGCTGTCGAAGGGATCAGGTATTAAGCATCAAAGAACAAAAAATCATATCATTGTAAATGTGGGTGAGTGCTGAGTGGAGACTCAAAGCCCACTGGTAGGCAACTGGACACCCCCTTACTGAAGGGTTGTGGGGAGGAGATGAGCCAGTCAGGGTGCAGGGTAGCAACGATGAAACATATAACTTTCCTCTAGTTCTTAAATGCTTCCTCCCCCTGCCCCACTATCATTATCCCAATTCTACCTAACAAATCTGGCTAGACCAGAGGATGTACATTGGTACAGATAGCAACTGGAAACAGGGAATCTGGGACAAATGACCCTTTCAGGACCAGTGGTGAGAGTGGCGATGCCTGGAGGCTAGAGGGAATGTGGGGTGGAAAGGGAGAACCAATTACAAGAATCTACGTATAGCCTCCTCCCTGGGGGATGGGCAGCAGTGAAGAGGGTGGGGGAGATGTCAGACAGTATAACATATGACAAAATAATAATAATTTATGAATTATGAAGGGTTAATGAGGGAGGGGGGAAATGAGGAGCCGATATTAAGGACTCAAGTAGAAGGCAAACGTTTTGAGAATGATGATGGCAACAAATGTACATATGTGTTTGACACAATGGATGTATGTATGGATATTGATAAGAATTGTACAAGCCCCCAATAAAATAATTTTTTTTTAATGCGGATATTTCACTGAATGTATCATGTGCCCTATTTTTGTACTGTGTAAGTTTCCTCTTTCATATCAATCAAATCTATCTTTGTTCTTTCTTTCTTTAGAGTTTTACTTGGGAACTTTTGTTTTTATAGGAGGCCGTGGTGACACTGTAGCATCAGTGTCTGACTGCTAACGTCAAGGTCAGCAGTTCAAACACACCAGCTACTAGAAGGAGAAAGATGAAGCTATCTGCTCCTGTAAAGACTTAGAGCCTCAAAAAAAAAAACCTAGTAGTATTGTGGCTTAAGTGCTGGGCTGCTAACTGCAAGTTCAGTGGTTCAAACCCACCACTCTGCTAGAGAAAGATGAGGCTATTTGCTACTAAAATGTCCAGTCTTGGAAGAGTTAGAGCCTCAAAAACCCTATACGGGTCACTATGAGTCCGAATGGTCGCGATAGCAATGGGTTTGGGCTGATTCTGAAATTCAAGAACTCCAGTCATGCAATGAAGTACTCAGCTGCTGACGACAAGATTGGCAGTGCAAATCCGCCAGCCACATCCATCTAGACAGACGTTTAGGTTCTGACATGCACTTCCTTCCCTTCTCTTTCACTGCTGGATACCCAACATTTACCGTTTCTACATTTTTCACATGCACACCTCAATGACACCAATTACAATGAGAATGTTTGGGATATGGTGTCCATAAACACCATAACCAAAGAGTAAGGACTAATTTAACTTTTTCCAAACTGAACATGTACATCACCATTTGTTGGGCGTACACCCATTCCTCCACTAAGTTGGAGGCTTTGTGTGTCACCTGTAAGTTATTTTACTCACTAACCTCTGCAGGGCTCTCCATTTTATTCACTGATATGGCACTCCGTGCATATATTACTTTCATGATTGCGCTTTTATAGAGCTTTGCAGTGACAGGAAAAAGCCAAGAGCACCTTGACTTTTATTCTCTTTTCCAAAAATTCCTGACCTTTTGTCATGTGAGTATTTTTCCAGATAAACTTTAGAATCCATGTATCAGTTCCCTGATCAAATCTATTTGGGATTTGGATTAGCCCTTTGTCAAACGCAAAGGTGCCCTGGTAGCACAGTAGTTAAAATGCTCACTCAACGACTGAACTGGCAGCAGTGTGGACCCACCACCACACTGGGGTGGGGAAGGGGGAGATACGGCAGTCTACCTTTTTTTTTTAATTGAGGGTTCGTACAATTCTGATCACAGTCCATACATACATACTTCTACAAAGATTTTTAGCTTTTAAATCCACATGGGACAATTCTATTCTGCCCGATAGGATTGCTGTGAGTTTGAATCAACTTGATGGCAATTGATAGTTCTAGAAGTACATAACATACTTATATTTTTTCCCCCAGAGTGGTAAGGTGCCTATTTATTTTCTAACTCTTCAAACGGCAATTCTTTTTACTTCCCAAGTGAAAAAAAAAAAACAAAACCCTCTGGCCAGGTAAAATCAAGTGATACAAAGATAAACATCTAAGTCACACTCTGTATGTATTTATTTATATATTTTCATGTGATTTTTTTTTCTGTAGCCCACCCTCAACTTCTTTGTCAGTTCCATCCTTTAAGAAAAAATTAAAACAAGAAAGAAGAAACAAACAAACAAAAAACAGTAACAGAGCTTAAATTCTGAACACCCAGTTTACAGAGGGCTGTGGATGGCAGTGGATAGCTCAAAGCCATTTGCAGGGTACCCTCAAGAATGAACTCTCGGACCATAGTGGAGGGATGTGAGTCACCTTGCTATCACTCAGAGTGCTTTATAAAGTCAATTATGGCAGCTGCAGTTTGGTTGAAATGTAACATCTTATCCCTTTTGACCTCTTTATAGTTTGTTCCAGTTTTTAATCTTAAATGGTTTCCTTTCCATTGAGGTTTTTCTCTGTCTTATTTTGTCCTTGTTAAATTTTTGGCTTTATTTTGTGTCTTGATTTTCAACTGTATGTCTCTTCAGTGTATGAAATCCAGAAGAGGTAAATCTATAGAGTCAGTAATTGGATCAGTAATTACCTATGGGCACAGCCCAGGAGGTTGGAGGTAAAGGAGGGGCCAATGATAATGAACATAAGAAAAAAGAAAATGCTCTACAATTGATTGTGGTGATGATTGCTCAACTCTTCTTAATATGATTGAACTATTGAATTCTATGGTATGTCCATTATATGCCAATAAAAATAATGAATAATATATATTTTTAACATTAACACTCATAATGGGCCACACTCCCCTGATTGTCATAGAAAGTCAGTGTTGAGTGAATTCATTTATTAAGCCTTCTAGTAATAAAGCAATAAGGACATTTAGGCCTGGAGAGTTAGTTAAATGACCAATCCAAGGTCACACAATTAACTAGTCACAAAGATAAAACTAGAATTGAGGCATGTGGTAAACCTGGCCTTAGGCTGACAGGATACAGGTAACTGAGCAAATCCCCTAAAGTGTTCCTTCAGCTGAATGTCTGGCATCATCCTGAAGCCTCAAAGTCAAATGAACAAAACAGAATTTGATTCTTCCATGATGCAGCAAGAGCCGATAGATGCGTTCTAAATGTACTCAGACTCGCAGAGGTAGAGTGCCCTTTTGTTTGGGAAAGGAGGATTTAGGAGAGCTGCAAGGGAACAGGTACCCCTTGGACTGAAGAGAGACAAATATTCAGAATTAGCAATCAGGACACTTCATGTTCTCTGCCTGAACATTCTAGGAGTATGACTTTGACCCATTTTGTAGCAATTTGGAAATGAGATTCTATTGCTTTAGGAAAAGAGAAAGAAGGGGGAAACAAACTTGAAAGTAAATTCTCTGGAAGTGCCACAGCTCCATTTCTTAAGATAATGTGTTAGAAAAACAACAATAACAACAGTAGTGGGTGTGCTTTCAGAAGCCCTGGTGCCCTGCGGGTTAGACTCTGGGTGCTAACCACAAGGTCAGTGATTCAAACCCACCAGATGAGGTGGGCGGCTCCCCTCCAGAGGCCTAGTCTTGGGCACCCTGACAAGGTCATCACGAGTGTGAATGGCCTCAATGGCAGTGGGTTGGCTTTGACTTTGGTGAATACGTCTCAACACTGCAGATGAGCAAATCAACAGCAGGGAAATACTTTCCCACAGTCAACATTTTTGGCTCACGTGCAATTAGTAAACAGTCCGAGGAACTTGGGGGCATGCTGGCTTCGGCAGCACATATACTAGAATTACTTGGGGGCACTTATCCTCAAATAAATTAGATTGCACTAATTTATTCTTCATATTTGTTCAACAGCCCACTAAGAGCTTTTGTGGAATGTCTTCATGCATCGGAGCAGAAATACCTGGGAATGTTTTATTCCCTCTGTCTCAGCCTTAAAGCCTGAGCAACTGGTACTCCCTGGAATGCTTTTTCCTTCAAATTAAGATTAGAATTATTACTCTTATTTGGTGAGAAGAAAGCACCCATGTGTCTTTACCAGAGGCATGTCTTGCTCCGGCCTCTTTTTCCCCCTGACATCTTGGCTGGGTCATAAATCACACAGGGGTACAGAAGTAAACCCCTGTGCCAAATGTCAGAAAGCCTGAGGTTCGCCATTGGTTCCGCACTGACTGGTGCCGTGATCTGGAGCAAATCGCCTCCTCAATCATTACCCAAACTGGGTAAGAGGTACCTCAAACGTTTTGGGGAGACAGGAATGAGGTAAGTTGTGTGAAAATCTTTTACAATCAAAAGGTAAACCCAAAACCAAACCCATGGCCATGGAGTTGACGCCAATTCACAGCAACCAAAGTGCGACAACAGTCAAGCTGTTCCACCTAAAGTCCTTGGCAAATCACCTACTCTCTGCTGCTAACCCCAGCGTGGACAGTTCAAGTCCACCCAGCAATTTCCCAGGAGAGCAGTCGGGCAATCTGCTTTAATTGGCATCACAGCCAAGAAATCCTCAGGGCGCCATTCTACTCTGTAAGTGTGAGATTGCCATCAGTCTGATAGGCTCGACAACCATCAGGTGTGTCGGTGGGTTTTCATCTTTAGACAGAAGCAGATCGACAAACCTTTCTCTTGTGGCACCGCTGGAGGAGCTAGAGAGGCCAGTCTTTATGTGTATAGCCAAACTCAAACCCCTTGGGCAAATTCTACTTAAAGATACAAAGCCAAACCCACAGGAGAAAGAAGCCAAGACTTCCTAATTCCCGTAAAGAGTTGCCGTTACAGCTACACTCACGGGGGCAGCTCTGTGCAGTCCCTGGGCCTTTTTTATTTTTATTTTTTGTTTATTTATTATCGTTTTATTAGGGGCTCATACAACTCTTATCACAATCCATACATACACCAGTTGTGGCAAGCACATTTGTACATTCATTGCCCTCATCATTCTCAAAACATTTGCTCTCCACCTAAGCCCCTGGCATCAGCTCCTCATTTTTTCCCCTCCCTCCCCGGTCCCCCCTGTCTCATGAACCCTTGATAATTTATAAATTATTATTTTGTCATATCTTGCCCTATCTGATGTCTCCCTTCACCCACCTTTCTGTTGTCCGTCCCCTGGGGAGGAGGTTATATGTAGATCCTTATCATCGATCCCCCCTTTCCAACCCACCCTCCCCACTGGGTCATTATGAGTCAGCATCAGCTCCATGGTAGTGAGTGTGGTCTTATCTTCAACCAAACCCACTGCCATAGAACCCATTCTAACTCACAACAATCCCATGGTGACAAGTAGGATGGGCTAGACAGTTCTGACCTCCACGGGATCTCCAGGGGTGTGAATCTTCAAGGAAGTTGACTGCCACAGCCTTCTCCCCCAGAACAGCCGGTGGGTTCACACCACTGACAATTCAGTTAGCCACGGTGCAATTAACTGCTGTGCTACCATTTACAGAGAAGGTGATACTCTTTTGGAGCAGAAAGAAATTCAGAAATCAATTCTATTAATCCCCTACTTTTCCATGCACATCATTTTACAGGCAAGCATATGGCACAGAGAAGCTAAGTGCTTTCTCTAAGGGCACACAGCTATTAGGGAGTGTCAAGACCAGAATCCGAATGTGTTCTTTTTAATTAACCTTTCGATCACTCCAGGAGACACATTACAGGGAGAAAAAAATGTTCATCTGGGGAACTAGCCTGTTTCTCAGAAAAAAGAAAAAAAACCATTTGTCAAATTATAATATGAAAACTACCAAGGCCGTTCAAAGAAAGAGCATATACAGAATGTACTCCTTCCATGAGCACATACTAAATTGCACATGTGCAGATGGTAAGCCAGTCTGCACACTTATTATTCATTTAAGACATAAAAGGAAAGCTTTAAAAGCTGACCGCTTTTCTGGCAAAGAGTAGGATTTACCACCAACTATATAATTGGATACAAGCATGAGAGGTCCTTGGAATCAAAGATGAGCCAGTAGGATCCAGTTTAACTAGAGCCCACTCTGACCACAGCTCCAGAAGGCCCAAAGCAATTTGTGGTGTTGTGGCCACATGCCACCACTTCAAGTCAATTTCCCACAAGTTGACATTTCAGTTTCCTGACCGCTCTCCAAAACAAGGTTAGATGGTATGCATTAAACTGCCCTTGCTTCATCCTAGCCAGGATTTTGGAAAGAGAGAAAAAGAAGCTCATAAAAATTAGTGAGGGTTTAGAGCTGGTAATTTTGTGCATTGTTAAAATCCTGGTGAAGAGGAGTGTCAAACAACCAAGTCCCATCTTGGCCCCAGTGTCTTTTGGACTGTCTGCCTCAGTGTTGGTGAGATGAGGCATCTGGCTAGCTTAAGAACAGATTCTAGGCTCAACTGATCAAACTTATAAAAGTTATCAAACGCACGTAAGCACGCATCCCAGAGAGAGAGAGAAGTTTAACTCTAGCTTGTTGAACTAAATGCAGATAAGACAGACCAACTTGCAGAGTAAGAGGGAAAAGCCAGGCTTCTACTTACTAAGCAATGGACAATATCACCCACTATATTTTCATTCCTCTGGGTACTCATTTGTAAGTAACCATAATAATAGGGGGAAATGTATATCCATTAAAGTATCACAGTGTGCCAGGCATGCTTCTAAGAGTTGTGCATATGTTCAATTATTTCATCTTCATACAATTCTTGAAAATGGAACTATTACTACCTCCCCATCAAAAAGCGAGAGGACAGAGGCGCTGGGAAGTGAGGTGATTTGCCCAAGGCGAGAGAGCTAAGAAGCGGTACACTGAGAACTTGGATCCAGGTATCTGGTGTGAGCCTAGTATCAGGGAGGCACGGTCTCAGTAGATCTCTCTAAATGTTTATTCCTTGTTTCTTTTTTTAAATCCAGCATCAACCCAATTCTAATTAACCAGGTTGCACGAGATTATGTTGGGAGTCCACAAAATTCAAAGAAAAACAACCTTAACAAACCCAATTGAATCAAGAACAAAATAAAATGTACGTATTGTCATTTGAAAAGATAAACGTTAACAGGAGCCCAGGTGGCACTGTGGTTCAAGCGCCCGACTGCTAACCAAATAAATTGAGGGTTCGAACCCACCAGTCCCTCTGCAGGAGAAAGATGTGGCAGTTGGCTTTATAAAACTCGCAGCCGCCTTTGAAACCTTCTGGGGCTGATCAACTCCATCGGAACAGGGTCACTATGAGCTGGAATCGATTGACAGCAGTAGAGCTTGTTTTGTGTTTTTAAAAGTTAAACAGATTAAACAGCTTAGTTGCCTCATTTGTAACAGATGTAGCAGATCACGAGGAGTCACAGCAAGACTTCTATCTCACTGCTGTAATTGTAAAAAAAAAAAAAAAAAAGGGAGGGTGGGGACAAGATTCTCTGAAACAAAGGCCTTTTGACACATCAGCCTCACTGCAGGATAAACTGTCATCTTACCTCACGTATAAAGAGATGGGTACGACTGTGTTGAGAATGATTATATAGGACCAGAATGTTAAGAATCCTGAGAACACAGCGTTGTTCTTTTGTTCATTCCGAAAGAGGAAAGTTCTGAACTGGTCCCCAACTTGGTGCTCCCAGATTGAATTTCCTATTGCAAGAATAATTCCCAAGCATACCAGAAACCCAAAAATCTGAAATGAGAAGAGAGATCTGGTTAAGGTTGACTTGACCCCCAAACTAGTCATATCCTCATGATCTGATGACACTCCGAGCTCTGAGAAATCATCCGATGAACAAGAAAGCCCAGGAAGAGCTCTTCCAACTTACCATGTGTCATATTAGTAAGACTGAACATTTTATGTCAGGGAAATGCTTCACATACATCCTGTACGTACATTGTTCTCATTTGATTCTCCCATCGAAAAAATTCGGAGCATCTACACTTCGCAGATGAAACAGGAAACAAATGAGATGGAAGCCCAGGAAAACGAAGGAGCCTTGATAATACAAGCAAGGAGTGCTGGTGCTGCTGCTAACCACAAGGTCATGGGTTCAAACTTCCCATCAAGAGAAGCAGGAGACTGGCTGCTCCCTTAAAGGGTCAGTCTCAGAACCCTCCACAAGAGTAGCTGTGAGGACCAAATGTCTTCATGGCAGTAGGTTCTCTGTTGTTGGTGGTTGGGGTTTACTTTGGTCTTGGTGGATGAGGAGATGCAAGCATTTTGTGATTGGCTGCTAACCTAAACCTACAGAGTATCTCTGCAAGAAGGAAGACCTGGCCAACTCCGGAGCACATGGGTCACCAGCATGGGCTGAGAGCCACCCCAACCGCAGCTGCCAACACAAGAACAAAACGACACAGCTTGCCGAGGGCCACAAACCAAAGCATCTCGCCTCTGTGATTGGTGATAAATGCATATATTTTAAACATTCTGCAAAATAAAAGAAAACGAGTTTCATTCCCACGTAGGCACTCAGGTTAAAAAAAAGAAAAGTAGCTGAAGTGCCTTCGAAAGTATGGGTGATGCATTATATAATCACTCGAGTCGTAAGTGCCAAAGGAAGAAAACGGAAATGACTCAAGAACTCAGACAGGCAAGTTCCAGCTCTCGAGCGGGAGGGACAAGCCTTGCTTGTGGGGAACAAGAGGGTTCATGAAAACACGCAGTGGTACGCACGGGACTTTTGAATTTTTTTTTTTCAAATACAGGAAAAAGTGGGAAGGGACCTGAAGCTTGTTAGTAAACTCTGACAGTTATTTCTAAGTTCAAGGTCTCAGATGAACATGGTAAGGCCTGAGTTGGAGAAGGTGTGATGGGAACTCGTGGTTCAAAGTCTAATTTTGGGAACATGGAGAATCTCCATAAGCATGAAAATGCCCATAAGCATCAATCTACTTCTAACAAGAAATGTTTCCAAGGTTGAGGAATCTTCCTAAGCCAACAAGTAAATGCATTATACCTGTCCCTTACGTGAAAAAAACCCCAAAATACAAACTTCTCATAGAGAATGGAATTTCTAAAATGACTCCTAGCAAAATATAAGAAATGCATTAGGATAAGAATGGGTAATGGAATTATTTATATGTGTCATGGTAACTTACCCACAGCACAAGAGTATTCATCAGTCTATCAATGCTTGTCCTTTTAAATTTAGTCTTCCCACTGTTCTGCATTAGTTTAGTGTCAGGACCTGCACACAAAAGGTAAATAACAAAGTTGAAACAACTAAAACATGTATCATTATTATATATCATATAATCTATTATGTTATGTATATTATATATTAGACTGGCTGTTCTATTCTATTGTATATTACGTTATGCAGAATATGTAATATATTATTCATAATACATCTCTATAATATATCCTATTCATAGTACATTAAATATTATATATAATATGCAAGTATCCTTGTATCTATAGCTTACATGGAAGGGGCCACTAACTTAAGCATTCGACTGCTAACTGAAAGGTTTGCAGTTTGAACACACATGGAAGCTCTGTGGGAAAAACACCGGCCCATCTGCTCCGTAAGATAACAGCCAAGAAAACCCAATGACCTTACTTCTAACCTCAATCCAAGAACAATTCGTTTTTATGACATGACCCTACTCGACGCTTGCCCTCATATAGAGATGCTCACTCTACTGAAGATGTAGGTACAATAGCAAAGTGGGGTGAAGAAAGCCGAAGGTGCCGGGCTATCAGAAAGAATAGTGTCTGGCATCTCAAAGGCTTGTCTTAAAACAAACACCCATCTGAGATGTCAACTTCAATTCAAGAAACACACCAGTCTATGTGATCCAAGGACTATAAATAATGAAATCTAAATCTGGAGGAGGGAATGGTATTAGAGCTGAAATTGCGAACACCCTGTTTGCAGAATCCATTTGTAGGGCCCCATATCCATTGCCAAGGTCTTCCATTGACTAAGCTCCAAATGAATTCCCTCAGACCACAGTTGAGGGATGTGAATAGCCTTGCTATCAGACAAAGAACATTGCAAAGTGGATTATGGAAGATATAGTTAAGTTAAAATGTAATGCTTTATCATTTGATCTCCCTTTTGACCCATTTTAAAGTCGTTTCAGATTTTAATATTTTCTGCTTGCTTTCTGATTAAGGTTTTTCTATGTTTTGTGCAGTGTTGCTGAGCTTTATTTTGTTTTGCTTGTCTGCTTCTTCTTTGCATTTTGCATAATTTTCTGTATATGGAATCCCGGATAGGTAAATCTACAGAGACAGTAACTGGGCTAATAATTAGCTAGGGGTATAACAGGAGAGGTTAGGGGGAATCGGGGAACCAACAACAATGGGTAAGAAAAGAATGTGTTCTGAAATTGATTGTGGTGATGACTGCACAACTCTTCTTACTATGATTGAACAATGAAATCATATAATATTTAAAGTGTATGCAAATAAAACTATTTTTAAAACAGAAATCGCTATAAGGCCATTCTAATCTGACACTATAAGCAGAATTGATTCAATGGCAATAAGAACATATAAAATAAATGTTATAAAGGCAATACTTGTCTTAAATCTTGTATTAGGTTATTTCAGTTACATATAATAGAGTAGTTCACGAAAGAGTTCATGATTACTTGTTTAAGGAACTTTAAAAACATTATTAACTGAGTTACAAGTACTTCACAGGGAGGAGAAGAGCCAAACAGGGTGCAATGTAGAAATGATGAAACATACAACTTTCCTCTAGTCTTTAATACTTCCTACCCCCACCCCCCCACTATCATGATCCCAATTCTACCTTACAATCCGGCTAGACCAGAGCATGTACACTGGTACAGATAGGAACCAGAAACACAGGGAATTCAGGATGGATGAACCTCTCAGGACCAGTGGTGAGAGTGGCAATACTGGAAGGGTGGAGGGAAGGTAGGGGTAGAAAGGGGAACCATCGGAAGGATCTACATATAAGACCCTCCCTGGGGGACAGACAACAGAAAAGTGGGTGAAGGGCGACATTGGACAGTGTAAGATATGACGAAATAATAATAATTTATAAATTATCAAGTGTTCATGGGGGAGCGAGGGGGGAAAATGAGGAGCTGATACCAAGGACTCAAGTAAAATGAAAATGTTTTGAGAATGATGATGGCAACAAATGTACAAACGTGCTTGACACAATGGATGGATGGATGCATTGTGATAAGAGTTGTTCAAGCCCCCAATAAAATGATTTTAAAAAAGTAATGAGAAGAAAAAGATGATGACAACATATGTTTAAAAAAAAGAATTATTTATTAATAAATGCTGACTAGCTAAAAAAAACAAAAATAAGTTAAGTATTAGGTAAATTTAATAAAGGAGAATATTAGACTGGATTGGAAAGGGCATTCCTGTGGACAGAGACAGTGTTTCATAGAAACAATTAAATTATAATTATAGCTGGCTTCCTAATATTCTCTCTCCACATTTCCTTCCCATGACTGTAAATCCAGATAGCCATTTAAAATAGAAGGAATAGGGAAATTAGAGAAAGAAAGAAAAAGAAAAGAGAGAAAGAAGCAAGGCACACATGAAATTAAATGCCATTCGGGAAGTTGGGGCAGAGCAGGCACATTCTTCAAAGAGCTTTCTTGAAAGAAAAATTGAAATAAAGTCTGGGGTCTCAAACAATTCACTGGTATTGGAAATTGTACCTCAGTGTCCTATACCCAGCCGCTTGCTCTGCAAAGGCGACCACGTACACATTCCCAGAATTATTTATTAATACCATATAAACATTGAGAGTTGGAAATATTTCTTTTATGGTAAAGATCACAAAGTGCAAATAAAATGTCTGATTGCTAAAACGTGAAATATTGACAGGCCAATTTTGTGGTAGAATTTAATATTTTTTATATTTTTAGAATTTAATATTTCTGAGGCACAGAAACACACAAAGACTACGAAACAATATGCTCCATAAGTTTGTAAGGATTCATTTTAACATATCCACAGAAAAGGAGTCCTGGTAGTGTAGTGGGTTAAGCACTGAGCTAGATCAGCAGATTAAAACCACGAGTCATGAATGTGGGAGGGGGGAGGGAGCACTAGAACTGATTGTGATGATGTATATGCAACTCATTTTAAAAGTGATTTAATCATGGAAGTAGATGATATGTGAATGCTATATCAAGAAAACTCCTTTTAAAAAAAGAATGAAGGAAATCAAACTTGACCAACGGTTACCATGGGTGGAGAAAGAGGTGTTGCTTCAGGGACGTTGAGTTTATATTAACGGTGGAGGAATAATTTAGAAAAAGATCTCAATGATGGTTTGACAACAGAAAGAAGGTGAACGACAGCACTGAGTTGTATCTGCAGAAGTTGTGGAACTGAAGAAAGGTTTGCTGGGTACATTTTTGCCACAATTAGAAAAACAATAATTACATGAATAACAATGAGGGCAAGGAAGAAGAAAATATTCTAGCATTGAATGTAGTGATGATTGTACAACTCTTCCTGATCTGACTGAATTCTTGAATTGTATGACATGGAAGAAGGGCTAATAAAACTGTTAAAAACATTCAAAAACAAAAACACCACCAGGGGACCCACAGGAGAGAGGAGGCTTTCTACTCCTATCAAGAGTTATCCTCTCGGAAACCCACAGGGGACTCATATCGTGACCTACAGGGTTGCTATGAATAGGAATTGGCATGATGGCCGTGAGGTTTTTGTTCTTGTTGTTGTTTTTTAATCCACAGATATTGATATATCCTTTTTCCCCTCACCGTCAAGGTTTGTGAAGGCATTTTCTTTACCCATCTCCCAGCAATACCCAAACCTAGTTTCTGGGCCAACAGAAATATATCTAGAATTATCACCAATATCCTACCTGCCTTCCTGACCAGCTTTTGACACTGCTAACTAGTCCATCCTATTTAAACACACGCTTCCCTTAGTTCCATGGTTGCCTCCTACTGTCTGATAGATTTTTCTCTACCGTCCGTGATGCTCACCATCGCTACATGGTCCGTAAATACTCGAATTCCTTACGCCTTAGACATGCTGTTTTTAGGTGACATTGAGTCTGTCTCAGCTCCTAATGACCCTGTGTACAACAGAAGGATGCACTACCAGGTACTGCATCATGTTCACAATTATTCTTATTTTTGACCCATAGTTTCAGCCACTGTGTCAATCCGTCTTGTCCAGGGACTTCCTCTTTTCCACTGCCCCTCCACTTCACCAAGCATGATGTTCCTTTTCCAGGGATGGATCTCTCCTGACTACGTGGCCAATGTTCATGATGTGAAGTCTTGCCATCCTTGCCTCTAGGAAGCATTCTGACCGCACTTCTTCTGAAACAGTTTTGTTCGTTCTGTTGGTAATGTGGGGTGCTTTCAGTACTCTTGAGCGCCATAATTCAAATGCATCGATTCTTCTTCAGTCTTCTTTACTCAATGTCCGACTTTCACATGCCGATGAGACCACTGAAAATACCACGGCCTGCGCCAGGCGCATCTTAGTCCTCAAAGTTACAGCCTTGCTCTTGAGCACTTTAAAGAGATCTTCTGCAGCAAATTTACCCAATGCAATGCATCATTTGATTGCGTGACTGACACTTCCATGAGCGTTGATTGTGAATCCTAGCAAGACAAACGTCTTGACAACTTCAATCTTTTCTCTATTCATTATGATTTTACCTCTTGGTTCAGTTGTGAGGGTTTTGGTTTTCTTTGCGTTGAGCCATAATCCACACTGAAGGCTGTAATCCTTGACCTTCATCAAGTCTCGGGCTTCTGTCATCTCCTCTTCTACTCAATCTACCTTCCCCAGGCAAGCTCATCTAGGACTAGAGCTTCAATGATTTTTGCAGGCCAAATATGTATATCTAATTCAGACTGCACGCCTCAACTCAAAACCAGTATATTTAAAGTCATATGTTTAATTGCATGGATGATATCTTCACCTGGATCTGTCTAAGGGCCCTCAAGTGGCCCTTGTCCATGTCCAGCTCATGATAATCCTCTAGGGTTCATTATCCCCCAAAATGACACCACTATCTATACAACTATAAAGATTCTGAAAAATCTGACAGCACTCATAATCACTTTCAAATCCTGTCAGTTCAACTTTCTAAATAGCTTCTGAATTTCCTCTCTCCATCTCCATGACTCCCCCAATCCCAATCCAAAGTCCCATCATCTATGAAGTGCAGTAAAGGTCTAATCACCTGGCCTTCCTGAATCCACTCCAAACCCCACCGTAAGCAATATGTGTCCTCCTCTACCACCACCGTCATGAGGATCTGCTGTCCATTTATAAATATGATCAACATTCTAGGCAAAACCAACCCTTTTGATTTAGCATATACACGTGTCCCTGTTTATAAACTTGCGATGGCTTCCGGGCAACAATGTAGATCTTGCCTGGTCCAGTCTCTGCCCATCTCTTCGGTCATGTGACCATGTCTAGCCCCCATGCTTTCCATGCCCCATACTAGCCTTCTGAAGTTTTTGCTTGTTTGGGTTGGTTTTTCAGCCTCACCTTCTTCATTCCTTCCACAGGGCCTTTGCCCATGATATGCCCGATGGCTGACTTCCCTACACTCTTCACTTGGCTGACGCTTGCTGATCCTGCCATTCTTGACTCAGGTTTCATCAGGAAATTATCCTTTAAATTCTAAGTCTAAATCTGCCTCTTTCTTCTAGACTCTGGTGAGTCCACGTTCTTCTTCTTCAGTGAATTCTTCACTACCTCAGCTTGTGATTATACATCCATGGCTACAGTTATCTAAGTGTAATGTCTCTCTTCCCCACCGGATTGAAATCGATATGATTAAAAGGAGTACATTTTGCTTATATTCTTAATCACCAATAAGTAACGAACATAAATGTTTTACATAGTAACACCGAACTCACTGCCCTCGAGTCACGTTGACATTCAGCAACCCTATAGGACAAGGTATAACTGCTCCTTTCCAAGACTGTAAGTCTTTGCAGGAGTAGAAAGGCTCTTCTTTCTCCTGGTTTCAAACTGTTGACCTTGTGGTTAACAGTCCCACGTGTAAGCCACAACGCCACTAGGTCTGTAGGCACTCAGTTACTACTTTTTTAGCCAAGTCATTAATTTCTTGAGCACTTATTATATTTTAGGGCCTAACAGTTAGGCAATATGTGTGTGTGTTTTATATTATAATCACAATAGCTGACCTAGCCTGGCATGGTACTGATTAAGTTACCGTAAACCAGATCCTACAAATACAAACAAAATGTTGGGTTACAGCCCACTCGTCATCGGGTGAGGGGCCTCCATGGCTGTGACAGGGAGCAGGTCAGAAGACCACTTCCCAGGAGGTACCTTCAGGAAGTCTCGCTGGCGGAAGTGGGAAAGTAAAGAGAGGTTTGTGTATAAGTCTATCTCCTTTGTTCTTTTTGCAGGAAACGTACAGAGAAGGAAACAAACAGTCACAGGTATATCTCTCTGACTAAAAAATAAAAGTATCTGATGAGAGACTCGTGAATTTAGATCTACCCGCCACCCCTCTACCCTCACTCCTGGAGAAAAACTCATACTCCACCTCATTTCTAGGGATTTCCAAAGTCCTCACAATGGCAAAGTCCCAAGCAGCAAGAGCCTTGCAAACACCCACAGCTGAGAGCATTTAGGAGGGATTGGGAGGCCTTCCCTAGGTTTGGAACACTTCTGGGTCTTTAATGAACATTTTGTTGTTGTTAGGGAAAGTCAGTTAAGAAAAACATTCCAATTTTGATTGCACATAGAGTCAGCCGGCCCCAAACACATCTTAATTTGGTGTCACAATAAACAGGATTTTTAAAATCAAGGACTGGCAATTGAAGCCATGGGGACAATTTAAGCCGCTTTAGGAAATGGTGCTACTGTACGCTTCCTCAGCCGGAGAGTGCCACCTGGGGCTCACAGAGATAAGTTAGAGATAAGAAAGGAGGCAGGCATCAAGGCTAACAAATGCCTCTCTTCCCTTCTCCCCACCCAGCCAGGCACACTTTTTCCAGGATGCCCGGTCCTGCGGACAGCAGTAGAAGAAGCTGCGGGGGCTCCCCGAAGACGTTCCTGAAAGAGCGGCTTGTCATTTTGCAGACTCCAAAATCAAGAGCAGAGAGTTGGGGGGGTCGGGGGTCTCCTTTTATATTCTTTTTCCATTTTTCTTCATGGTGGTTTAATTTTTTTTAAATTATTTTATTGGGGGCTCTTACAATTCTTATCACAGTCCATACATCCATCCATTGTGTCAAGCATATATGTACATTTGTTGCCCTCATCGTTCTCAAAACATTTGCCTTCTACTTTAGCCCTTAGTATCAGTTGCTTATTTTCCCCTCCCTCCCCCCCACCCCGCCCCATGAACCCTTCATAATTCATAAATTATTATAGTTTTGTCATAAGAAACACTGTCCAACGTCTCCCTCCGCCCTCTTCTCTGCTGTCCATCCCCCAGGGAGGAGGCTATACTTAGATTCTTGTAATTGGTTCCCCCCTTCTACCCCACATTCCCTTCACCCTCCAGGCCTCGCCCCTCTCACCACTGGTCCTGAAGGAGTCATCTATCCTGGATTCCCTGTGTTTCCAGTTGCTGTCTGTACAATGTACATCCTTCAGTCCAGCCAGATTTGTAAGGTAGAATTGGGATCATGATAGGGGGGTGGGGGGAGGGAGCATTAAAGAACTAGAGGAAAGTTATATGTTTCATCGTTGCTACCCTGCACCCTGATTGGCTCGTCTCCTCCCCACAACCCCTCAGTAAGGGGGTGTCCAGTTGCCTAGAAGGAGCCTCCAAAAAGTTCCTGGGAAAGAATGGAATGAAAAGATCTTGGGATTTTTTTTGCCAATAAACCTTTTGAAGCACACTCAGGGATCATTAGGATGGAGCTAGCAGAAGAGAAATTAAGCTGTAGGTATCTACTGCCCACTGCTTCGTGAAGGAGTGATCATGCATAGCCATAAACTGCTCGTGGTGTCAGTGTTTCACGATGTCTTCCCCTGGTCGCCACCCTCGGAAGTCAAGTGCCTCTGGAATCAATGCAGTGTGTTCATCCCAGTGCAGAAAGGTGGAGGCTGTGTTGATGGGTACCTTGGGAAGAGTCCACATACAACCCACCCCCGGGCAGTTATAGTCATACCTGCAAAAATAACCATTCCAAAACACCAACTGGTGTTTCTCAGGACACAGCCTCTTAGGATTATCTTCTCGTTGTTGAGGGAATACTTGCTGTCTTTCCAAGAGAGGGTGCCTGTGAATTTATCTAATTTGTTGTTCGGTGCCTCACAAACAACAGTCCCTGTAAAGCAAGAAACACATCGTTTTAAAACTCAACCGAAACTCTCTTCAGAGCTCTGCAGCACTGGACTACCACGCAGTGACGAGTAGCGAGCATACGCTTGTCTCTCCTTGGCCCAGACGGCCCAGTGCTAACATAGACATAATAGTGCCAGGAAGAGAAAATACCGGGAGGGTCGTGGGACCAGACATGGATGGAAATCTATCAGTCGTGGGACAGCACGGCTTTCTTCGCCATTCAAATAAGAATGAAGACCTCACAAAGAATAAAGGCATTTTGGTTTTTTGTTGTTGTTGTTGTTTTCCTTTTTGAAAAAGTCACTTGTCTCGACTTCTAGTATAACAAATGATTTTTGAAAAGATAAAGCAGAGACCATCCTAAAAGTTTCATCTTATCTCCTGTCTTCTAACTGGATGTGGACTGACAAAGGGCATACTTTCAATTTCACAACAGAGATGGATCTGGACTTTCTAGGTACATACTCCTAATATGGGGGTGAGGAGGGGTCCCTCCTAGAGTTCACCCGGGACTAGAGAAACGTAGGCCCTGCTTGCCACATGTGCCTGAAAATGCGTGTGATTCCTTTCAGCTGTTCCATGCTTCTTATCTTGATTCGATTCAGCGTTCTGGGGACTCTCAAAGGCACCATGTAACTTGCCCCAAACTAGACAGAAGATGTTTCTAGTTCTTTTTTAAATTCCAAGCCCATACCAAACCAAGGGCATGCCCATTCCAAATCAATGAATCGATTCGTTCCATGAGTTCAATGAGAAAATACACATTCAGGGTGGAGGTTGTCTAGATAGAAAGGGAAACCAGAAATAATCATTTACGGACCCAGCCACAAAAGAGAACGATTAGATTAAAATGTATTTGGGTTGTAAACGTTTGGGGTCAGATTTTTAAAGGAAAAGAGAAGTATTGAGCACCAAGGCAAGAAGGACGGGAGAGAAAGAAAGGAAGAGCAAAGCTGGAGAGGGAGGGAATGAGGGGGAATGGGTTTAAACAGTAGGCTGTGCACAGATCTGGTCAAGACTCAAGCCAGAGGTGAGATGTGTGTCTATAACTTTCTCTCTCAAATGCAAGGACAATCCGGTTCATTTATCAGAAGCCAAAGGAACAGGTAGGTACATGAAACATGGCATTTGGAAAATAAAAAAGGGATGGATGTCTTCAACAGTGATGGAAAGGAAATGGTGACCAGAGAATGAACCTCTTACTACTCTGATTTCGTCTACTCACCAAGCTGAGCTCTCGATTTAAAGTGATACCTTACACTGGTTTCTAGGGAGGGAAGGGACCAATTTAGGTTCCCTTTAAATCTCTTCCACATCAGTTGCCATTGAGGATTTTCACAAGGCCTGATGGTGCCTGACAAAGAAGCTACAGTACAGCCTCAGGTGAGAAGCATCCAAGTTACGAACAATTGGTGCTGGCCTTTCGTGGGATGTAAAGATGCTCTCTCTTTGAAACTATGGAAACAGCCCCAACTTGCAATA
>NW_022103905.1:8323861-8325248 GCF_000313985.2 Echinops telfairi
GGCCCTGCTTGTACATTCACTGGCAGCTTTCAGACATGGCTGCTAAATGGAAGGATGCTGGCAGGAGGGTTTGGATGAGGCTAAACAACCTGTACAAGGTCATCCTTTAACACTAAGGGAAATAGCTGGATTCGGGAGAGCTCTGATTATGCCCTGTCACTGACTTTAAAAAATAAACTTAAATGGACTCAAACTGGCCCAAGTTGTCTGCCTAGGTTGGGGGAAGAGGAGACTATTTCTCACTTTGAAGAATCCCATATCGTGTTATTGTGGGGGAACAAGTAATTTTCATTCTGTAATTTTGTAGAACTTTCCATTGGGTCTCACCAGCAAAAGCTACATGGGGGAGTAGTGGAGTCGACACTCCTCGCGGGGTCAGCAGCAGCCCTGAAAGCTGATCCTAGTTTATTAGACCCAAGACTTCATTTCTCAGGCTTCAAACTAGGCTATTTAAAAAAAAAAATCTAAAATGTGCTCTGGGCAAAAACAACATGATACACAGTCCCTGCCAGTAGGAATACAAAAAACAGGCTCATTTGATCATTTTATTGACATGTAGGCAAATACAGCCTTGAACATGTTGGCTCCCTCTTCCCTGGCCTCAAGGCTTGTCTACTTCTGGCCTGGCACAAAGGGTGCGGTTCTAGACAGGAACAGGCAGAAAGGCCAGGAGGTTCTGCCTCAATTACTGGAGGCCAAACCCCAATCTAGCCTTTCTTGAAGGAAATCAAAGGAATGAGTGTGGTCCCAGAGACTTAAGTACTAAACACAGGGCCCAGTCAAAACAAAATGGCGGGAACCAAGCCAAACTCCATTCTTCTCATTATAAGTGCTCAGCTCCTCCTTTCTTAGCCCAGCTAGCAGATGACAAAAGTTCCTCAACTTTCTTTTTTTCTCAAGTCTGAAAGAGATGAACCGCATCCTGTCAAGGAACCACGGCATTCCCTTCTGCGGTCCCATAACCTAGCAGACCACCTACAGCCTCTGATCTTATTGCACAGAGGGGTGGAAATTTTCCAGATGGTTCCAAGAGAGACTGGGAGATAAGGAGAGCATTAGAGCAGCTCTAAGATGAAGGGAACAGGTGAATATTTTTATAACAAGAAAAACAATTAGAAGACCAAGTAGTCCAGTCACTATCAGGGTCTTGGGTTGACCTACCTCTACAGGGGGAACACTGAAAAATTATGAAAACTGTAAACCATCCCAAAACCAAAAATACACACTAGTTGTGGTAGGCACATAATTTGGTGTCAATTTGGGACTTGAGAGGATTAAGAAAGAAGGGGTGGCATGGCCCTGCAGGGGACAACACCAGAGACACAGTATGGGAATTGCACCTGATCTGATCCTGCCACACTGAGGCAAAGCACTGGGGGAGTGCAGC
>NW_022103905.1:8327002-8344952 GCF_000313985.2 Echinops telfairi
ACACACACACACAAAAGAAAGAAGGGGTGGAGTCAAGCCTGTCATTCGGGTCATAGCTAATGAGGCCTCTGTGTGGGCATGGCCTTCCCCTGAGGATTCTGGGAATTTCTGGATTTCCTCCTTGGAGGTGGGAGAGACTCTTCCTCTGCTCCCTTAAAGAGACTCCTTAGGAGACTCTCTACTGACAAGACTCAAGACTCACTCCCTGAGAGACGTTCTACTGACAAGATACCTGGTGACAAGATACTCCTCTTTAATAATAACAAAACAAGGGAGGATTCAATAATGAAGCATAGTCAAACAAGCTAGCTCCATTTGTCTGCCCCTTTGAAGAAAAAAGCTACGAAAGCAAGTAGCCATTCATCCAGTTCCCAGTCACATAGATACACCCTAGACCACACTGAACAAGTACGGTAGGTAGCCAATTTCATTACTGGTTAATTACCAGACTTAAAAACTTTTTAAATTAAAACAGTTAACTCAAATTGGAAATGTGTCGTTTATTATGAAAATGCAAATGCTGCCACCCTGCCATGGCTGTGGCATGGCACACTGCCATGGCTTTCCCGGGAAGATGGCTTAATTTATTTGCACGTGTTAGTAATAGCAGTAGTTCTTGACGACCTGCACTATAACCCTCCCGGAATACCAAGCACCCAGGAGTCACTACTGCTGTCCAAATCCGTCTGTCTTTCTTCTCCAGCCTGAGTTTCTTAGAGAAGACCTGGTGGTTGTACTGCTTTTTTTTTTCCTTCTTTGAAACAAAAATGCCACCTTTTTATTTTCCAAACCTCTTCCTTCTTCAACAATCGAGCCTCAGTCACATGTTATCCCCACTGTTATGGCCATGTCGGCACCAACAATAATGAGAAAAGCCATCCTCAGATCTTGACAGGGAGTCGATGTCGCATACAGCCACACCAACTACACTGTTGGACTGTACTTCTGTCCAGGTGAATAGTAAAGCTGTTTGGTAAAGCAAAAAGTCACAAGATACTAACCCAGGCCCCCCCCCTTTTTTAATGTATTTTTAACCAAATAGAAATGCTTTTCTGAGTTCTAATTACACACATGCTATTCTTTAGAGAAAAAAACCACAAAATACACAAAGATTCCTGAAATAAAGAGTCAACCTTCCCTGGGTTCAGAATTCAGTATTAACAATCATACAAAATATGTAAACTTGTCATAAGTTGCAAAAAACAGATCTCAGCCCAGACAGTAACAATATGCAAAAGATCCTTAGACACATTTGCACAATTTACATCCAGCACTTTCCCAAAGGCGTAGGAGCACCCAGTTTACAAATAGATCATTGAAAAATATCTCCAGTTATTTGTAAAAGCTTTCAAACACCAATAAGTTTTCAACAAGGGAACTAAAAGCCCACTCCATGTAGTCTTCTATTTGTTCTAATACGAGATCGTGTTATGTGTCTCTTTGTATCCGTATCGTTCCAATTGTTCCTGATGCTTGAAATGTATAATGATATTTGTATGAGAGATTTCACAATAGATGGATTTACCTGCATAAGCCAAACTCTATCATGGGTGCTCTGGTTCCTTCTACATTTGACGGGCTCTTGTAGAAGCCCTTCTTGGGGACCTAACCCTCAGCATTCCTCAGAGCAGTTCTACTGAAAAAAATAAATAGAATGACAGCATCTGAGTCCTGGATGGGCTTTGCCTCGGGTATTTCCTTTTGCACCTTTAAATGGACAGTAAGTACTTTAGAACTTACTTCCTACCCTGGTCAGGAGTAGATAAGCTATTGTGATCAATTTCCATCCTTTTCTAATACTCCCTCTCTGCTTAGACTTTAGTGTTTGGACTTTATGTCCATTTGTAGAGTCGATGTTGACAGCACCCTTGGGTTCACAATCTGGAGTACTCTCGGATCATTTCCAATTCATATCTACCCCAGGGGTAACAGAGCAAACAACTGCCTGTTCCTGTGCCATGCTCACATTGTTGCTGTGTTGTTGTCCATTGTGGCAGCCGCTGTGTCAATCCATCTCAGTGAGGGTCTTCCTCTGTTTTGCTGATCCTCTACTTTACCATGCATGACATTCTTCTCCAGGGACCAGAACCTCCTGACAACATGCCCCAAACATGAAGGACAAAATCTCCTCATTCACCCTTCTAAGGACCATTCTAGCTGTACTTATTCCAACGCAGATTTATTCATTCTTCTTGAAATTCACCATATAGTCAGTATTCTTCCTTGGCACCATCATTCTAAGGCATTGATTCTTTTTTGATCTTCATTATTCATTGCCTAGCTTTTACAGGAATATAAAGCAATTGAAATTACCATAGCTTGGTCAGGTGCATCTTAGTCCACAAAGTGGCACTTTTCTTTGTAACACTTTAAACAAGTGTTTTGCAACAACAAAAAATTGTCCAGTGCAATGCATCATTTGATTTCATGACTGCTTCTTAGATGGGCATCAATTATGAATTCAAGTAAAATGAAATCCTTGTTAACTTTCATAATTTCTTCTCCATTTATCATGATTTTGCCGATTGGTCCAGTTGTGAAGATGTCTATTTTCTTTGTGTTGAGGTATAAAACATACTAAAGGCTGTAGTTTTTTTATCTTCCTCAGTAAATGCTTCAAATTCTCTTCATTTTCAACAGGCAAGGTTATGTCGTCTGCTTATCTCGGGTGCTAATGAGTCTTCCTCCCAGCCGATGCCGCATTCTTCATCACATAACCCACCTTCTCAAATTATGTATTTCATATGAAACTTGAATAAATATGGTATACAACACTTTTTCTGATTTAAAACCATGCAATATTCTCTTGATCTGCTCTGGCACCTGCCTTTTGTTCTATGTGCCTCTTCCATTTTTTCATATCTTCAGCAAAATTTTACTTGCATGTAATATTAATGATATGGTTCAATAATTTCCACATTTTATTATGTCATCTTTCTTTGAAATGGGCAAAAATATAGATTTTTTTTTCCAGTTGGTTGACCAAGTAGCTGTCTTCCAAATTTCTTAGCATAGTGCATGCTTCCAGCATCGGATCTGTTTGCGGAACATCTCCCTTGGCATTTTGTCCATGCCAGGATCCTTGTCTTCTGCCAGCACCCAAGAAAGTATTCGCCAATAAGTGGGGTAAGCCTGAGCTTACTTGTGCTTTACTTACTTACTAATCCTTTGTGAACTGTTTCACATGTAACCATGTGCTTGCTTATCTTGCTCACCATGTGCTCTCTTCCTTTCATGCACTGTACATTGAAAGAGGCTTGAATTCTTTAGGAAAGTGCTGTGGTTTGGGAAGAAATGGATGCTAGCCAAACCTAGAAGCAGAATCTTTGAGGTAGTGAAAAGAATGTGAAATCATTCACCACAAATCAGTAAGTCAACACAAGTAAGCCCAGGCTTGCCTTGTTTATTGAGCAATCCACCACTGCCAATGCCTTCAGAGCAGCTTGGGCTGCTTTCTTCAGTAACATTGTTGATTGATCATATGCTACCTCTTGAAATGGTGGAATATTGACCAATTCTTTTGGCACAGGAGCTGCGTGTCCCCTCTATCTTATTTTAATGTTTCCTATGTCCTTTCATGTTTTACACCTAGAATCCTTCAACATTGCAACTTGAGTCTTGAATTTTTCCTTGAGGTTGAGAATTGGTTAGTATGTTCCTTCTTCCCTTTGGGCTTACTAATCTCATGTCTTCGCACGTTTCATGACCAAACTTGAGTCTTCTTGAGTCAGCCTTTGAAATCTTCCATTCACTTCTTTTACTTCATCAGTTCTTCTGTCTACTTTAGCTACTCTGTGCTCAAGAGAAAGTTTCAAAGTCTCTTTGGAGACATTTTAATAACTCGATAACTTTTGCTTTTTCATATATGATGTCTTCGAATATCATCCCACCACTCATCTCACTGATGTTTATGGCATCAAACCTATTCTTGAGATAGTCTCTAAATTCAGGTAGGATAACCCAGGGGTATACTTTGGCTTCCATGTGCTTGTTTTTATTTTCTCCAGCTCACGATGAACTGGCATAGGAGCCGTCCAACCTTTGGTTTTGTTCTGATAGTGACATTGACTTCCTCCGTGGTCTCTTTCCACTACGAGATAGTCCATTTGATTCCTCAGTAATCTTTTGGTGAGGTCCACATATACAGTTGCTTTTAAACCAAAGATTTCTCCAAATTACTGCAGTCTGTAATTGCTCAGACATGGAATCGAGATGCAACCAGGCAACTCCTGGTGACCGGAATGCAAAAACTGAAACCAAGGAAGGACCTGTAATTAGAAAATATGGCACTGGTGACCGAAACTACACTAGAGATCACAGGGTAGTATTTTGTAAGACCAACAACATCCACTTTGTAGTATATGATATTGAGCACGATATTGAATGCTTGTGTCATAGATTCCTTGTCCATAAGTTGGAACCAATCATAATCTCTCTCCCAGGGCTACAAAGATTCAAACACTAGTAGATGCACTCACTTAGCACGGTTCCAGGAACAAAGTGAACACTTGTTCGTGGGTCAACATCACGTTCAGGGCTTCAGGACTTGAGGACCTATGCTTTACTCAAGACTTCTTGTGGACACATACTATTCAAATCTGTCTTTTCTTCTGGGCTATAAGTTCTGTGAGGGCAAGACTGGGTTTGACTTATTGACCATTTTGTCCCCAGATGCAATCCTTGGCATTGTCTTCATTATACATTGGCTAAATAAATGGATGAATGAGTGACTGAGTGAATGAATGAGTCGAGTTCATGCCATTCCTCAGGAAGTCTCCAGCAAGGCACTACTTCTGAGAATAAATGTAAAAGTGAGGCACCTAGGAGACTTGTGACAGGCACAAGGCACAACCCATCTCAGTTTTAGCCTTCGGTGCACCAGCTTTGAAGTCTCCAATGGGGATTTTTCTTAGGGCTAGAGAAAGTATTTTGGCAAGTCTCAGAAGTAAAACCACAGGGTGACTCGAAGCACAAACAGTGCCAAACCCAGGCTTGCCCAGAAGTCACAAGCTAAAGATATACTTAGCACAGACAGAGCACTTCAGCTAGTGTGCTACACTTGCCACAGTGCGGCAAAGCAATTCCAAATGTGCACCATGACGCTATCAGACTTTGAATTAAAGAGTACAAAAGCCGCAGTATCTTTTAATGACCGTGCCTCAGGGCCATGTTTCTCTACTCAGCCGAGAAGAAACTCAAATCTATTGATACCTAATGGTGACAAAGATGAAGAAAGAAGACAAGGAAGAAGGAGTGGAGAAAGAAATGAAGGAATAACACTAAGCCAAAGGCTGTTGAAAGTAAAGCGTGGGGATATTATATAATCCTGCTTTGTGTTGCAGCTCCACTCTAGTTAAAGATGCTGCGTAAAGGAATGAGTATGGAGAGAGTGAAGAAGACAGAAGTGACAAAGGATGACAAGAATGAAAAAGACAAAAGGCACAGGTGAAGAAAATCAGCAAACTAGTACAAAGAGTGGTAGAAAAACAGGGAATGCAGAGAAGAGAAAGAACGCAAGAGGGAGGGAAGGAAAGAGGAGCGAGGGTGGGGGAGGAGCACGGAGAGCAATGTGTGTACGTACGGGTGTATGAGTGCGTCTGGGTGAGGGAGTGTACCATGGAAAGAGGGCAAGAACGATGGCTAAGAAAGAGACTGACAGAGGAAAACCAAGCACTGCCTAATAGTAAAAGCCATATGGGAAGGAGTTAGAATTTCTTAGCTGTCCAACTCTTGGCTCTTAATATTGGCTGCTTTAACAGAAAATCTACAGATTTTTTTTTAAAAGCAAGAAATCATCTTATAACAAGCCAAACGCATGAAAGGCTGTCACTTTGAGGACTAAGGTGTCCTTGACCCAAGTTGAGGTCTTTTTAATCACCTCATCTGCATGTGAAAGTTGGACAAAGCATACAAAGATTGAAGAAGAACTGATGCATTTGAATCCTGGTGCTGGAGAAGAATGTGGAAAATACCATGGACTGCCAAAAGAACGAGCAAATCATGGATTGTGATAAGAGTTGTACCAGTCCCTAATAAAATAATTTTTATAAAAAAGAACGAGCAAATCTTTCTTGGAAGAAGTCCAGCCGGAATGCTCCTTAGTAGCGAGGATGGTGAGACTGAGCCTCATTTCCTTTAGTCATCTTATCAGGAGAGAATAATCCCTGGAAAGGGACATTATGCTTGGGAAAATCCAGGGCAGAAAAAAAGAAGCAGCCCCCTCTACTACCACAGGGAGATGGATACAGTAGCTCCAACAATGGGCCCTAAAACATAACAGTTTGGAGGAGGGGCCGGAACAGGAAGCATTTTGTTCTGTTGTACAGAATCGATACAAGTCGGAACCTACTGAAGAGCCCCCCAGCACAACAAACCCCCAGAACACAATGCTACCTGAACTTGTAGACAGGTTGAAATCAAACTTTTAATTTAAGAATAAAAACGGAAACCTTGCCCAGAACTGTACCAGTCTCAGGAAGTTGGTATGATATATTTTCTGAAAAGTAACCACAGCTTAAGTGTGTGTGTGTATATATATGAGAGAGGTCTGTGCTGCCTTATTTGGAAAAATGATTATATGTTGGGCATTTGGTGGATTATCCATACCGTGTGAAGTAAACTGAGATCATATCTGACCTTGGGCTGCTGATTGCAACGTCAGCAGTCCCAACCCACTGGTTGATCGGCAAGATTGAAAGGAGACAGAGTGCCCCCTTAGAGTCTCGGAAGAGATCCTTAGGGTAACTATGAGTCCAAATCAACTCTTTGGCAGTGGGTTTGGATTGGTTTTTTATTTGTTTGTTTGTTTGTTTGTTAGCAAATGGTATTAATTGACTTAAAAGTTAAATTCTATGAAGTACAAAAGAAAGATTATTGTTCTCTCTAAGCAAGTCCCTCAGCCTCTCCAAAGTTCAGTCATCCTTCCTTTTTAAAGGAATAGCTTGCTCTTGGTGAATGGCAGCGTTTTTAAGAAAAGTGCCCTTGCTTCAGCCTTGAACAGCACTTCCTATACTGCCTTGATTTGCTATTTCCATGTTAAATTTCACTTGGAGAAGGGAACCATCACATGATCTGTCTCCCAGAGACTTGCTTTCTCAGAGGGAATCAGCGCTCGTGCTTGTCCAACAAGACTCCCTCAAGAACTGACTTCTCCCTTCATTGTTCCAAGTTCCACTCCCCAACCTTTCTCTGTCCTCTGTGCTTTCCGAAACCCGGTGCGAATCCCGCCCCATTCCCTGGCACCGTGGCCATTCATTCCATGAAGATTTCTTGAGCACCTACTATGTGCTGGGATTGTCTTAAGGAAGTTGGTACATGCCAGTGTGCATACGCTATAATTGATTTGTTTCCTAATTGTCTATTGTCCATCTGCTGCCATGTAGACTACGCATGGCAGCAGATGGACAATAAACCTTCAGGAAACAAATCGATTACAGAGTACTTATGTTATTTCCCAGTCTCCCTTCCTGTGAGGTAGAAGCTAGACCACTAGTACGAGGTAATAAAATGTTTGTGAAAGTCATATAGTTAAGAGTGCCATGCCTGTATCTTACCCTTCTCTTGCTATGGTGACCTTCAAGGTCACTAGTGCATAGTCCATAGCTACAAGGTCGAGAAGGCCGCATGAGAAGGTCACATGAGAAAGAAACAAACCCTGACAGTGTCTAGACTCCTAAGACTGTGGGATTATTTGTGCCTCGCTGGTAGGCTAGGCTATCTGCGACAACATCAGTGGAAGGAACGGAACCATCATAACAATTTTTTTCTGCTTGTGGCTGTTAAAGACTACTAAAAGCCATTCATCTCTACCTCCTCATGAATTGATAGAGGTAGAAAGATATAATTCTTCCAGGAAATAAATGAATCATGCTCAATGATGTTTGGGTGACTCTCTGAGGACACCGTAAATATTCATGACGTGTTTTAAGCAAGTATTTTGATTCAGAAGCACGATTGACTTTCCTGGGACTTAGGTAACACTAAAATGTCATTGAAAAAAAGACTTGGTAGAAAATATATAATTAGTTTTAATCTAATCAAAATATTTCTTACACCATTCAACGCTTCCTGGCTATTCCCCTAACTTAAATCTCAATCTACAAAAACATTTTTCCATTAACATTTGTTATAACAGCACTCACTTAAGAAATTAAAATAGTCACAGAATCCAGAAAGAGTTTACAACAAATACCAAGTGCAAGCAATTTAATTCAAAGGTAAGTACCTCAGAAACTTTAAACTGGAGATTCGCCTTACTTTAACTCTTGAGATTATCCTCTAATTTCTGTCCACCTTTTCCTTGAGTGGACCTCAAAGAAACCATTATTGAAGGGGGTCTCAAATGCAGAAAGATTCCTTCATCAGAAAGAAACCCTCGATATGAAAAGCTTGATACTCAGAGCCAAACTTCTTGTTCATAGGGCCACTGTGAGTCGGATCTGATACCACAGCGCCCAGCAACAAAGCAAGAGCCCATTAAGAATTGGTAGGGTGGCTCCCAAATCTATCCCCAGAGTCTAACCTGGTGCCTAAAATCCTATCATGGGTGGTCTTTCTTTTGACTCTTGAACAAACGATGTTGCTTCTCTGTAGTCTCTCAACCCTAACACGCATAAATCCCTGCAATGGCAATCTCTCGAAGCTATTCCAGGAATGCTTAAGAAGAACGGCTTTACGAAGCAAGGGAGACCATGCTGAGCAGGCGAGGACTAGTGTGGACAATATGAAAGTGGGGTGAACAAGACCAGGATGTAAAACAATGGGAAACAACTAACAGATAATTAATAAATCCAAAGGTTTTTCCTGAACACCTACTTTCTTCCAGATGTTATGCTAGACACTGTGCACGATGCAAACCATATGTGGGGAAAAATTACTGTCTTCGTGACATTTACAATCCAGTGTTTGGCTCTTGCTATGGAGCCAGAATGGGCTGGACACAGTGCTCGTGACAAAACCATGTCTATACTCAACCTCTGCAAATCTGCCAAGGCCAGAGAGGCCAACGTCAGGCGAGCAAAGGGCGTGGTGGCACTGGAGGAGAAAAGACGTAGAGAAGAGAAGACATGGGGGAAATGAATGATGAACTCTAAACATTGCTAAACTTGACCGTGAGAAGAGCTCAGAGGCTGTCATGGCTGGAGCATTCCAGGTCCTCCCACCAAAGTAAAAGAAACATAAACTGGATCTCAGATCATCAGTCTGTGGCTTTTGCTTTTGGGTTTAGAGATTTTTGTTTGTTTGTCTGTTCGAACCACTTACCATCAAACTCTGCAAGCCGGCTCATATCTGCTCCTAGTTCTGAAGTAACTGATAACGCATGGCGGACTTTGAGGTTCGTCTCCCTGTGAAATGAAACAACGGGACATGAAACGTTTATACGGAACAGCCCCACGGTATCTTACATACATAAAGCAGGCAGGCGCGACACATGTGAGACGCAGCCCAAAAGAGCCAAGAAACTCCCTTTGCATGTCATTCACGCTTCTCACACACTCTGAAAGGAGGTGGGGCTTCCTGGGCTCCTCCGAGTTGGCCTGCCACCCAGAGCACATCTGTATAACAACACAGTAATCTGTTTTGCTATTTGAAAGAACCGAGGACAGAATAAATATGGTTTCATTCGAACCTACTCAGACAGCATGCATGAGTTACAAAACACATTAGGAATGGGAACGCAGTTGCCAAAAAAAGGAAGGTCAATGTCACTCTAGCGTCTCCTATCTACATAGGCGTTTCACTTGCAAAAGATGGTCATGGCTGTTTTACAGTAGCTGAAATTTAAATGGGAAAAAAAATACAGTTTTCTTTTTCCTAGAGACACAAGGCAAGAATCCCCAAAATCTAGAATCATGGAACCAAACAGGAACTCAGAGCTCAGCAGGTCACACCTGGCTAATCATTTCCTTCCAGGTAAGACCACACATACAAAAGGCTTCCAAAAGTTCATGGAAAAATCCTGTTACCTTTCACTTCCATTTTGCTATCAACTTTAATTTTTAAAAGCCCTGGTCATAAAATGGCCCCAGCGAAGGGCTTCTGACCATTACTCATGTCTTCTGTTTAAGCGCTTGCCACCCAAATTTCCCACCGAGTTCAATCTAATTCTGCAGTATATTAAAAATCACCTGCTCGAGTTCTGTCTTAGAGAAATGTGTATAGGCAGGTTCATTTAGTCAGCAGATATTGGTTTATTATATACTACAGTCACCCCATGATACTTAAGGCTGTCTTAAGAGAATCACTGTGCTCTTGAGGAAAACCGCTGGTAAGTAACAAAAGCAAACAGCACCATATGAAATTACATGTGCAGTCATGACATCATGGAGTTTAGGGCATGGAGAAGCGAGTGTCTGAGCTCACAATCATGGTAGGAAATGACAAACTCAACGCAAAGAATACCAGTGGGAAACACTAAGTTGCACATACAATTAGAGTGTGTTTTTTAAGAAAGGAATCTCAGTCAAGATTCAGGAAGCAGGATGGTGGCCATGGAAGTCAGAATCAGATAAGGAAAGTGTAACAACTCACCTGTGAATCAACTAGAAAAAAAAAAAAAAAGATCCAGGAAGCAGAGTTGAATAGGGATTAAGATGGTTAAGAAGAATGTAATAGATGAGGCAGAAATGGAGCTGGGCTTGATGACAAAAAGTGTTATGGGGGTGTGGTGGTCATCTAAACTGGTGTCAATTTAAGGATTAAGAGTATAGGGGGGGAGTCTAGGCTGTCAATCTGGAGATGGCCAGTGAGACTTCTGTGTGGGCATGGCCTTATCCTGAGAATTCTGGGGAATCTGGTACTTCCTTCTTGGAGGCAAAAGACATCTCTGTCTCTGTCTCTCTCTCTCTCTCTCTCTCTCTCTCTCTCTGCTACTCCCTGGGAGACATTGCAGAAGACAAGCCCCGTGGACACAACCAGACCTCAGAAGCTGGAGAAGTCACAGAGAGACCCCTGCCAGCACTGAGATGCTTACAACGCCACTGGACCCAAAGACTTTCTAACCACTGGCTTGTGATCATCCTGCATTTGGCTTCATTGCATGTGTTTCGTGAGTCTGAAGAGGAATTGATAGATTGGTATTGGACATATGGGCTAATATCAGACTTATGACCTTGGACTGGACTGGGTTGGGATGTTTTCTCAATGTTCAATTCCTTTTGTACATAAACCTCTCCCTTATATACATATGCGTGTTTATGAACTGGTTTCTCTAGTCTACCCAGACTAACACAGGGAGCTAAAGAACCAATATGTCTATCCATTTAAACAAATGTTCAAACAGTTAAAACAGTCAGTCACACCAACTAGACAGCCCCATTTGTTGACGCTATTCAATACAGCAGGTCCTTCCTCAAAGCTTATCATCATTGGGGTTTTGCCCCTCAGAATTCTCTTCAATACCTCGCTTCCCCCTTTCAGTGTAGAAACTAAAAGAAGAACAATCAGACACTGCTGATACTTGTTAATAACATCTTGAAGACTCTTGGTTAATGATGTCAACGACATATCACACTCTCCCTTAATACTTCCCAAGTATCTTAAAATTATAAAAATTATTTTCCATATATGTCAAATCCTGTTAGGTCTAATGTCTCTATTTTAGTTTATAGTTTCGAAAGAATGAAAACTAGGATAATGCTTTTTTTTGGTACATTGTAAATTGGATTAAGAGTGTCACAGTAGATCAGCAGCTTTACACCCAACAATTCATCCGCAGGTTGACTCATCCCATTCGTTGCAACCCCTTCAAAGCAACACCACTCATTGAATTGCTTCTCTGTGGTTCCCCCTCTACTCCTCTTCTTTCCAGCAAAACCCTTCCAAACCTTTTCATGGACAAATGCTGCCCCCTTGATTTCAAATGGCTGATTAGTCTGAGGTATTAAAGCTTCACTAGTATTGTTGTTCTCCTTAGAGACCTGTCTATTGTCTGGCTGAACATTAAGCCATGAGTGAGTTCAGTTCCAGCCCTGAAGAATGATTATGAGTCATAGTCTCAGAGGTTCCTAGGTAACCTGTAAGCCTGGTCTCTTCAATGATTTTGAATTTTGTTCCGCCTTTTTAGGAGAGGAATCATTTCCATTCACTACAGTTCTTACGTATCCACCATATTGTCACAGTCCAAAGAAAATCCAGGGAGCTGAAAGGCTTTCACAATAGGATTTAAGTCGTCAGGTCAATTGAGCAAAGAGTTTGGGGTCTGATCTGTTTGATATCCTGCCTCCAACTAGCCAGGGATGATCCTTAAATTGGATGAAAGAGTAAGCCATGTTCTTTCTATATCCCCAAGTAGCCCCAAGAACACAAAAAGAAACAAAAGCCATAAATCAGACACCTGCTTGTTCTACCCTTCAGTGTCTGATTCCCACACAGTAGACTAGATCACAGCTTAATTCACCAGAACCTAAAGGGGAAAAATATTCTAGTTCAACAGTCCAAGATTTCAAAACTCTGTAGTCTTGAATTTTGGTCATGAAACTGTTAAAGAATGCTAAAAATTCAATGTCTTGGACTTCTCATGTTCCAAAGTAGAATAGATATCACAAAGGAAGTCCTCATTCAGTGTTGCTTATATGAAGTTAAGGTTGAAATCTTGCCATCCATGAAGTCGGAAGTCTAACCTCAGTGGTATAAACTGAGTAACACTAGGAAAGTTAGAACGATGCCTCTAAAGGTATCAGGCTGTTGAAATACTTAGACTAACAAGTAGCCTCTTTGACTATTCAAATAAAATATTAATCAGGCTATCTTTCCTATCTTGTATAAAGTCATCCATATAGATCCCTAAAGCTAACCCTAAAATAGAAATAGGAATTCATTGTTGTGTAAGATGTGAGGCAGGATGAGTTTCCTTTGTTGTCTATGGATAGATAATTGCTCTAGTGCCTTGTGTTGAAAGGATAGCCTTCCTCCATTGAATTGCTTTTGCACTTACTTCAAAAGCCAGCTGAGCAGATTTGTGTGAGTCTATTTCAAAGTACACTGATCTATATACCCATCCTTCACCAAAAGTACAATCTTAATCACTAGTGATACCCGACCAAACCCACTGCCATTGAGTTAATTCCAACTCAGAAAAACCTATGACACAGAGTAGAACTGCCTCTGGGGATTTCTGAGATTTTAACTCAATACAGGAGCAGGCAGCCCCATCTTTCCCCCATCTGCAGCTACAGAAATCTGGAAATTGAATCCCTGCTTCCTCCCACGTTATTTTCCCCAAATAAGCTTAGCTATTCTAGTTCCTTTGCTTTTACCATATACATTGTAGAATAATCTTCTCTCTATATACAAACAGTCCTGCTAGGATTGTATTATACCAGTATACTAGTTTGAAGAGAATTGACATTTTTATTATGTTTATCCTTCCAGAGCATGAACATATGCCTCTCTGGGTATTTAGATAGTCTTTTATTTCTTTCATCAGCCTGATGAAGTATTCAGCATGCAATTTCTGTGCATGCTTTATTTTCTTGAACCTAAGTATTTCATCTTTTAAGTGATTGTACATTGTGCTTTATTTTTAATTACTGCTATCATATATAAATACAGTTGGATTTTGAATGTTTATGTTGCAGTCTGTGATCTTGATAAACTTACAGGGTTGTAAGAGAGATTTTACTGTAGTTTCTTCAGAACGTCCTATGTAAACAAACATATCATCAACAACTAAGGACAATTATATTTCTGCGTTTGTATACGAGTATGTCTTGCATTTGCTTTTCTTGGCGTTTTTCCACCAGCTAAAACTTCCAGCATTATGTTCAATGAAAGTGATTAGAGTGGACATGCTGTGCTGCTCCTAATTTTCAAGGGAAAGTATTCAGTCTTTCATATTATGTGTGATATTAGCTGTAAGTTTGGGGAGGTAGTCTTCAGAAAGTTGAGGAAGTTCCTATTACTAATTTTCTGAGAGCTTTCATCATGAATAATTGTTGAGCATTATCCAAAAAAAGTTTTAATCATTTTATTGAGGGCTCGTACAACTCTTATCACAATCCATACATACATCCATTGTGTCAAGCACATTTGTACATTTGTTGTCATCATCATTCTCAAAACATTTGCTTTCTACTTGAGTCCTTGGTATCAGCTCCTCATTTTTCCCCTCCCTCCCCACCCCGTCTCCCTTACAAACCACTGATAATTTATAAAATTGTTATTATTTTGTCATGTGTTACACTGTCTGACATCTCCCTTCACCCACTTTTCTGTTGTCCATTCCCCAGGGAGGGGGTTATATGTAGATCCTTGCAATCAGTTCCTCTTTCTGCCCCCACCTTACCCTTCCCCTCTTGGTATCACTACTCTCATTATTGGTCCTGAGGGGTTTATCTGTCCTGGATTCCCTGTGTTTCCAGTTCTTATCTATACCAGTGTACAGCTTCCGGTCTAGACAATTTGTAAGGTACAATTGGGGGGAAGGAAGTGGGTGTTAACAAACCCAGGGACAAGAGAACAACAAGTAATCTAAAATCGATGGGAAGGAGGGTGTAGGAGGCCTGGTAGGGGGAGTTTTATCAAATATTTTGATAATATGATCATGTGGATTTTCTCCTTTGTTGTTAGTTGCTATTGAGTTGAGGCCCACTCATCGTGGCTTTATGGATGATAAAAGAACAATATATTGCCCATTCCTGTACAGTCCTCATAATCATTGCTGTGTTTCTGTCCACTGTTCAGGCTGTTCAGTCCATCCCACTGAAAGTTGTTCTAGTCCTTGCTGCCTTTGAACATTGTTCAAAGACAATGTTCTTTTTGAGCAATTGTCCTTTCTTAATGACATGCCCAAAGTAACCAAGCTGAAATCTCACCCACCCTTGCTTCTAAGAAGCATGCTGGCTGTATTCCTTCTAAAAGTGACTTGTCATTTTTCTAGTAGTCCATAGTATACACAATATTCTTTGTCAATACCAGAGTTGTTAATATAATGAATTAAGTTGATTCATTTTTTAATATTGAATCCACTTTTCATCACTGAAATATCCACTTGATCATAATGTATAATTCATATGTATACATATTGCTAAATTCTACTTGCTAGTATTTTGTGAAGGATTTTACATCTTTATTCATGTGGCATATTGGTTTACAGTGTTTGGGCTTTATATTTTATATTTTGGTATCAGGGCAACACCAACTGCATAAGCAAATTGGTAAGTGTCCACTCTCCTCGAGTCTGTGAGACAGTGTGCTGAAAGGGGTTCATTCTCTTTAAATATGTGGTAAAATTCTACAGTGGAATTATCTCAATCTGGATAATTACTCTTCTTTTTAAATGAAAAATTCAATTTCCCTCATAACTATAGGAATAGTAAAAAAAATTTTATTTCCTACTGGAAGAATTGTGATGGCTTGTTTTGTTTGAGGAAGTGATCCATTTCATTTAAATTGTTAAATAATTTGTGAGGACGAGTTTATAGTAGTTTCTTATCATCGTTTGCCATCCTCTGATCATATTATTGATCATTTCTGTCTTCTCTTTTATTCTTTGTCGGTCCGCCTCGAGCTGTGTTGGTTTGCTTACAGCAGGATTAGATGACAAAAATGTATCTACCCCAAAAAGGCCCACAACCATCAACTTGATTCTGACTCAGAACTATAAAATGTCTATAAGATGCAAGTGCTCAATAAATCCTCCTGTGTCAAACAGACCAGTTGAACCCTCTGAAACAGTCCTGCCATGTGGCACAGAACAAAATTGAAAATTAAGTTGCATGCCAAACTGTCCATTTCTCTCTTCTCTCCGTCTGTCTTCCTTTGATTCTGCTCCCAAAAGCCTTCCTTCTAAAGTAGCCTCATTCCCTTCCTCGGGGAAGCTTAATCTTTCCTCTCTCCTTTTGTTTCAAAATTACTTGAAATTTTAACAGTCCTTCTAAAGAGTTTCAATGAAGACTCTGCGTGTGCTACCACCATCCATTCATGACCACACACTTGTTGAGCTGGCTCTTGGTGAAAGACAATGAATTCAAGAGAAAAGACAGTTCTCAAAAGTTCTTCATATTACAATATTAACAAATGGTTGATAAACTGTCAACGGGTTAACAAATGAACATTGCAATGCAGACTTTTTTTTTAAAAATGAAATTAAAAAATTAAATACCATTCCTAAAGACCTTGCGTTGAGATAAATTAAAAAACCAATGGAATAAAACATTCACATTCCAATAACACATTCCAATAACTTACCCATCAAGTTCAGCAGTTTCAATGTAGCAGAGTCCATGTGGCTCACTGCTTGATAGGAGAAGTAAATCAGCCTATTAAAAAAAATGGAAGAAAAATGCTGGAGAAGGAGAATTTGTTTTAACATCTTCCATCTTGTATGCCCCCTGCACTACAAATGAGCTAGGAGAGTCTTTGGGGGGAAAGTAAGAGGTCGCTCACCCCTATCCTCCATGTCCTGAGTCAAATCCTCTCTTGGGTTCTGTGTGTCCATTTGTTACAACTCTTTTATTGTCTGTTGTAACTTAGCTGCGGGTTTACATAGCATGTCATCAACTTTGTGTTCCACAGTTTCACCGAGCAATCCTCCCACAATTTGACCCCTCTCCACTCCTTAGTTGCTCCTGTGTCTTGAGGACTACTGTCCTCCATTCCAACCAAATTAATACCTATCTACCACTTAGTCCATTCCTTTATCTAACCTCCTTTCCCTAACTCCTCCCCCCACCAATTCCCTTTGGTATGAAAGTTCTTGTCTTCAGCATCAACTAGGGGTGCAGGAGATCATATGAGCTCATTGTCCCTTAATTTCTCTTTTGTGAACAAAATATATAAAACTCTTACATGCTTGATTTGACCAGGACTCTTAAAATATGTAACGGTACTCAATAAATAAGATCATCGAAACTATTTATGTACACTAAGTTAATTCCCCACTGTGATCAGTTAAGAGCAGGGAAACGGGCCAGGAAAGAAAGTCGGGGGGGAAGAAGTCAATTGACAATATTGGGAGAAAAAATGAAATAAACAGAAAAATGAGGGTGGGTGAGAAAAGGACCAAAAGAAAAACAAAACTAAAGAATAAGCAAGACGATGCTGATATCAGAGTGTAAAGAAGATTGGAGGGACCAAGGAAGCGCCAAGCCAGGGGGGGAGCAAGTTGTGCGAGCGAGCAGGAAAAGATACCAGAAACAAATGAGAGGCTGAGTAGTTGGTCCTTCTCAGAAACAAATTATTCTTTCTCTTTTACTGTCCAGTTGACGTCCATTCAGAATTTGGAAATGAGGTAACATAATGCAGTTTCGTAAATCTGGCAGCTCTCAACGTTGGGAAACAAAGTTTTATTCAACAAAAGTTTTTTATTGAATCTGAAAGGGTTCAAATGTCTGAATAGAATGGGCTAAAAGTTTAGCAATTTATTTGGAAACATTAGCCTAATAATTGTCTGGCTGTGCCCTCATGTACAATGGGTGTGACAAATCAGTGACATTTCCTTACCCATTTTTTTTTAATATTAGAATGCCTCATCCTCCCAGGATGACATGCACTCGTCTCATGGCCTCGGGATCTTACATTTCCACCCCAAATTTAAGCTGGGTGGGTGGGGGTGGGTGTGTCCATGTAGTTTTGTCCAAATGGAAATAAAAAGCTGAATCAAACAAAGCAATTGGCATCCCTCTAAAGGAATAACGGGCTTTGCCTTGTCAAGGCCCTTCAGCAATTGTGAATGAGAAGTCACAGAGTCCCTGTGGAGGGAGAAATCGTTTTCTGACTTGCCACCCAGAGACCAGAGCAGACACAGCATCATGAGACGCAGCACACTTGTCAAGAGTGTGCTTCACTCTGGAGCCCAACGTGGCCCGCCCCTGCTTGAAAGGAAGAAACCCATTTCTTCAGAAAAGTCACGCTGCTCTGATTGTCCACACTTAAACCTCAATGGATACAGGCATCCACACTCCAGCTTGATGTCCTTTGGGCCTGTGCCTCTCCTCTTAAAGGGGGAGTG
>NW_022103905.1:8345606-8358064 GCF_000313985.2 Echinops telfairi
GCATTTGTAAACAAAAATCCAGAATTCTCTCATTGCAATCATCTGATGGGAGGCAGGTTTGAAACAGAGAGACACCGATTGGGACCCAGAGTCACTTTTCTTGGGAAAGAATTCCCTGTGAGAAGGATCGGTGTTCTGCTGTGTCCTGTTGTGCTCCGTGGTAAGCAGAGTCGTATTGGGGTGAACAAGGGGAGTGGGCAGCATGGCAGTCTGCAGGCAGCTGGCTGAGCACGAAGGTGTACCTGCGGCACTACCACCACCTGGTGTCTGCAGCCTCTCATGAGCAGTGAGGGCTTCCCGGGGCTGAAACCAGAGCTGAGAATCCTGCTCCCTCCACTCCCCTGAACCTGGACTTCTCCCTTCTACCTCCCTGCTTCCACTGGCCTCCTACCTTTCTCTTCCATTCTCTCTGCATACTCCTCATGAGTTCCCACTGCTGAGGCCTTGGCCAGGAGACCTGATCTGAGAGTTACAGTCATGGGGTGAGTGGGCTCCTAAGACCACCTATATTTTGCTCTCCTCCCCAACCACCGATGTCTCTCCTGGGACCAGATTTGACTCAATTCAGACGTTTCGATTCAACTTGCAAGCGTGAGTGATGTCAATAGAGTAAAAACCCAAACCTGTTGCCTCAAGGCCCTTCCGAGCTACAGAGAGCCCATCAGACTTAGCACACCGACATCCTACGGGTTCCCAGACCTGCACTTTTGGGGCCTGCGGGAAGGCTGGTGAGCTCAAAGTGCCAGCTTTGGGGTTAGCAGGACCACTGTGTCACCAGGGCTCTTTCGAGTGCCAATGGCAGCGCTGAGTGAGAACTTACTGTATGTACAGCAATATCCCCCAAAGCTTTCTACATGCCACATTTTATTTCCCGCTCACAAAAATCCTGCAGGGCTGGCCGAATTCCTTTTCCTACCTTACAAATGAGCGATGTGAGGGACCAGAGAGATTCAAGAACTCTGTTTCCGACCACATGGGTGATCGTGTAAGTAAGAGTTCATCAATCAGGGAGTCCTGGTGTACCTCCAGACAGCCCAGTTCATCTCTGATATGGTATATGGAACCATGCCAAGCCCACTGCATTGAGCTGGTTCTGCAGAACTATTTCCCAGGGTTTCTGAGGCTGTAGATCTTGACAGAATCAGACTACTTCACCACTCCCCTGTGGAGCAGATGACCGATTGCAATCACCGTCCTCTCAGTTAACGGCCCCACACCTAACGTGCCATTATCAGCAAGGCTCCCTTTGAGGTACATGTAATCAGGATGATGAAATAAGTGAAAGTACCTTTTCTTCCAAGATTGTATGGTTGAGATGGCACATACAGGAATCCAATAGACTAGAGCAGTGATATGCAGATGCCATATCCTTGCCTGCTGAAAGTGAGGAGGACTTGAAGCACTTGGTGCTGCAGATCGAGAATTGCAGCCTTCAGTATAAACTATGAGTCAATGTAAAGAAAACCCAAATCCTCATAACTGGACCAATAGGTAACATCAAGATAAATGGAGAAAAGGTTGAAGGTGATGGCTTGACCCAGTGGTTGCAACATTAGGTTCAAGTATAGGAACGATGGTGAGGAAGGCACAGGACCGGGCAGTGTTTCAGTCTGTTGTGCACAAAGTCGCTCTGGGTCGGAACCGATTCGATGGCAGCTAACAACAACAAGAACATATTTATGGGAAGAGATGAAGCAGCTGTTCAATCTTAGCAGCCCAAACCAGTCCAGGGGCTGCCTGTGGAACAGACCATCAATTGCTCATATGTAAGTTCAGGTTGAAGTTGAGGAAAATTAAAGTACGTCCACAAAAGCCTTGAGTATACCTTACCTGAATTTCAAGAATCTCTCAAGAACAGCGTTGACACTTTGAGCGTGAATGACAAAATACCTGCCAAAAATTCAAGCTGGATTCAGAAGAGGACCTGCCTCAAGGGATATCATTGCTGATGTCAGATGGTGCTTGCCTGAATGCAGAGAATCCCAGAAAGATGTTTACTTGTGTTTTATGGACGATGCCAAGGCATTCGACTGTGTGGATCAGAACAAACGATGGATAGCATTGAGAAGAATGGGAATTCTAGAACATTTCATTGTGTTCCTGTGGATCTGTGCACAGACCACGAGGTGGCTCCTTCAAGCAGAACAAGGGAGTACTACAAGGTTTAAAATTGGGAAAGGTGTCTGTCAGGATTTCACCTTCTCAGCAGCGTTATTAAATCTTGATGCTGAGCAAGTAACTCGAGAGACTGAAAAATAAGAAAAAGAAAACACCATCAAGATTGAAAGAAGGCTGATTAACAACCTGAAATGTGCAGAAGACACAACCTTGCGTACTGAAAGCAAAAAGGACCGAAGCACTTCTGATGGAGGTCAAGGCCTGTCACCTTCTGTCCGGATTACAGCGCAATGTAAAGAGAATGCAAACCCTCACGTCGCACCAATAACCAACATCGTGACAAAGGGAGAAAAGATTGAAGCTGTGAAGGATTTCATTTTTCTAAGATCCACCATCAATGTTCATAAAAGCAGCAATCGAGAAGCCAAAGGGCATATTGCCTTAGGTCAACCTGCTACACGAGACCTGTTTAAAATGTTGAAGACCAAGGATGTCGCTTTGAAGACTAAGGTGTGCCTGACCCAAGCCATAGTATTTCCAGTGACCTCATCTACACTTGAAAGCTGGACATTACACAAGGAAGGCCATTGAAAAATTGATGCATTTAAATGATGATGCTGGTAAAGAATATTGAAAATCCCACGGACTGCCAGAGGAACAAACTAAGCTTTCCAGAAAGCAGTTCAACCAGAAGACTCCTTAGACGTTGAGGATGGTGAGAGTCCACCTCACGGACCTTGGGTGTGTTGTCAGGAGAGACCAGTTCCTGGAGAAGGACAACATGCTTGGCCAAGTAAAGGACCAATGATGAAGAGGAAGACCTTCCAGGAGATGACCTGACTGACACGTTGGCTGCCCCAATGGGCTCCGACATGACCACAGCGGTGAGGACAGAGAGGGACAGGGCGGGTGCTCCTTCTGTTTTACACAAGGTTGCTTTGAGTCAGGGCCGACGCACTGGCGTCTGATAACAGCACAGGAAGAAGATGACAAATATCCTAAGAAACCTATTATCAAAGTGATGTGGGCATGCCAAAGCGGGGAGAGACGAGACTCCGCTGAGCTGGTAGTTGGGGAAAGGTTTCATGAGCATTCTGACAGGCCAGGGTGGAAGGCAGGTCCCCCCGACTGAGGTTAGCCCAAACTAAGAACCAGGTAGAGGACGTATGGTTATCAGAATTCACAATGGCTAGGGGAGCAATGATGAACTCCAACTGGAATCACCTTACTTAAGACGCCCATTTGAGAAGTGGGTGAGGGAGACGTGGAATAGGGTAAGATATGATAAAATAATAATAAATTATAAATTATCGGGGGGAGGGGGAAGGGGGGCTGGGGAGGGAGGGGGGAAAATGAGCTGACACCAGGGGCTCAAGTGGAAAGTGGGTGTCGTAAGAATGATGAAGTCAACATATGTACTAAAGTGCTGGACACAGATGACATGTACAGATTGTGATGAGTTGTATGAGCCCCTAATAAAATGATTATTTAAAAAACAAAACAAAACAAAAAAAAGACTCCCATTTGTACTCTCTTCTGCCAGTACTGGTTCCTCTTCCCATGCCTTGCTAGGAGCGACAAGGCTATGTTTTTCAAGAATGAAGCAGTGTTTTCCAACCCAAAGCTCCCTCTCCACCATCCACAGGCAGCAGAAAGCAAAAGTAGTTGCCTCCTAGATAGCTGGGGTCAATATTCCAGTCTGAGGAGGCATGAAAAGACTCCACTGAGCCTCTCCAAGTTCTCAGAGCCAAGAACTTTGTTCTTATAGGTTTAGTAGGTATAATTAGCATGTGTTGAGTTAAAGAATAGGTCAAGAAAAACTATCAAGGGACACTCACACCTTAAAATTATAAAATTCTTTAAGAGCTTACACAACACTAGTATGCTAACTCGTATCATTTTCTCTCAACAATTCTGGGGGTAATATTGTTCCCCTTGTGTGGATGAGAAACCCTGGAACCCCCAGCAGTGAGGATGGAAGAGGTTCTGACCAACCCACCAGATGAACTAACAAGTTCATGGCAAGCCCTGAATCACGACACAGTCCCCGGCAGAAGGCTCCAGGAGTTCTGATGCTTTTCCAGGATAACGCGGAACTAGAATTCAAAATGCCTGGCCCCAAAATGTATCTCTTTACCTCTAGCTACAAAACCCCTGGAAATGCAGCCATGGAAGCTAGCGAGAGTTGTGCTTTGTGTAGCTCTGTTTTGTTGGTGCTCAAAGACCAACCCTACAGAAATAAACGAACATCAGAATGGCAGTGCCTGATGCATAGCCTGATGGCAGCATAAATGTGTACCATCAGTGTAAACATGACTTTGGGATCTCCATTGTTGAAGTTATTCTCACATATTGAGCTCTTAATCATCTGCGTCATCCACAATACTATATATATTTTTTTTACCCTAAAATAATTTTTTAAATAGTGTGCGTACAGTATAAATTACATCTGGGAACCTATGTCTAATATGGGCAGAAGTCCGAATGACACAGGAAAATATTAGTTACATGTCAAATTATACCAAACCAAACCCATTGTCATCTGATTAATCCCTATTCACAGCAGCCCCATTGGTCGGAGTTGAACTGTCTGAGAGGGTTTCCAATGGTGTCCACCATCTTTGTGAGAGCACACTTCCACGCCTTTCCACCAGGGGGCAGCTGGTGGCTCCCACCCACAACCTTTCCGTTAGCAGCCGCGTGCTAACCCACGGAACCACCAAGTCTCCTGATCAAATGGTAGGCGACTGTTTTCATTTAAATATACACTTCAGGTGCAACGGGCCCATGTTGAGTACCTTCCAATGTGAATCGCCTACAGCACTGATTTCGTTTATTAAATTAAATTGATTCAAGACCTATCAGAAAAAGATGAGAAAGAAGAGGAAGCGAGAGGAAAAAAATAACAGACATCATAGCATTTATTCAGACACATCACACTGGTCAAAACAAAGCCTCCCCTTCGTTCCTTCACCCCAACAAATTGGCAATCGCTCATAAACAAAGCATTGGCCATTTACTTTTTTTTAATGTAAAAAGTTAATGCCTTGTACACTGATACTTTAGCAAGACGCTTCCTCTTCAACACAGCTCAGACAAATGTAAAAACACACAACCTTCTCTCCCTGGACATACTCAGCTTCTAGTATCCCATAATAAAACTAAAGAAGGGTTTATTTGGAGAAGTTAGGCAAAATAGCAACTAACTCTGACTTACAAGAACAATGAAGGCAATTCGGCAACCAAGCAGCCTCTCTGGAAAGATGTCCCAGAAAGCCGGTTGTCCAAAATGCCCAGAGGAAGTGCCCAGCCAGTGAGAGAGAACGGCAACATCCACCACTCCTGAGGGCTGGAGTTTGGACCAAATCCGTCTTTCTAGCCCCATCATTTCTGAAAGACGACATTTTCCGTTTCTGTGGCAGAAAACAGTGCTTGTTTGGGTTGTATGTGTAAGTGTTCAGACCATGCTTCTGTTCAGTGAGAGGGTTGTTTCTACCCCAGTAGATAAGGGAAACAGAGCCACGCCACAGCACTGCTATCAGGAGCAGAGGAAAGTGTGCCTGGCCCCAGAATTCCAGTGCTCATGATGTCAAGAACCCTCTGGTGTTTTTCTAACGACAGATTTCATGATCGCCCTAGCACAGATTAATCTCATTGTGATACTTGAATTAAACTCGGCATTTTTTTTCTGGTCACCAAATAAAATGAGGAGCCTTAGGAATTCAATCCAAATATGCTTTAGATTTAAAAAATACATGGAGAATAGGAGATATTCCACCATTTAGTACAAAATATTCAGTTAAAAACTGAACCTCGGCTAAAGTCCTGTGTTTACTCATTCCAAACATACTTTATTGGGATCTCCAATGTGCCAGACATCTGAAATACTCAGTATCAAATAAAATAAGAGCCAAACAGCATCAACCCCAAACCAAACTCATTACCATAGGGTAGATGGTGACTCGTAGTAACCCTATAGGACCAGGTAGAACTCCCCTCTGGGGGTTTCTGGGATTGTAACACTTTGTGGGAATAGAAAGCCTCATCTTTCACCCAGGAAGTAGTAGGTGGTTTTGAACTGCTGATCTTGTGGTCATCAGCCAATGTCTAATCATTACACAGCCAGGGTTCATACAAACATACAGCATACTTTATTCTAATTCTGCTATAATCCAGCACATACCTCGCAGAGAACAGTAGTTTGAGGGGATTGGGGGACAATCTAACTGCACACTTCTTAGAACCCACACATTCCAGTTTAATAAATAAGTATGTTAGGGCTGTCCACTCAGAAGGAAGCATCATGAGTGTCATTTATTCATTCGGCCAACATTTACTGATCCAACATGGCGGTGGGTGTTAGAGCCCAAGTACATTATCACGATCTGTACTTTCAAGGAATGTGTAGTCTAGTCTCTGCTTGGACAGAGAATCACTAAATAAGTGGGCCAGATGGAATATTTAAGGTCAGGCAGTGGTCTACCATCCAGATGTGACCCGAGAAGAAACCAAAGCAGGAGAGGATAAAGTCTGTCTTGTCACTGAAAGACTAACATGGGGACTGTGTTCCCATCTAATTCCCATCCAGCACCTTACACTCTATCTGCCTTGATCTTATCAGTGAGATATGTTCCTTTCGCAGAGGTTTTGCTGGTGTTAGTCACCATTGAGCTAGCTCCGACTCCCAGCCACCTTATGCATAATCCCTGCACCAGTTGGATTGGCAAGCTGGCTTGTAACAACGGGCTCAAACCTACCAACTTCTAGTAGGTACCATCCTGAAGTGCTGCTCTTAATCTTTAATGGGCTGGAAAGTAAGTTGGACAAGCTCACTTAAATTGTGTCTAAAATAAAGGTAAATGGATTGTGAATGAGAATCTGGCACTTCCATATGAGGAATCCAAGTTACAGTGCAAAGACTAACTTCAAAACTCCTGTTTTGGCTAACCACTTCCACTCCCCAACACCTTGTTGTTTATTCTTGTTTCTCAACTGTCTTCCAAGGAACTGAGGTTGCCAGAGAAATATGCATTTCTCTACTTGCTCTTTCATGACTGGTGGTCCGTGAACACTGTGATTTAATGAAAAAGTTTATTTCTGAATGTGAATGTGTAGGAATTGCTATTCTAAATAAATCTTGAGTCCAATTGTGTGTGTGTGCATGTGTGTGTGTTTATGTATGACTGTCTCAAAGCTAATGAACAGCATATTTGATACACAAAATTCCACTTATCACAAAAAGGTTCATAAGTCACCTAATGTATATTTGACATAAAACTACAATAATTTGGGCTTGTCACCCCTTATCTGGAACAGCCTTTGCTGCCCTAAATTTAACATTGATTAACCTAAACACTTGACCTTTATTAAGGAAATTTTATAGGCAGTTTGAGGATCTAAAGTAAAGTGTATTTGATACCCCAAGTAAAACCTCATGAATTAGTATGTTATTAATGCATAACAATCAATAAGCATTTTCTCATTGTAATTACTCAGAAAGGAGCATAAATGGTACGAATAGTTAAGTGTTCAATCACTAACCCAGTGGTTCACTGTTCGAACCCACCCAGAGAGACCTTCGGGGAAACACCTGACAATTGCTCTTGAAGCATAGAAACTCTTTGGAGTACTGCTTTGCTCTACTCTGCAGCACACAGGGTCACCATGAGTCAAAATCAGCTCAAGGCAACTGGTGGTTACTAGCAGCTTACTGCTTCTTCAACTACCATATATACTCGAGTAGTAGCCAACCCAAATATCAGCCGAGGCACCTAATTTTACCACACAAAATAAACTGGTAAAACTGACTCGAGTGTAAGTCTAGGGTGGTAAATGCAGCAGCTGCTGGTAAATTTCAAAATTAAAATAGATACCAATAAAATTTCATTATTTGAGGCATCAGTAGGTTAAATGTTTTTGAAGATTTATTTCAAAGAAAAGCAGTAAACTAGCTCTGTAAGTGGAAAAGAGGGTCAACAAAAACATTATGGTATCAGCAATAACTATACATGCTGTTACTGCATGTGCTGTATTACTACATACACTGCCTTACCGCATGTACACAATGCAGCTTGTATAGTTTGAGGCCTAAAACAGGCTGATGATATTCCAGAATGTGATGACATGACTGTTTGCATAGAGCAGCCAGTGGTAGGGTTTATAATATACACGCTGCGTTGTGTACGCACTCTGTTACTGCATGCGCTGCATTACTGCATACACAGTGTTACTGCATATGTATGGGAAGTGCAACACATGCAGTAACACAGTGCTTACACAACACAGCGTGTATACTATGAGCCCTAACACAGGCTGCACTAGGCAAGCATAGTCAACACTGGGTGCAGATAGGGGTTAATAAGAAAATAAAAAATAGCAGACTAAGTACTGTAAATAAACGTACTGTATATCCAAGACCAGAGATATACCAGTACTTGTATTTGGCAATGCTTGCTTGGGTGGAGCAAGGGGGAGCGACCAAGCACAGGTAAGACTGTAAGGGCTACGTCATTGGTCACAGGAGAAGAGTGGGAGAAGATGAGCAGCCGTAACAGACATCCATCTGACAAGGATGCAGCGCGCCCCAGGTACCAGCACACAGAAGCGGGCAGGTTCTTGCCCAGTACGACACGGACAACTCAGAGGCTGCCGGCGAGCAGGAGAAAGAAGAGCAGTGATAGCAGCAGTCATCCGACCACCCTCCGAGGCTGCAGGCGCGGCAGATGAGCGGGAGACCGGAGAACACCCGCACTGCACGGGAGAACAGGTAAGTGGGGACTCTGACTCGAGTGTAAGGCGAGGGGGGGCTTTTTCGTCATAAAAAGTGTGCTGAAAAACTCAGCTTATACACGAGTATATACGGTATGTTGTAGTTTAAGAATACTGGTCATTTTATTAAAGATTTGTATTCAATATATCCAAGGACAAGCCGTTATGTATTCATGAGCATCTTAAAAGCCTTTATTAACATAAAATAATTAACATTCTGATTGAAAGGCTTTCGCATCTACTAATTTAAAATGTAGCAAAGGAAACACATCAGGTGGTAATCACTCAGCCTCGTGTGAGTTTCCATGTTATCAAAAGTAGCAAATAAAAAAATTTTTTTTAAAGTAGCAAATCAACTTACCTTTCTAGAACATTTTATAATTAAAACATTTTAGTAATATCCACTGGTCCTTAATTACTCTAAATCATCATTGTTACTAAATTTGCAAATGTAAATATTATCAGCACATGTGCTATTTTAATAAGATATATTCTTTAAATATTACTCACAGCAACAAATTGGTTATTTTCTAATTTAATGATGTCTCCCACTTTCACATTCATCCATTTTTCACCCTGCAACCTAAGAACAAAAACAAAATTAATGTTCTCATGTGAAGAAATAACCAATAATTCCATATCAGCAGAGGAAGCAGGTAACAGTTTCCAAGAATGTTAAAATCAAAGGATTTTAAATAACAAAATCCTCTACCTGAGTGATGTGGGAACTAAGACTCAGAGAGGTGAAGGGATTTGCCCTAGGCCACCCAGCGAACCAAGATAAAACTCACTGCCATCGAATCAATTTCAATTCACAGCAACCCTACAGCACAGAGTAGAATTGCCCCCTTTCAGTTACCGAGGTGTTAAAACGCTTTACAAAACTAGGCAGACTCATCTTTTCTCCCTCAGAGCAACTGGTAGATTTGAACCACTGACTTTGTGTTTTGGAGCTCATCATGTAGGCCCCTAAACAACCAGGGCTCCTTGGATACTCAGTGAGTGAGTGAGTAATAATCTCAAGATGTAGAACTCTTGTCTGAGTGCTGATCTCCTCATTCTGTAGAGCCGACTTTCTATACCAGCCTTTAACTCCTGTTTGCCTTTTCTGGCATTTTTAAAAGGGTGTAAGAGACAATATATTCCGTCATTGACATTCTGTTCAAACTCGGTATCAGTAAATAGAGAAAGATTAACTTCCCCCAGGCAGCTGCTACATTGGAAGCATCACATAAAGGAAATAGCAAGGAGAATGTTCTGGTCCAGGGCAATCACTAAAAAAGCAAAGGAGCAAACAAACAAACACAAATTTTGGAAAGAAGAAAAACAACAACAGGTGATAAAATTTTTGACATGCAAAGGACCATCCATAGCATGGGGCTAAATGACCAGCTTTGTGACATCCTACTTGTCTAGGACCCAGAATGTCAGCCATAACTTAATGGCACCTGACAGCAACAAGAACGGCAACGTGAAGATGCTACCCTGTTGGCTAGGGGTGGGGTCGTGAGACTGTTCAAGTTCATGCATATAATGAAGACCCAGTCCTGAACACTAAGTCCTCCCTTGATCAAGTTCAAAGTGATTTATGATGAAGCACTATTGTGTTCGGTTGTTCAGGCCCCTGGTGACAAGTTAATCAGGGCTACTCAAAGGCAAGCAAATCACCTGGGGCCATGCATCGTGATGCTAATTGTCCCTTCTGCGATCTTAGGAAACAGAAACCAGCTGTGCTTTCCTGGCCGGAAGCCATCCTCTTGGCACTTCCTTTTCAGTCAGGAGACATATGAGGAGTTCAGGTTGGGATGAGGAAGGCAGGTTTCACCAACAAGCCGAGGGGAGCAGGCTAATTTCAATGGGCAGATTTTTATTTCATTTTTAAAGAACCTAATTTACCTATGGCATCGACTAGGGGGAGGGGAGAAACAACAGTTTTGAATAATTATAATCCCGAAAATCAAACCCACAGCTGGCAAACCAATTCCCATTCCCAGCAGCCCCAAAGCACTGAGAGGAATGGCTCCTCATTTCCAAGGCTGGCATCTTGCCGGAGCCCTGGTGGCACAGTGGTTACATGTTAGGCTGCTAACTGCAAGGTCAGCAGTTTAAAGCAACCCGCCGCTTCCCAGGAGAGAGGTGGAGCTTTCGACTCCCATACACATTTAAAGCTTCAGAAACACCTAGGCCAGTTCTGCCCCATCCTATAGAGTGGCTAAGAGTCAGCACCGACTCAATGGTGAATTTGGTGGCATAGTGGGTTAAGTGCTGGGCTGCTAACCACAAGGTCAACGGTTCAATCCTACCAGCCGCTCCCTGGGAGAAAGAGAAGGCTTTCTGTTCCTGTAACAGTTCCCTTTGGAAACCAAAGGAGCAGTTCTATTCTGCTCTATGGGGTCGATATGAGTCAGAATTGACTCGCCGACAGTGAGGGGTTTGGAGGTAATGTTCATGGAAGCAGACCCCCACACAGCAGCCGGTGGGTGCCCACCACCAGTCTTCAGCTCATAGCCAAGTGCTTTAGCAGCCGCAGCAGCCAGGCTCTTCCTCCCACTGTGAAATACGCTGCACACTGGCAAGCCTGCCGGGCCATTTGGCTCACACACCCGGAGAACTGGTTCTTTTATACAGCTCCAAGTACATGTTGTTCTGGAAAATCTTCAATCACAGCATTTTCATCTCTAGCCAGAATTCAATCATTTTTCCAGTGCCATACTTTTCTACTCTTTGTAGGACCAGAGTGGGAGAACCAAGGCAGCCTTCGGAGTTTTGCTCTATTTATTATTCTAGGTAGGGATCCTAGGTTGGTCTCTTTCTTCTAAGGAGACCTTCTTTGAAGCATTAGTAACATTTCTCCTTGGGGGCAGTATCGCAGGAGAAAAAAAAAGTTGATGTGACCGAATCAGGATGGAGCCTGCATCTTTATTTATGGATATTGGACTGCCGTTGGATTGCCCTGCGAGCGCATCTGCTTCAGGAAGGGGTCTAGGCACGGTCATGTTCAGGGGCAAACTCGTGCTCTTCCGACTTGAGCAGTACAAGCTCCAGGAAGGACTGCAGAAGCTTTAGCTTCTCCTCCCAAATGGGAAAGCCACCAAAGTAAAAAGGGATCCACGAAACGTTTCAAAATGCACATCCCAGCATTAACTGTGTACCAGATACGTAGCCATGCCACAGGGAGGGTGAAAAATCCATATCTGAGTTCTCTCCTTGAAGTTCTCCTTAGCTTACTTTTTCCAAGATCAGCATCATAACATCTGTCCTACAACATAGAACTAATTGGAAAGATCTTTTTAAAGGGGTGGGTGTAGATGTGAAAATCATATTGAATTGCACTGAAGGTGAGTGACCCACACCCCCTCTGTTCCTTTAACTTACTAAATATTTCTAAAAATATACAATAGCACTGGAGGAAGGCTAATTCACAACCCGAATATGTATGATACAACCTTCTTTATGGAAAATGAAGAGGGCCGGAAGTACTTGCTGATTCAGACCAAAGAGTGCACCCTTTAGTATGGATACACCTCCATATTTAAAAGAATAGATATCATCATAACCAAGCCAATAAGCAC
>NW_022103905.1:8358850-8362937 GCF_000313985.2 Echinops telfairi
ATGGATGGATGGATGGATGGATTGTGATAAGAGCTGTATGAACCCCCAATAAAATGATTTAGAAAAAGAAAAAGAATCTGGCCATTAATCTGCAAATATCATCTGCAAAGCCAAAAAAAACCAGAAAATATCTTCAATTCCATGTAAGCACCCAAACTCTGAGTCTATATACAGGTTCCACATAAGCACTGTTTAATGTTCTGGAAATTCCATTTTTCTCAAAGTTATCCACAATTTGTTATGATCCATACAGTTAAATGTCTTGGCAGAGTCCATAAAAGACAAGCAAATCTCTGTTCTGAAATTTTTTCCATTCAGCCAAGATCCATCATCTGATGGATACTAGCAAAACTATTTCCCAGTCCATGTCCCCTTCAAATCCAGCTTGGATTTCCGGCAGCTCGCTGTTGGCATAGGACTGCAACTGTCGTTAAAATATCTTCAGCAAAATGTTACTTGTGTGTGATATTAATGACATTGTTCGATCCTTTCTGGATTCTCCCTCCAGTCACCTGCCTTCCAAATGTATCGGCAGGGACAAGTGACCACCTCCAGTACAGCATCAGTTGTTGAAACATTTCACTTGACAGTCTGTCAGGTCCTGGAGCCTTGTTTTCTTTTACCCGTGCTGTCAGAGCAGCTCGAACGTCTTCTCTCCAGGCCAACAGCTCTTGAGCATATGCTGCCTCTGAAAATAACTGAATGTCAACCAGTTCTTTTGGATACAGAGACTCTGTGTGTTTCTTCCCTCTTATTTTGATGCTTCCTGTACTGTTGAATATTTTGTCCACGCAATTCTTCTATATTTCAACGCAAGAATTGAGTTTTGTCTTCTGGTCTTTTGACTTGAGCCATACTAAGCATGTTTTTCCCTTTGGGTTTTCTAACTCCAAGTCTTCGCACATTTCAACATTTCATTTTAACACTTCTCTTTGTCTCCTTGAGCTGCCCTTTGAAATCCTCTGTTCGCCTAACTGGGTTCATGCAAAACTTGTACACAGACCAAGCGGCAGCTGTTCAAATGGAATAAAGGAATAGTGTGTGGTTTAAAACCAAGTGTACAGAGATGTATCAGTTCACCACATTTATTCTATCCGGCTGAACCAATCATTAGAGAAACTGAAAAAATAATAATAATTCGAGAAACTGGAATGTATGAAGACGCGCTGGAGGAAGGCTAATTCACAACCTGAATTTGTGGATGATGCAACCTTCCTTCATGAACGTGAAAAGGACTTGAAGCACTTACTGAGTAAGACCAAAGAGTACAGCCTTTAGTATGGACCACTCCTCAGTGTTTAAAAAAGATATCGTCATCAATAGGCCAATAAGCTCATCATGATGCACAGAGAATCTCTTTAAGTCATCATGGATTTTCTTTTATATGATCCCACCTCCAGGCCCAGGGAAGCAGCAATCAGGAAATCAAGTGGCACATTGCACTGGGCAGAGCTGCTGCAAAAGATCCCTTTAAAGTGTCAGGAAGCAAGGATGCCATGCTGAACACGAGGGGATGCCTGATGCAAGCTAAGAGCGCTTCTGTTGCCTCCGATACCTGGGAGAGCCGCACAAAGGAAAGGAAGGCCAAAGGAGAGCCCGTGCCTTTGAAGGAGGGTGTCGGTGAAGGATATTAAATAGACCATGGCCTGCCAGCAGAAGGAGCAATCTGTCCTGCACGAAAGACAGCCAGACTGTTCCGTCGGAAGGAGGATGGCGAGACTCCATCTCACAGTCATGTGATCAGGGGGGACTAGAACCCAGGGAAGGGCCGCATGCTTGGTAAAGTAGCGTGGCAGCTAAGAAGAGGTAGCTCCTTAACTAGCTGGACTGACCTATGACTGAAACCATAGGACTGACTGTGAGGACGGTAGCAGGCCGGGCAGTGTTTCTTTCTCTGAGACATAGGATTGTTCGGTGAAAGAACACGTTCGGCAGCACTTGAACAGCACGGCCTTCTGTATCTCCCCCTAGGTGTCTTGCTATCTTTTATCTCGAGCCACCTGCCTGCCCTCTGTCCTGAACATCCGCTCCGTATCAATGAGTCTCCCCAATCCAACCTTTGCCAAAAAATAAAATCCCTTGCCACTTCAGACATTCTGATACCTGCTCTCGCCTCGGTCACCTCTTCTGCCACCTGTCAGAATGTAAAGTCCTCCCCGCAAAAGGAGCATTACTTCCAAAGTAAATATGAGTAAACCCTTGGCATCCTAAAATTTTCCAGTATGTGCATGAGCCACAATAGCCCCTCTATGGGTTGTGGGTGGTAGAGAAATGTCACCAGGCAATGGGTGACATACAATTTTTTCTGAGCCTGAAGCAAAATGTAGTTAGGAAGGCATACGGCTGTGGGAGGAAACCTCTCATAAGAAATAGTACCCAAGCCTAATGAGAAATCTGGGAAGGAAGTCATCCTTGGAAGGGCCAAGCACAATTGAACTGTGTTATCAATAATCAAAACAGTGGGCAAGCGTATCTGGTGGATTCGTGACCAGCACTCTAACTGAAAAAGAGAACACTCTTACGAAGTAAGTTTCTGATCAAAGTAATCTAATAACTTGGAGACGTTGTCATCAACTGCATGAAGAGTTAGAGGAAAAGTAGAGAGCATGGAATTCCAAGAGGAAAGGGTAACGTTAGTTAAAAGTAATTAGAGTGGTCTTAAAAAGGAGCCTGGAGATCTTGGTACACCGTGGGATGAGGTGTGAGGTGTTCTTGGTTAATCCTTTGTTGGCAGATACACCTGTAGAACAACCAAAATGTATAGTCTGTTTAAAAACTCAAAACTCACTGCCATCGAGTCGATTCTGACTCATAGTAACCCAGTACAATTGCCCCTGTGGGTTTCCAAGAGTATAATTCTTCAGGGGAGGATAAAGCCTCGTTGTTCTCCCTCAGAGCAGCCGGTGGTCTCCAATGCTGACCTTGCAGTTTGCAGCCCAACAAGTAACCACTGCATCAATAGGGCTCCGTATAAGACATTCAAGGACTTTTGTTATTGTTACTTTAGTTCCCACTCTGTCCTACCAGGTAATTATAACTGCATACAACCACAATCTATTTCTGAGTCCTGATAGGATTGTGGGTCATAGCTGCATGACCCCAAACATCAAAACTTACAAACAAGCACCCCTGATAAAGACCTGTAAACAAGTCTTAGAAGCCCACATTTTACATCATTTTCCTTGCCCTACTCATAATTGCCTCTGTGGACAACAAGGTAGCATCAAAGACATCCTAGCAAGACAGGAAGGGCAGACAGGAAAATTTGCTTTGAAGCTTATCTTCAAAATATTTTTAGACTTCTTCCAAGATTTCATCCTATGTAGGGATTGGGCTTTGTCATCATCTTGCAACAATGAAAACAGACACTCTGGCTTTCCATGTGCGGTGCATCTGTTCTCGGGGCTCATAGTTGAAGTCATCTTGCATCATAGCTCTGCTACGGGGATGCAGAAGGGCCTCCTGGCTCGTGAAGATAACACTTATCCCCATAGACCCAGCACCTTCAAACTTTGCTTTTCCCTTTGTCAGGGAAAGGGTTTGTGCTCTCTGAGAAATTGCCGTTTAGAAACATTGTGAAAGCAAGACAGCTTGTTAGTCTGCACTGAATCAAGGAATTCCAAGCTCTTACACCATCTCAATTTTTAACATCACCGTGTTGCTTTCTGGGGTTTTAAAATGCACACCCTCTAATGGAGGCCTCTTTGAATTGGGGTTCTCAGAAGTAGATGGGAAATCCAATAGCTTTTAACCTAACTAAACTCAAAATCTAATCACTAAATAATCAGCCAGAATTCAAGAGCGAGACCTACAACATTTAAATTCCAAAGCCACCATAAAACCCAGCGATCAGCCACCGTAGAAAGGTAACTAGAACTACTTTAGGGAAAGAGTGTTACTTGTTACTGTTGTTTATAATATACCACTGACCATGTATCCACTCTCAGGCATCGGAAATAGCTTCTGTGCTGAATAATTTTCGGCAGATTAATCTAAACCAACTTCTTGATAAGATCGAATACTGAAACTATTTCCTAAAAACCTCCCTGAGAAAATGCAAGTCTGAGAATGAGACAACAGCTTAGAT
>NW_022103905.1:8363334-8381736 GCF_000313985.2 Echinops telfairi
TACGTTGCCATCATCATTTTCAAAACATTTTCTTTCCACTTGAGTCCTTAGTATCATCTTTTTTCCCCTCTCCTCCCCTACCCTCCCACCCTCATGAGCACTTGATAAATTATAAATTATTATTCTTTTCATATCTTACACTGTCTGCTGTTTCCCTTCACCCATGTTTCTGTGGTTTGCCCCCCTTGGGAGGGTGGGAGTTATATGTCCATCATTGCGATTGGTTCCCCCATTCTCCCCCTTCTCACCCAACCTCTCCCCTACCCTCATAGTATCACTACTCACATTACTGTTTCTAAGGGGTTCATCTGTAATGGATTCAGTGTGTCAAAAGCTCTTATCTATACCAGTCTACATGCTCCCATCTAGCTGGATCTGTAAGATAGAGCTGTGGTCATGATAGTGGCGGGGAGGAAGTATTAAAGAACGAGAGGAATGTTCTGTGTTTCCCAGGTACTATACTGCACCCTGACTGGCTCGTCCCTTCCTTGTGACCCTTCTGTGAAGGAATGTCCAATTGTCTATAGATGGGCTTTGGATCCCCCTCATTCACATCGATATGATTGTTTTGGGTCTTCTGATCTGATACCTGATCCTGTCAACATCTCGTGATCATACAGGCTGATGTGCTTCTTCCATGTGGGCTTTGTTGCTTCTGAGCTAGATGGTCTCTTGTTTAACTTCAAGCCTGTAAGACCCCAGACAGTATATCTTTTGATAGCTGGGCACCATCAGTTTTCTTCACCACATTTGCTTATGCGCCTATTTTGTCTTCACAGATCATGTTGGGAAGGTGAGCATCACAGAATGCCAGGTTATTAGAACAAAGTGTTCTTGTGTTGAGGGAGGTAGCAACGTCCATCTGCTACCTTAATATTTAACACATAAATCTATGTACATAGATCTATATCCCTATTGCTATATATTAATATACTAACATATATACATGCTATGTTTATACTTCTATAAATGTCTTTTGCCTCCTAGTTTTTTCCTCTATTTCCTTTTACTTTCCTCCTGTCCCACTATCATATTTGACCTTCATTTGGCTCTCAGTAATACCTCTTGGCTACATTGTACTTGATCAAACCTCACTTCATGAAATGCCCTCCTTGTCCTCGATTTTAGATCTCTTGTTCTTCCCTTGTCCGTGGGTTTGTTGGCTACCCTCTCCCTTTCCCCCACCTCCTCCTTTCCCATGACCCCCTGGAACTGCCAATCCTGTTGGTTTCTCCTTGAGATTGTAAACAATCCTGCCTCTCTTACATAGATAGACATGTTGGGGGCGTGGGGGGAGCCTATAAATAGTTCCTATAAATAGGTCTGTCTGCTGACCCTTATGAATATTTTTCCAATCAGGTCTGATAGGGTGCCAAGCCCTACCCCACTGAGTCAGAGTCTGTTTGGGGGATTCCCCGGAGACTTCAGTGCTTTGTTCCCCTTGCTGCGTGCCCTTCATTGTCTGTCCCCCATAGCGCTGTGGGTCAGTGAGTGGACATCGTCTCGTGCTAGTATTAGGTATTGGGCTGCTAACAGAAATGTCATTAGTTCAAGTCCAGCAGTTTCTTCGCAGAAGAAAGATCCTGTAAAGGTGCATAATCTCAGAAACGCTCTGTAATGTTGCACTGAGTCAGAATGGAGGATTCCGGGGCAGTGGGTTTGATGGTTGGGTTGGGGTTTTATCTACATACATTGCATTTGGGTTCCTCTTTAGTCTCAAGGTCCCATTCGCCCCGTAACACATGGAAAGTATTCCTCTGATCACATAGACTCTGTTTTGTTCCCAACCATATCCTCATGACCTAGAAGAGTGACTACTTCATAGTTTTCAGTAACTAATCTCTCAGAAGCCAACAGACTCTTCCTTCATCATAGTGCGGAAGTCCTGTTGACACCTGGTCACTCTGGGTGACCCTCCTGGTATTTAAAATACCAGGGGCATAGCTTTCTGTATCACAGCAAGCCATCATAGTATGAGGAAACTTGATAGGCAAGTGGCCATGTCATCAGGAGAGATCAGTCCATGGCAAGGGCACCGTGCTTGGCAAAGGAGAAGGTCAGCAAATAAGCGTAAGATACTGCAAAAATAATAATAATAATAAGGGTTCCTGGGGGATAGGTTGGGGGGGGGCGGCTGATATTAAGGAGTTCAAGAAGACAGGAAATGCTTTGAAACTGATTGTGGTAGCAATTGTTCAATAATGCTTGATTTGATTGAACTATGGGGTGTTATAGTATCTGTAAGCTCTCCCAATAAAATGATTTCTTTTTCTAAAAGAGGAAGATAGTCGAGGGCATGGATTGACCCAGTGGCTACAACAATGGGTTCACACCTGACAGTCGTAAGGGTGGCACAGGGCCAAGCAGGGTTCCATTTTGTTTTGCATAGAGTCACGACAAGTCAGAAATTACTCAAAGGTACCATATTGGCCCAATAAATGAAAACTTACTTAATGCTTTCATTAAAAAGGTTACCAAATAAAAATGCAGGATACCCAATTAATTTTTACATGAACAAGGATACTTTTGTTACCACAATGAAGCCTGGGAAAGACAGAACTCAATGGGACTTCCTTGTTTTACTGCATCTTTCAAGCTCTCTGCTCTTGACAAGGTACAGTCTTACCACTTTTCTATAACTCGTTTTAGAGGGAGGAAATCGTGTTTTCCTTCTCTGACAGGCTTCTGAGAATGCCGTATGCAACTTCTGACTTTTGCAGGTTTTACTATATATGTTGATTCAATATTTTTTTTAATCTGCTAATTTGGGTTCATGTGTTTTATCTTATTTAATCCTCACAACAGCCCTATGAAATAGATACGATTATTATCTTTATTTTACAGATAAGGAAATTAAGGTTCAAAAAATTAATGTATTTGCCCTAGTCGAATACCTATCTAATTTTTAAATGTCAGCATACCTCTATACTGAAATTTCACTTTAAAGGATTGATCATGCAAGTGTTAAAAGATGGATGGATAAAGGCACGTTTGAAGCATAATTTGTTATAGCAATTAATTAGAAAACACTAACATGCCCATCAATTAAAGATTGAATATCTATGGTGTACCTATCCAATCACGGTCCATCTACTCAACGGTATGCAATGCAGCCACTAAAAAGGAAAAGATCGTTTTATATGTAGTGCTGTGGGTCGAATTTTGAGCTGCTGACCACCAGGTCAACAGTTCAAGCCCACCAGAGGCTCCCATTAAAGAGTTAGGGTCCTTGTTCAAGGGCAATGTAACCAAGAGGAATTACTGAAACCCAAATGAAGGCTGAGCACGACAGTGGGACAAGAGGAAAGTAAAAGAAAATAGAGGAAAGAATTAGGAGGCAAAGGGCAATTATAGAGGTCTAAATACAGGCATGTCCATATGTAAATATATTTATATATGAGGATGGGGAAATAGATCTATGTGCATATATTTATAGGTTTAGTATTAAGGTAGCAGATGGACATTGGGCCTCCACTCAAGTATTCCCTCAATGCAAGAACATGTTGTTCTATTAAACTGGCATTCCATGATGCTCACCTTCCCAACATGATCGCTGAAGACAAAGCAGGTGCATAAGCAAACGTGGTGAAGAAAGCTGATGGTGCCCAGCTGTAAAAAGATATAGTGTCTGGGGTCCTAAAGGCTTGAAGGTAAACAAGAGGCCATCTAGCTGAGAAGCAACAAAGCCGACATGGAAGAAGCACACCAACCTGTGTGATCACGAGATGTCAAAGGAATCAGCTATCAGGCATCAAAAAACAAAAAAATCCTATCATTGTGAAGGAGGAGGAGTGCAGAGTGGAGACTCAAAGCCCATCTGTAGGCAACTTGACATCCCCTTACAGAAGGGTCATGGGGAGGAGACAAGCCAATCAGAGTGTGCAGTACAGCAACAATGAAACATACAGCTTTCCTCTAGGTCTTTAATACTTCCCCCCACCCCCACTATCATGATCTCAATTCTACCTTATAAATTCGGTTAGACCAGACGATGTACAGTGGTACAGATAAGAACTGAAAACACAGGAAATCCAAGTGCAAGAGGGTAGGGGAGAGAGAGAGTCATTGTTTGGGAAGCCACGAGTTTATGTTTATGGTGAGGGGAAATTTGACATTGATTAGAGCTAACTGTTGCACCCCATGATTAATCAAATCATCACTCAATTCTATACCTGAAAAAATATTGAATTGGTAGATATTTTATTATGCACTCACTCTCCAATTATCAACAACAGTAGACTCCAAAAACCAGATTATTACTCAAAAAATGGCATGATGTGAAATTGTAGGATGATACATCAGACTACATAGTAGAAGAAGACTGCATCATTACATAACAGCCAATTTACCTCTTTCCCTAACTGTCAAACCACTGAACCATGACCCAGCCAAGTTGACACATAACCTTAACTCTCAGTCTCCACTCTGCACTCCTCCTCTTACTTTGCACCGTGGCACTTATTACAGACAATATACATTGTTAATGCACAAAGTAGTCAGATTGTAGGTTTGTACTACTGCCATCAATGTGAAATTGATAAATGAGGAGTAGGTATATATCTAGTTATAAGAATAAGAAACCATGCATAAGCATGGTAAGGCTATACTTACATAGATGCAAAGATAGCGCTTCTATGCATCGTAAAATTATTGAAGGACATGCAAAACAACTGTTCGGTGGTTGCACATGAGAAAGAAAATAAAACGGGGAACTGGTATGAAAGAAAGACTTCATTTTTATTACTTTTATACTCCTTTGTATTGTTTGTATTTTCGTGCATTGGCATTTTAAAGGAAAATTGGGGGTGGGGGGGGGGGACAGAAACATTTCCCTAAGGTCACATGTAATAACAGGGCCAGACTGGAACCCAGGTCCATCTGGCTGCAAAGCCCAAACTCTTAATAAATCTATATGTATTGTTCTTTTTGACTCTATTTTCAACTCTATTAATGTATTGCCTATTTGGAAAGAGAATAGACCCCAAATTGCTGAGGGGATTTAGCCCCAGCAATAAGTGCCTGCTCCCAGCCACTTCCACAGACAACACTTAACCATGGTCCTCTGACACAAATGTTCGTGGTTCTGGCTTTTTTCAATCACAGCATTGTCAGAGCCATAAGAGTAAGACATACAGATTGGCTCTGTTCCCCTAAAAATAGACTGATGAAGAGGATCTCATTACATTGAGAGTGAACATAATGGCTCATATCTTTGGAATCTACTTATGTTGGAGAAAGCATATGTTTTCCACTCCTTTGCTCCCTTCTAATTAACAAAACACGTGTGCTGAGGCAAAAATCACAGGCGGAGGCCTTTGGTCAGCTGCTGAAGATGCTATCTCGCCAATTTTGCCAGGAGGGAGGAGTGGGAGGAGAGAAGATCGTGATGTCATCCTACAGCATGGATAATTGAATTTAACAATTTGCTTAGAAAAAGTAATTCATCTTTTTCTTTTTTTAAACAGTTTTGGGAAGCGAGAGGGAAACAGAGGAGTTGATACCAAGGGCTCAAGTAGAAAGAAAATGTTGTCAATGATGGTGGCAACATATGTACAGATGTGCTCAATACAAATGATGTCTGGGTTGTTTTAAGAGCCCCCAATAAAATTATTTACTAAAATGTGTTTAAGTTTTATTGGCACGTAATCCACATATCAATCAATAGTTCAATCATATCCCCAAAAGTTGCACAATCAATTTTAGAACAGTTTCTTCTTTCTTGTACTCATTGTTATTAGCTTCCCATTTCCCCTAAACCTCCCCCGACATACCCCCAAGAAACCATTAATCCAGTTACTGTCTCTATAGATTTACCTATCCTGGATTTAATATACAGAAATACATACAAAGAAACAACCACACACACACACACACAAACAAACAACTAGCAACAATAACAAAGTAAAACAGAAAAACCTCAATGGAAAAGAAGGTGGAAAATATTCAAAACTAAACAAATTAAAAATCGATCAAAAGGGAGATCAAGTGATAAGGTGTTAAACTTGAACCTCACTGCATCTGCAATAACCACTGTCCACGGCGCTCTGCCTGATAGTGAGCCTATTCGCACCCCTGGTCAACGGGGATTCCCCAGGGGCTTCATCCACATGTACTTCCCCTCCAAGACGCAATCAATCTTATAGAAGCCTTGCCTTATTTACCTGCATCTAGGTAGATCCCCTGATGCATTCGTCAGATGCAGACTCACACACACAAGTGAACCTTTCTGTTTGGGAAACAAACGCATCAATTTGCTTACTAAGCCTGACAGTCAGCCCAATTGAAGGGCTGTGCAGACTCCATCCCTGCACATCGTTTCCTTAATCCCTTCCCCAGACTTGAGGTCCAAAGACTCTTTCTGTCCTCTGTGAATTCGTAGTAGGATTTTACTAATAGTGAGGAGACTACCAAAAGGGAAGAAAAAGAGTTCAAAGGAAGAAAATTACATGTGCTCTCACATTCAGAAGCTGAAAGAAATAATATAGATCAACCTAGGGGCGGGGGGAATATAGGTTGAGTTCCTAGGAGACAGATGCAGAAAGAGATCTGTGTACAAGATATTGATTAGCAAGTTTTCTCAGGATTAACCTGGTGCAGCGATGATTGAGATATGAAAGTCCAGCCCCCTTATTCCAACTTTGCTCATGGAAACGTTGACAATTAGAAATCACCCAGCAGTCCCACAGGAGAAAAGACCACGGGATGTGCTCCCATAAAGGTTACACCACATAACTTAGTTCACCAAGACAATGTACATCCGACTTTGGTGAATAGTAACCGATGTCCTAAAAGCTTATAAACAGCCATCGAAGGTACAACTATTGGTCTCTTCCTGTCCAGAAGAAAGAAGAGTGATGAAAATTGAACATGCAAGCACACAATTCATCCGATGGACTAATGGACCATGTAAAAATCAGTCTCCATGACACTAAGACCAGAAGAACTAGATGGTACCCAGATACCACAACCAACTGGTCTGAAAGAGTTCACAGTAGGTCTTGGACAGAGTGGGGAAAGTGTGGAATGAAACTTAAAATCATAATAGAAATCAGGCTAGAGGTCAGATAGAGACTGGTGGCACACCTAAGACTGTGGTCCATCGTCACCTTCAGGTCTGCAAATTCATTCACCCTCCACCACCCCCATCCCCCAACCCCACTCCCTGCTCAATTTTCAGCCAAACAGTAGCTAAGTATATAAAGGAAACAATAACAATAAGGAGCTATGCACACCTTAAAGTTATCAACCATTGAGATAAGAGTCAGCATTTACCCAACAACAGCATTCACAAGCGTGCGAAGAAGGAGACGCGTGAACAGAAAGCACAAGAAGTGAGGCAAGTCATGGGCATGGTGGAACTCACAGTCCATAAGAGGAAAAGAATGTGTATGAAGTGTTAAATGCAAAATTAATCTGCTTTATAAAAGTGCACCCCTTTCACAATAAAAAGTTGGAAAAACTGATGAGACCCTAGAAAACCCAAGGGGCAGTTCTACTCTGTCACATGGGTTGCTGACTGGGACTCTACTTCAAAGCCTCTAGCATGAACATTTAAGAGGGAGAGAAGGAAGCCAACAGGGGCAGACAATGGAGTCGGTCTGCGGGGCATCCACAGCAAAGCCTCAAACCCCTAGGGAGGTTTAGAGCTAAAAAAAGTTTTCTTCAGAGTTGGAATAATAGGGCCAGACTTTTATATCCCGGCATCCTTGAGTCATGAATATAAGCTGCCGAAGGGCAATTCCTGGAGAGGGTTGATGTCTGAAAGCTGTATAGGGGCAGAACTCTAGACAGCTCAGGCAATCAGTGCTGCAGTCCTAAAGGGAGATGTGGGTGACACAGCCATGTATCCACTAGAATGTGAGGGTCCAACTCTCAATTTTGCTATTGACAAATTCATATAGTTACAATACTGTTTTATATTATAGTGACATATTCAGACCATTGTAATATGACTTCTTAATTCTAAGCTATTTCACTTTTCTCTAGTTCTACTTTCAATTTTATGAGATCAATAAGAGCCGCTGCCATGAATATTTATGCTGTCTTACACCTTATTTAAAACCTCTGGGGAAAAGGCTATAAAATCTTAGGTTATCCAATTCACCTCCTTTTCCAGTGACCAATAACTACAAGTAACAGATCTTTTTTGTACCTAATTTCTTAAAATATTCTACATTCATTAATGTGTTAGGCTGGCTAGACTAGAGAAACAAATTCATAGACACTCATATGTGTATAAGAAAGAAATTTATATAAAGAGTAATTGTACATTAAGAAAACATCCCATAAACCCCTCAGGACCAATAATGAGAGTAGTGATACCAGGAGGGGAAGGGGAAGGTGGGGGAGAAAGGGGGAATCAATCACAATGATCTACATATAACCCCCTCTCTGGGGGATGGACAATAGAGAAGTGGATGAAGGGAGACATCGGACAGTGTAAGACATTAAAAAACAATAATAATTTATAAATGATCAAGGATTCGTGAGGGAGGAAAGGGGAGGGGGGAAATGAGGAGCAGATATTAAGTGCTCAAGTCGAAAGCAAATGTTTTCAGAATGATGAGGACAACAAATGTACAAATGTGCTTGACACAATGGGTGAATGGATGGATTGTGATGAGTTGTATGATCCCCCAATAAAATGATTTAAAGAAAGAAAACATCCCAGGCCAGTCCAGATTAAATCCATAAGTCCGATATTAGCCCATATGGAGGAGGACTTTGCGGATTGGTGTTGGACATATGGGTTAATGGGTTAATGTTGGACTTGTGTGCTTGGAGAGCACTGGGCGGAATGTTTTCTTGATGCACACTTAACCTTTCTATAAAACTCTGTCTTATACATGAGTTTCTGTGGATCTGTTTCTCTAAAGTACCCAGATTAACACACACACTTTTATTTTAAAGTAAACTTTGAGGCTTGCCATTTTGAGTTCTTCAGAACCAGCAGAGCATAATAGGTAGAATGTTTAATGAGATGATCGAACCTGGGGTGTGAGGTAGTCGTTCATTATGAACTAAAGACAAACATTCTGCTGGATACTCGGGCGCCGTGTAGAATTAGACACAGGCAGTGCATCGGGAAGAACCTAGAGACTAGTGCAAATTTTTAAATGCGACCCTTAAATAACCTCAGTGAAGTCATCTTTGACTTCTGCTACCTGGAGCATGTGGCTCTTCTTCCAGTCAACCGAGGGATACCTGTACTTTCAAAGAATGACCTCAGGGCTCCATTGTCTGCCATAGAGCTGTCGTCAAACACCCAGGGAGAAAATTGATAGACCAGAGAGAATGCCTGATGAAGGATATATTAGCTTTCATTCCTCAAGATATTCCAAGCTCTGTCCCCTTATATAGTGAGCTCATCAGAAAACTATACGCCTGGACTGTATTATTGTGTTCCCTCTAGACTTGTCTTCTCAGAATTATGAGTTAACCTCACGCCAACGAATTGCAATCAGGATTTACTTATGGTCATTAGCAAAATATCTCTGCTTTCTGAGATTTTAACCATATCATTCACGTTTTTCTCAGGACCAAAATTAAGTAAATTGCTCTTGATATCCAGGGATACTTCCTTTCTTTGCATCACCAGTTTTGGCCCTCAACATCTTCATAATGAGGAGGAACAGAGGTCAAGGTAGTGTTTCAAATTCATGAATGATAAATCTGTGGGGATTGTTTAAGCACAAACTAAGACATGTTTCAGTAAGATTCTAAACTTTGGAGATCACACTGTCGAAACAATCTTGATGTTCCCGGAAATTAAATACTGTTCAGGCTGGACTAGAGGCTCTAATTACTTTTCAGAAAAGCCTTACATTTTTAAAGAAGAGAATGCTGGCCTCCTCTTTATTAACACGGCGATGCAACATAGAAAGAGTCCATGCTGTAGAATCCGAAAGTGTGAAGTTGGATTCAAGTTTGATCATCAACAAGTCATGTGATTGGGGCAAGCAACTGACCGACAATGGACTCCTCTTCCATGATCTACAGTACTTGGCTCTCGTCAACCCTTTAAAGAACACCTCTTTATTTGTCTGGCTGAGACCTTTAAAATGAGAAAAACCCATCGGACTCCCCTCTCTGAGGATGTTTGCAAGTTGCCAATGACATTACGTCTCTGAAAGTATTTTATACACTGTGGAATAATATTTAAATTTCTTTTTTATATTTAAAGTACTATGACTTTTTTAGTTATTGTAAATCCCACATTATAGTTTGATAGCACATTCTCAATGTTATCTGTGTTCATTTCTACAACTAAGATTTTTATTTTCTCTTCTGTCATTCATAATGCCGTTCCAATAAATGATCCAAGCCTCTTTATCATGGCACCGCTAAGTGAGTTTGAACCACCAGTCTTAGGTTAGCAGCCAAGTAAAAACTGTTTGCAGCACCAAAAGACTTTCTAAGCCCTTAACCAGCCCTCTCTCCTCTTCCTAGCCTCAAACCTTATCTACGGTGCCCTCCGCTCTCTCTCTTCAACATCGAAAACATCAACTCTCATTTGAGGTGACCAAAGGACACTGAATTCATGTTCTGAGCCCCAACGTCTCCCCTAAGTTCCAGCTACCTAGTCTACATCTTCCCGGAGTAACGAATGTTTCACCAGGCCTCTGGTTCTCCATCCCAGGCTAAAACAACTATCACTGCGATAATGTGTGCCTCCTCTGGCTTCCCGGGTCTCCGATTTTCCACCAAGGACCAGACTTTCTAATTTCTCTCTTCAAGCATATTCAATACAACAGGAAGTCTAGTAGGCTCTATCTTCAAACATATCTCTGTCCGTGAGGATTAGATGATGTTAAGGAAGTAATGTGACTTTGTTGGATGTAGTAACAATAGGAGGGCTAAATAGTTTAAGTCCTGTTAGAGAGAAATATGGAAGTTACATTTATTGATAATGTAATAGGATATACAGGGTTTACTTTAGAATGCGCTAGAAAATTAAGAGTGAGGACTGTGTCCATGAGATAAAAGTCAGCAGAAGTTGGTGTCTGCTGCAGCTGAGTAAGATAGACATAAGTGTTAATTGTACTTTCCTATTTTTGTGTGGTTAAAAATCCATTTATAGGTGCTTATATGTGCATACATATTATATATAGAAAAGATTCTACGATTCATATCATATATATCATATACCATAGATCATACACACACATATATGATAGATATTATCGAAAGACTACATATAATATGTATGTGTGGTATATATCACATGTGTGATATATTCTATATATGATGTGTATCATAAAAAGGATCTTCCTATATATAATATGTATGCATATATAAATGGATTTTTAAACACAAACTATAGGAAAGCACAATGAACAGATTAGATAGATAGATGATAGATAGATAGATAGATAGATAGATAGATAGATGATAGATAGATGATAGATAGATAGATAGATAGATAGATAGATAGATAGATAGATATAGATATATCATTACTTCTTCCTGTCTCCTTCACTACTACCACAGGAGTCCTTCCCGGTATCATCTCACCTGGCAACAGAAGGAAGCTCATAATTTGCCATCCCTCATAATTTCTCATTCTGTTCTTACAGTGCTCTGCTACCCACTGTCCCCAAAAACCACTGAAATCTTTTTATCATTTTATATCATTCTCCTAGTTAAAACCCTACAATGTTGTCACGTGGCATTCAGCATGCATTTGAACTTTCCCTTCTTGCCGAGAAACAAAACTCACTGCTCATCAAGCAGATTATTCTCACTCATAGCAACCAGAGAGGACAGAGTCGTGCTGCCCTTGTGGGTGTGCTGAGGCTGGACCGACTGGTAGAAAACCTCATCTTTCACACGAAGCCACCAGGGCTCCTTTGCCAATCCTGACCTACGATGACACTTCAACTCCTTAGAATCTCTCCTTATTCCAGTCTTCTGGCCACAGTAGACATCTGACTGTCAAGTTCATTTCTATGTTGAGGCCTGTATCCTATACCTAAGATCTTGGCACACGGACTAGATCTTTCTCAACTTAAAATTTTCTTCTTCAAAGATTCTTCTCTGCCCACCCTATTTGAAATCATATCCCAATCTCTCAACCTATCACAGCCTATTCTATGATCCTATTGCATTTTCTTTCTTGCATTTACCACTACCTTCAGGCACGTGTCAAACAAAAAAACCAGAAACCAACCCTATTGCCATTCAGTCAATTCCAAAACTTACAGGGTTCTTTAGCAACCCCATAGGGCAGACTAGCATTGCTCCCTCAGATTTCCCTGGCTGCAAATCTTTATAGAAGCAGACTGCCACATCTTTTTTCCATGAAGTGACTGCTGGGTTCAAACGAACAAACTTTCAGTTAGCAGATGAACATTTAACCAATATGCCACCAGTGCTCCTTATCCTTGAAGCCATACTACTTGTTTATATAGGTGGCTAAGCAGCCCTAACATTGTAGTGGATTACACGTGAGGCTGCTAGCCTTCAGGTCAATAGTTCCAAACCGCCAGCTGCTGCAAGAGAGAAAGAGGAGACTTTCTACTCTTGTAAAGAGTTACCGTCTCAGAAACCCACAGGGGCAGTTCCACTCTGTCCAATGGGGTCACTATGAATCAGAATCAGCTTGATGGCAGTAAATAAATGATTTTTGTTGCCTGCTTGTTTAGTGTCAAAGCTTTCATCTATCAGCTCATTTGTATATATTTCTGTCATTCCTAGTACATTGGACTGTGTCCATCACATGTCAGGGACAGAATGAACATCTCCTGAGTGACTATTGGAATGAACTCGCTAGCTCTGGGGCCACTCGGCGGTGTCCCTAGCATCTTAGCCCTAGAGCTATAGTCAGTCATAGTTTCCAGCTGGCAACAACGTCTAGGAAGGCCTTCAGAAAGTCTCCAAGATATCATCACCGGGTCTGAACAGGAGGCAGGGATGGCAAGACGCATGGCAGGGGAAAGGTCACAAGTTAGACAATAAAAATAGTATTCATTTTCCCTAAAGGATATGCTTCTCACTTACTTCTCATTTTGTTATAAAAGAAGATATACATCCCCCCATTTTGTTATAAAAGAAGATATACATCCCCCCAGGAAAGCAACCTCTTTAATGCATGCAAACTCCCCATTTCTTCTTTACCATCTGTCATGAATGTGATTTGCACTTCACTGAACCAATATAAGGCATTTAATATATGCCGGACAGTGGGCTAGGTGATGGGGATGAATTCAGCATGGAGCCTCCCTGGAAGGGCTCAGAGTTAAGAGGGGAGCCAAAACAAACTAGCTATTGAAATACTGTGCTTCACTCTAGCCTGCCATGTGCAGCATGCTCTGGATGATTCCACCTGGCTAAAGACGACACTGGAGGGATCCAGATGTAGGAAAAAGATCATTTTGCAGGTTGAAGAAAGGCTGGGAGTTAAGTATGATTGCACTGTTAGAAAAACTAGGCGCTATCTATTGTAAAGGGAGTGGAGAGAGCTACTAACGAGTTTTGAACAGGAATATGTTTTGGACTGAGCTGACTTACAGAATAAAAACAGTCAAGACCATCGATGGTTTAGCACAGCCCAGTGTTGCTTGTCATTGCTGTTAGCCTCTGACTAGTAGATGCTGACTCAGGGCAACCCCATGTATACGGAGGAGAACTGCTCCATCGAGCTTTCAAATCTGTGTGATCTTTTGGAAGCAAACTGCAGCCCTGTCTTCCAAGGCATCTTTACATGGTGGGTTTGACCCACAAACTTTCCGGCTAGTCAATGAGCACTTACTTAGCCCTTTGCCACCCAGCCACTCCTAGTCCTCTTCGAGAAACAACACTCAATGTATACACTATGCTAGAAGAAATCTTGAAGCGATCTCTCTTTGCACGATATAACGATGCCATTGGGGTAGTGGTTACACATTGGGCTGCAATCAGCATGGTCAGCAGTTCAAAACCACCAGCAGCTCCCTGGGCGAAAGATGGGTCTTTCTACTCCTGGAAACAGTTACAATCTCGGAACCCCACAAAGGGTCACTTTGAGTCGGCATTGACTCGATGACAAAGAGAATATTGTTCCTACGAGAAAAATGTATTTAAAAACAAAGCTTAACATATATTTTCAAACAGAACACAAAAGGAATACTATAGACCAACAGCAGGCAATGGATCTCAAGAGACAAGAGACAGGAAAGGAAAATACCATCTTTAAGTGGAGAGAAAATGTTTTGAGAATGATGTACAAATGCACTTTACACAATTGATGTGTGTATGGGTTGCGATAACAGTTGTATGAGCCCCTAATAAAATGTTTTTAAAAAAAAAGAAAAGAAAAATACCATCAACTACACCAAACTCACTGCTGTCAAGTCAATTCTGACTCACGGTAGCCCTATAGGACAGAGTAGACTTGCCTCAGTGGGCTTCCGAGACTGTGAGCATTTACAGGAGTAAAACGCCTCATCTTTCTCCTGCAGAGGAACTGGTAGTTTCAAACTGGGGGTCTCACTCTGTTAGCAGCCCCATATGCAATCCACTAGCCACAGGAGTTCCTGACTAGCAACTGGTAAGCAGTTGAGAAAATATTCACCATCAGTACAACACAAAAAACTTTTCAACAAGACATCTGTTTCCACTTATCAGCTTCACTCAAGTTTCTGAAAGATAATACTCTACGTTGGTTGTGGGTCATCAGATGGTGTTGTGGGAAAATCACTCTCCTTCTTTCAAATGGGAAGATAAATTGACACACACCTCCTGAAAAGCAATTTGACAACGTATACTAAGAAGCTTTGAAAAATATATATATATAGTTAAGGCTTAGATTCTTTAGAAATGTGGCTTAAGGACATAATTAGAGCTGCATATAAAATAATAGTCAAAGATGTTCCCCTGAGAGTTAGTTATAAAAGCAAAAAATAGTAAACAACTTAATTATCAAACAATAAGGCAATGCTCAATTATAGCACATTAATTATGTGGTCAATAAAAACAGATTTCAAAGAATGTTTAGTGAAATGTATCAGTTATAATTGCAAAGCAAAAAAATTAAATACAAAATCGGATTACATAAAACTTTTGGGCATATTTGCAAAAACAAACTAAAATAGGGTCTTCCTCTAAACAATGTGGAGCTTTTTCCTTTTCTAGGTTTCTTACATGCTTTAATAAATTAATTTTAGCTAAAGACTCACCTCTAGGAAGCCACCCCTGACTCTCAGGCTGGCCTCAGTGCCCCCTTCTCAACACTTCCATGTCAGTCCCTGTATTAATCTGGGTACTTTAGAGAAATAAATCCACAGAAACTTATGTATAAGAGAGAGTCTTATATCAAGGGTAAGTGCACATCAAGAAAACATCCCAATCTAGTGCTGCCCAAGTCCACAAGTCCAACATTAGCCCATATGTCTGAAACCAATCCACAAAGTCCTCCTCCATCTCACAAAACACACTATGATGCCGACTGCAGGAGAAAAGCCAAATCAGTGAACATGTAAGCATCTCAGCACTGGCAGGGGTCTCCACATGGTTGTGCCAGCACCCAGGGCTGCATCAGAGTAGGTCCATGTGGCTTCTCCTTGGGGATGTCTTGCAGGAAGTGAGCCTTGACAGCTGAGGCAGGGAACTGGCTAAGGCAGCTGCACCCTGGTCCGATGATCACAAAGCAAGAGACCCAAGAATGAGAAAGGTGAGGCTCACGGAACCATTTATCCCTCCACGCTTCAATTAACCCCACATGTATTTATCGGCCAGGTTGGCACAATAAACTAACTACCTCAGTCCATGAATGTCTCTTTCATAATATATATTCTATTGCCTACATGTCTATCTGCGATTCCAACTCATGGAACCTCCTGTGTGTCAGAGTAGAACTGGGCTCCATAGCGTTTCTGATGCCTGATTTTTTTCAGAAGGAAACCATCAGGCCTTTCTTTCAAGGCAGTTCTGCTGAACTCAAACCTCCTACCTTCCAGTTAGTGGCCAAACACATTAATCTATTACATCACCCAGGACTCCTGCTACATAGAAGGTAAACAATATTCGGGGTACTGATAGAGACCTTGAATTTTTTTTCTTGGGTACAGAGTAGCCATAATATGTCTGTTCTCAATAGTGCTACAACAGTACTTGAAATGGATCTCATAAGACTGCTTCCTTTGCTGGGTCTTACCAATTTTCCTACCCAAGCCAATAGAACTCTGGGTAAATAAGCAGGAGATGTTACACACTCCCCTGGCCCCAACTAGACATTGGAGTTCCCACACTAACTCCCTCCCTCACTGTTCCATGACTCTGTGGGCCTGGGTAGCCCTGGCTTATGGTGAAAGAGCCACCCTCTCCACCCTACCCCCAAACATAGACCCTGGCTCTGTAAGTCCTGAAACAGCTGAACGTCTTGGACTGCGAGCTGATTATATCACATATTAGTTGCATTTTCTTCATAGTTTAGAGCCTAGAGGAACAACGGAGGCTTTCTAATGGAATCCCTTCATTTCCTTCCAGCAATACCAAACCCTAAAGTTCAGAATTGGATCTGCTTCCAGAACACATCTAGATGACGCTTCTCTTTCTGCAGTAGTTTCTGCCTTTCGCTATTGGGAAGATGAAATCGTTGTGCCAGAAAATTGCCCTTTTAACTCTTTCCTGAAATAATCACCCTACATTCTGGACTCCACCCACCTCCAGGATAAAGTTTTTCAGCTTCATACCAGTGACAGGCTGGCCTTACATTTTCTTTAAGTCCTCTTCACTTTCTGATTATCCGGGAATTTCAAAGCCTTATGATCTTACTTATAATTTGTAAAAAAAAAAAAAAAAGACAAAATATCTAAAAATGTATAAGCAAGCTTCTCTCTTCTGAATTTCATTTCTGATCACAAGAGCCACTGATGGAAATTTCATTTTTGACTTGCTTAATTAGGAGACGTCGTGGTAGGCTTAATGGCCAATGACTGGGTTCTATTTCGACAGAACATGTATGTATGTGACTTACTGAACACCACAAGTCTGCATGCCAATCCTAAACATGTATTTTGCTGCAGTCCTCGGTACATTTGCTGTCATAAACTCTATTGTCATCTCCACAGTTTTAGACATCTACTAATCTAAATAATTCTAATTGAAAGATACTACACGATTGAGTATTGTTTTTTTTCTATCAATATTTGATATCAATTCCATTGTTCTTTCATCTTTACTTCTGGAAAGACCGAGCAAGAACAAAGCTGGAACATGGGGCAGAGAGGATGCTGAAGATAGTTGACAAAGCATAGGATGAACGGTTGTTCCTGGTAATCTATATCTGACAATACTGGGCTGCATTTCTGCCCCTTGCCACCCAGAAATTTCTAGACCAAAGAAAGGTGGGAGGGAATGCCTTTCGATTCTGCTTTCCATAACTACTAATCAGGTGGGACAGAGAAACCTCAACTAAGACAGGACCAAAGTGTAAGTGAGAACTGCTTCTCAAGGTGAGAAGCTACGTGGCAGCACGGTAATTATCTGATAGGACACCAATAAAGGAAGCTGTCTCTATTTTTATTTAGGATTGGTCTTATCCCTCCTGGGAAATCAGGCCATACTACTTTAAAATAATAAATGCTAACCTGCATGTGTCACCCAAGTTTCAAGAGGAAGTAATAAATGAAAGACGGCAAATAAATTTCCATTGAAATCAGGTACCCAGCAATTTATGGTACATCACGACAATCCCAGAACATATTTCTAACAAAGCAAACGTGCGCAGAACTTACGTCCTCAGGAGTATACTTCTGGATGGTCCAAACAGAAAGATAGGGATGGGCATCGGATTGTATAATATGGAAAGGAACAGCCACAGCTGTGGGGTCCATTGCAACTCATAGTGACCACTTAGGATCGAATAGAATCACCCGTTGAGTTTCTGAGGCTGTGCATCCTTATAGAAAGAAACTGCCTCATCTTCCTCCTGCAGAGCAACTGGTGCATTCGAACCACTGACCTTTTGGTTCACAGCCAAGTGCTTTACCTACTGTGCCACAAAGGCTCCAGATTATATGACTGAGGTCAGTCATTTCGAACAGATAGCTCATAAACGTAGCGTCAGCCCTCCCCTCTGGCAGAAAGCTACTTTTACGCGGTGAAACTATTTACAGTTCACCTGGTTTCCAGACCTGCTCTCTAGATGTGAGGGCACAGCCTCTCGCCTGCGTCTCTCAGCTCTCCACATGTGAATTCTCAGGCAGGCAGCCAGAGGAGCAATTGTTTGAAAATTAAGCCTTAAATTTAGCTGTGACAAGGGAGAAAAGACGTCTAAGCAAAAAACGCTTGGAAAGGAGGCAAGGGAACCAGATGAGGCAAGCTGGGTGAACGGGACTCACTAGCCAATCAGGAAGACTTGCTGAGAAGAACCATCTGCTACAGACACAAGAAAGCCCATCCTGTAGCTCCCGCCAAGCATTG
>NW_022103905.1:8381836-8395260 GCF_000313985.2 Echinops telfairi
ATGTTATCTTGAACTCAGCTAATTCCAAAATGAAATCCACTTGGACCCCGCCTTCTCCCATTCTTGAAATATCAGGCAGCAAGGTACAGGATCCCAGGAACAATGTACACAAGGACTGAACATGAGTTATCCACCTGAGTGTCCATCAACATATCAATGAAGAAAATGGGCTGCCTCCCTACAATGGACTATTATTCTGGCATAAAGAGAAATGGTATTCTGATACATGCTGCAACATGGATGAACCTTGGAAACATTATGTCGAATGAAATTAATCATGGAGGCCACTTCCATGAAATAGACAAACATTTATTAGTGGCTACCAAGCCCCTGTCTGCTTTGGTTTGCCTACATTTCTAGCATCTATCACAGTGCTTGAAGCACAGTGAACACTCCGTGAATATCAGTAAATAAATGATAGATAAGGAGAAGTTTTTCTATCTGGAATACAACATACTCATGGGCGGATGATCCGATGGTTAGCTGTTTCCTCTCCACATTCTGATTTAATCTCTTATACCCAACTCAACTCTACCTTCCCACTACCATCTTTATGATTTTACCATACGGGTCATCCTTACGCTTCCAAACGCCTATTTTCTGTTAGATCTTTTTTATTTTGCTGAGTGTCTCACTTCCATCTTTGGCTTCGAATCATCACAGTAAAGCTGATGATCAGAAGCTGATGGTAGAATTTAAGGGCCGAGAGGAATCTTGCAGCATCAATCCAATGGTATGCAAACTTTAACAGGCATAAAGGTTTCATGAGAGGCTTATAAAAAAATGCAGAATCCTAGGTCCCAGACGTGTGAAAATTGGACATTGAATGAGGAAGACAAGAAGACTCTGAACTTTGGTGCCAGTGGAGAATATTGAAACTACCACAGACCGCGAACAGAGCAAACAAATCTGTCTAGGAAGAAATGCAGCCAGAATTCTCCTCAGAGACAAGGGTAGATAGCAAGACTTTGTCTTCTGTAGTACTGACATTTCGTCGGGAGGGACCAGTCCCTGGAAAAGGACGTCATGCTTGATAAAGCGGAGGGGCAGCAGCAAGGAGGAATGCCCTCACAAAGGTGGGCTGACACAGTGGCTGCTCCAATGGGCTCAAATATAGGAATGATTGCGAAGATGGCAAAGGACGGGGCAGGTCCCAAGCCCAGAGATGTTGTTTGGACAGCGTGTTCCCCATCCTCCTCCTGCTGTGTGGGGTAGAAAGACAACAGAGGTGCTACTACAGTGTTGTCCAGCCCGCTTAGAACAAGCAACCTACCTGTGAAGATACCCTTTATGACTAAACCGCCTTTACAGGAGCCTCTAGTTGAAGCGATAAAGAGGGATGGAAAAGAGAGATTTGTGCTCTTGCAACTATCCATATGATTTACCCACCACATTCCAGTCTTCCTCTGCAATAAGCCTCTGAAGAGCTAGTCATTCTATAGAGCCTTGGCCCTTTTATAATCCTCCTTTACTTTCCCCCATTCACACCTCATCATCCAATTAGATCTTTATTGGATGTTACATCGCAGTTGCATTGCTTGATCTTTGCAGGGAGGCATTTATGCTCTGGGTTATTCTGAGACAATGATATCCCTTCAAGTGTCCCCCAGACTTGTGTTAGAGTACCCCCTCCCTGCTGTGCACTGTTTCCTTTCATCATGGTACCTTGTCCTGTAAAATATCCATCTCTTTAATGTATCCTCTCTTCTCCTAGATACTAGAGTCCTTGCAGGTGGGAACCACCATTATCCTTAACCACTTCTGTATGACCAGTATTAAACATAATGTTGGCTCCATCAGGTGTGTGGACTGAATGGACGGAAGAGTAGTCAACACCAAGCCCTGTTCCTACTCTCACTGCCTCTGGCAAATTTCTACTTCACATCCCTGAGGGAGCCTTGACCTATGACGATTGTCACACAGTGAACGCTACGTTCTCTAAATGAAATGCCTCCTTATTGCTAACAGAGCCCCTCAAATCTCCATTGGTGTCCGCGACCTTGTCATGATGCCTCTTCTACTCTCAACGCCTTCTTCCAGCTTTCAGTTCCTTCTCTCAACAGATGGCTTCTCTTTCTGCATCCCCATCGTGTGCCTAACACTGAACATCAGGCGAATGTAAAGCCCGGCAGAAGAAATGTGCATGCTTTTCCACAGCTTATAGAAACCATAGGTTATTTTACCATACACATAGCTCCATTTAAAACATGCCATCAACACTTTTCCCATCTCCGTTCCCTTCTTTCTTGAATGGCCAGCATCACTCTCAATTACACTCTTCTTTCCCTCCTTTTGGCTCTAAACGGTCCTCTAAAAAATGCCCTTGTCAGACTCTCTGTTGCTGACGATCTTACTCAGGCAACTCCTAAATCCCCCAGGTTCTTCGGGGTAATTTTTTAGAGGGCAGATCATCAGGTGTCCAGTCGGCAACTCCCACACATCCTCTCAGGACTCTCCCATTGCCATCCCTTTGTGCCATCACCGACCCCACCTCCTCCCTGGGGGTCCTGCACCCACCTCTTTCCTGACTCTCTCAGCGCTGTCATTGGATGGATGCTGCCCTCCTTTGCCTTCTTTACATCTAATCCAAAAACCACTGGTCTGGCTTTCTATGCTCTCCAACCCGACCTTTTTCTTCCCTCTCCTTCTGTGATCTCACAGCAAAATGGTCTTCCCCAAAGCCAGCCAGCGAAAGTCCTAGCAACCACAGTTCTACTCTCAAACATATGGGGGGGCGGGGGGGGGCACAAGATAAAGTTGGCTCAACAGCAACTGGTTCCTGGTTACATCCTTACCAAAGATCAGCCAGGTGATATTTTGAGAATTGGGATTTTCCTAAAACGGAGTAAGGAAATCAACTTGTAGCTTTTGAAAATCCTGCTCTCGCATGCACAGGAGGTTCAACATTCCCCTGAATGATTGCAACAAGGTACCATTTGCAACACAGATTCCGAAAGCCAGTACCAAGATGTTCTACCATCCGGCATTGCTTTATCTACAGAAACTGTACACAGAGACTGTGCACCGACAGGAACATTCAAAAGCGTATTCTGCAGAAAACACATCATTGTGCTCACATGCCTTACCGATGGGTTTAAAAAAACAATGAAGCATAAGTACAATAAGAGAATAAGTGTAATAAGCATCATAAGAGAACAACTTATTATTTACCACTTATGTGTGATCACACTATTTTCAGAACAGAATCTATTCTCATTTAATACTGGATCCCCAGCATGTAGCATTCTGCCTGACAGTGAGAAGGCATTGAATAAATGGCTGTTTGGTGAAGGGATTAACAAGAACTGGCCCTCTCAAGTAAAAATCAAAAAGCTGCATTCGTTTCTTGGGACTGCCGTAAGAAATTACCACAAACTGGATGGTTTAAAACAACAGAAATGCATTCTTTCACCATTTTGAAAACTAGTGTCTGAAATAGAGGTAATGGCAGGTATCCCTGTTTCTTCTAGCTTTCAGTAGTCTCAGGTATCCTTTGACTTTTAAAAAAAACTAAAAACGAAAAGTCACTGTGGAGTTGATTCTGACTCATCATGACCCTACAGAACAGACTAGAACTTCTTCCAGGGGATTGCCAAGGCTGTAAGATGGCCCCCCCTTACCACTTTAAATCATTCCACACAAAGATGTCACGTTGAGGTCTAAGGTGCCCGGGCTCGAAGCTGCAGTATTTTCATTCCCCTCATCTGCACATGAGAGCGCGCAGAAGAACAAGGATCTCTAAAGAAGAATGGATGCCCTTGGGTTACAGTGTGGATGAAGAACACTGCATGTCCTGCGTATGGTCTGCCCAAAGAATGAGCAGCTCTGTCATGCAAGGAGTACAGCCAGCATGTTCCTCAGCAGTGAAGACGGTTGTCTCATAAACTTTGAACACGTTATGAGGAGGCAAAGGGCCATCATCCTGGAAAAGGGCAGTAGGCTCGGGAACGTAGAGAGGTTAGAAAAAGAAAAGGTCTTCAATGGGAGACAGTAACGCCATGGCTGTGACACTGGCCTCACCTATAGCAACCACTGCAGGATGGCATGGGACCAGATGGTGTTTTGTTCTATGCTACTGACTCAATGACACATAACAACAACAATCTTTATGGAAGCAAATTGCCGGACGGTTCTCCCTCAGAACGACTGGTGAGTTCTAGCCGTCGACTTTTTGGTTAGCAGCTGAGCACTTTAACCACTGAGACACCAAGACTCCTGTCCCTTGACTGAAACGATAAATCAAAGCCATAGGCATCAAGTCAATTGTGAATCAGAGTACCCCTATAGGGGTAGGATTGCTCCATGGAGTTTCTGAGTCTGGCAAGGTTTAGGGTAGGAAACTGCCACACCCTGATTTCTCAGAGAGGCTGGTGAGGTCAAATCACGGAACTGCTGGGTTAGCAGCTCAACACTTAACCCACTGTGCCACCAAGGCTCCTGTGCCCTGGCATAGGGGGCTCTAACTCCAGTCTCTGCCTCCATAGTCACACACCCTTTTGCTCCTCTGTCTCTCTTTCCCTTCTCTTCTAAGAATTGGTTGTTGAATTTAGGGTGAATAAATTCAAGGTTGGCACATCAACTGGCAGGGCAGATGGCAAATCACTGGTGGCTCCTGGGATCAGCAGGCAGTATGGCAGGCCACGGGCTCAAGTCCAAAGAACCAGAAGTAGGCAAGCTAAATGCATGATCTGGATCCAGCAAAAGCTTTGCCACAGCATCCACTTACATAGGAAGCAGGCCACACCCCTGTGGAAATATCCTTCCAATTGTATCAAGGCTGTGACGTCAGAAAGCTGTGACCACCTTAATCTTCTTAAGCTCACAGGCGATCCCATTATGGAGGTGACCATATAGGATTAGGTCACATTAGAGGGGATTGCCAAACTGCCAAACTAAAAATACTGGCCCAGCCAAATTGACACAAGACTGTCATAATCTGCAAACACCTTATCCAACTAAGCACATATTCACTCGTACTAGGGGAGCAATTTGGATGGGGTAGTGGGGGTACTTCTTACAATAGAATATAGTAGAATCTCACTTTATTTTCAAAATAATACTGTGTGAAAAGATAGGAAGAGAAAATAATGGAGAAAAGAGACGCTGGCAGTGGGGAGGCGGCAGCACGCAGGGACGTCGTTGTCTGCTCTCAGTAGCAGGGTCGTGAGCAGTTTCTATATTTTGCTCATGCTATTCCAGCTCATGCTATCCACAACAGACAAATAAGATGCCACTCTAAAATATATGGAAAATATTAAGCCATCGAAGTTATTTCCAGAAATGATCTGAGTAGTCACGAAGTGACATAAATGCGAGGGACCAGAGACGCTGAAGGAGGAAACTGGAAAACAACTGTACTGAAAACCAAGTCGCAGAAGAAAAGATGAAAGGACAGCAGCAGAGAAGGAGAAATTTAGAGAGAGAGAATGCTCAAATGAGATTTCACAAGGGGTGCACAAGGGGCTGCTAATGGCAAGGCCAGCAGTTCAGAATCATTAGCCACTCACCAGAGAAAGATGAGGCTTTCTACTCCCGTAAAGAGTTACAGTCTCACCAAATCCCCAGGGTAGTTTTGTCCTGTCCTGGAGCGTCCCTCTGCGCTGGCATTGACTTGATAGCCAGTTGATGTTGCTCTAAGGTGTGGCAAGTGCATCTCCTCTTTTAAGCATCCCAGGGAGCCCACCGGCCACTCCAGGAGAGGAAGATGGTGCTTAATATTCTCATCAAGAGTTAAAAATTTAACACATCCAGAAATGCATCTGTGCCATATAACAAAATTAATCAATTTTATATAACATATTAATCAATTTTATATAACATATAACAAAAACATATAAATTTTATATAACAAAATTAATCAATTTTATATAACATATAACAATTAATCATGTAATCACAATGGTAAAACATGTATAATAACTAGAACAAGGACAGAAGCCAGCTCACTGGCAATGGAGCCTTTCATCTGCAAACCTAACATGTAGAAACAACCCCAAAAATGATCACACCAAGCCTTCAGAAACTGAAACTGATTTATTGAGGGGAAACTATGTTTGAAATGCTTTTACTCTGAGTTAGCGGCATGAGCTAAACATGACTCTTAGAACCACGTTCACTAACTCCAAAAAAGTAGAGAACTCGTTGTTTTTTTAAAAAGCCCATAGCCAAGTATTCTTTTTAACAGAATTTTAAAAGAATCAGAATCAAGTTTTACTTTTCAAGTTTTACTTCCAAATATCCAGATCTACAGCGTTGTATCCTAAAACCCAGTGATAAGATCATAATCTATAAAGCACCCTGGTGAGCTTGAGATAAACGATTCAGAAAGCGATTCTTCCTTTGATTTAACCATGGAACTCTCCACTTCAACGGCAAGTCCACGGGCCTGCTGAAGCCGAGCAACTCAATATCAGCTGTCCAGGAGTCGATCCCAACTCATGGTGTCAGATAGAGCTGTGGTCCAAAGGGATTGTTAGTGGTGGGGTTGCTGTGATTCAGTAGTGACTCGGTGGTAGCGAGTTTGGTTTTGCTTGCTTTTTCAGAATGCATCACCAGGCTTTCCTTTTAAGGTACTGCAAGGTCAGCAGTTCAAAACCACCAGCCGCTCCTCAGGAGAAAAATGAGACTTTCTACTCCCATAAAGCGTTACAGTCTGAGAAACACACTGGGGGCAGTTCTACTCTGTCATGTACGACCACTAGGAGTCAGAATTGACTCAATGGCAGTGAATTTGGTTTAGGAGTTGGACAGGTGTTCCCCAAAGCAGGCGATACTGCTCCCCTGCGGGGCACGGGCATGATCCAGGGGAGGAGGCTGTAACGGCAGATGCTGACACATCATTCTGGATTATAGGCTACAGCATAAAATATTTTCATTGCCAGGGGGGTGCTGAGTTTGGGGGTTGATTCGTTTGTTTTTTCCTGCAAAGGGGCAGTGAACCAAAGAAACTTGGGAACCTAGGCTCTGGATATGAGAACATCCAACTCCATTAGCTGCGTGCATTCACAGCTCGCACCACTCACGGATTCCAATACTGGAACTCAGGGCGGGCCTATCGATTCTCCATGTGATTAACAAAATCTGAGAACCTCCTTTGTGTGTGCCGGTTTCTCCAATCCCAAGAAGCACACAAACACACTTAAGTGTGTGTCGGCTTCAGGCACCTAAGTTCAATGAGATCTTGTATTTTGCTTGTTTGTTGCATGAATGTTCCTAGAAAAACTGAGAGCACATTGAATATGAATAACACATTCTTATCCAAGACTGACATTCGAGACAAGATCCAGCAGTGAATAATGCCACCCATGAAGAGCCTACCCCCGCTCCTGGGTAATTATAGTGATGAACTCAGCAGCAAATGATGTATCCCTTCAGCCGCCTCTGTCCTTGCAGCTGGTGGGATACAGAAGAGATCTCTGCCTAAGGGTCTGGTAGCCACACTTCTGAACCACTGCCCAAACATACCGTGGGAACTCTACAGGCGAGCACTGAGACATTGACTTCATATATGCTGGTGTGTGGTGACTATAAAAATGACATTCAAGCTGCTTTCAGTCATTGCTATATGGAAATTAGTACGCATTACTAACACATTTTATGAAGCAGAACATTTGGGGTTTGTTCTTTGGGGTGGGGGTAGTTTGATGTTTAAGAAAAGATAAACTTGGGACTTGCTGGTGGTGATCTGACAGCCACCCATTTAGAAGACACCAGTGTTTGATGGAACTGGACTGTCTGAGGATTTAGTCAATAAGCCCAATGTGGTCCTTCTCACCCTTAAACCCTGACCGTCCTGATGAAAACGACTGTCAGTTAGCTGCATAAGAATGCTGTCAGTTCTGGACCAGTGGTCCTCAACCTTCCTCATGCCGCAACCCTTCCATACAGTTCCTCATGTGGTGGTGGCCCCCAACCATAACATTATTTTCGTTGCTACTTCATCACTGTCATTTTGCTACTGCTATGAATCGGGCAACCCCTGTGAAAGGGTCGTTCGACCCCCAAAGTGTCGCGACCCCCAGGTGAGAGCGGCTGCTCGAGTTAGAGGAAGTAGTGTGGTTCATGTAACTACCCTGGGTGTGTTTGGATATATGTCACAAAAGCCCATTCTTGTGAAAAAAAATTGAGAGAGAAATATAAATTTTGGAAAATCAAACGCTTGCATCTTAAAGTTGAAAGCAAACAAATCATTAAACGATAGGGTATTATTTAAGTGACCTGTGTGTATTCAGTGAAGTGTTATAGAGCCTTTAAAGGCATACAACGACTATATAAAGACCACATAAACAGATGGAAAATAGTAATCATGCAATGTGAAGTGAAGACAAGAGAATAATGAAATATATGCTTCATTATAGAAAATGCCGACATAGAAGAGAGAAAGAAGAAAACAGCGAAGTATTACTTTCACAAAATGGTATAAATGATAATTTTCTTCTTTCTACTTTATCTTATTTTCCAACTTGTTCTTACCTACCACGTGCTAATTTAACGATAGAAATATATATACATAGTGAAAAAATGAAACCAAATGTTTAAATCACAATTATTCAATGAAAGTTATCACTCATTCCAAGCGGAACATCGCATTGGACAAAAAAATATTTTTCCTATTGAAACAGTCTTTCCATCTTTAAGTGGTATCTAGCAATGGCAGACGGATATAGTGCATAGAACATGCAATGCTGTAGCGAAATAAATCCTTCTCTCTCCTTAAAAATGCAGAGTTTCCAAAATAAAAAAGTGATGAACTAAGACTAACACGGACAGTTCTTTGAAAGAGCCTGGAAATTTTGAGCAAAGGTTACCCAAACTCAGAAAAGTAGAAAGTGGGATGTATTGCCCCAAAAGCTGATGATCAAGAGCCATTTGAAATCTAGATCTCAGACTGGTGTACAACAAAGTGTTACACTTCAGAACCTATTTAAAAACGAAAAAGCACAACCACACCCATTGCTCTGGAGTCGATTCTAGCTCATAGCCACCCTGTACAGGGTTTCTGAAACTGCCAATCTTAACGGAAGCAGCCAGCCTCATCGCTCTCCTGAAGAGTAAGTGGTAGGTTTGAACTGCTGGCCTTGCAGCCTCATCCACAAGACTACCAGGGTTCCTGAAACTGAAGGTGTTGGCTAGAACATCGCTGTCCAATAAAAAACAGGCCACACATGTGAGACACGCATGTTATTTTAAATGTTCTAATAGCCATCTTCTTTTATTCCAAAAAGTAAAAAGAACAGGGAAAATTCATTTTGATACACCATATTTAACTTAACATAAAAAGTATCATTTTAAAGGTATGAATAAAAAATAAATGATTAACAAAATATTTTACTTTTTTTGACAGGAAGTCTTTGCGTGCCGGTGTATATTTTCCACTTATAGCACATCTCAATTGCACAAGCCAGATTTCAAGTTCAGCAACCCCATGTGGCTAGTGGGTATCTAACTGGACAGCACAGAATCTCTACATTCTTCTCCATGTCTAAAATCTATATGGACAGAGTCTATGAGGGGACAAAATAACAAAAATTGGAAGTTGCATAGATAGGTAAAAGTCGACAATAGAGCCCATATTGTAATACATGTAAAAGGGAAAGATACAAAGGATGAACATAGAAAACAATTTTCATTTTAATTTCTAAAGGAATTAAAAAATCAAGAAATGGATCAAATGTGTGTGTTTAATTAAAAAATGAATCCTGATTTTTAAAGAAGAGGTTAAAATGGATTACCAGATGATTTCTTTGTAACTTGTTCTATTTTCTAAAGGAATTTTAAATGCATGTGGAATTCCAACCTTTGAATGTCTTAAAATTAGAGATAAATCGGTGAAGAGAGATAGCTGTGGTTTAGGTTAGAGGTTTTCAACCCTATTTGCACATCAGAATCATCTTGAAAGTACAAAGCCCTTACCCTAAGACCTTTCCACGTCTGTATGTAATGGCTCTGGGGTTTGGCCCAGGCATTGGTTTGCTAATTTGTTTGTTAAAACTCCTCCAACTATTTCTAATATGCAGCCCATGCTCAGGGAGATCAGATTAGATTAGACGACCTGCAGGCACTTTCAAAGTGCCTCTGCTGTGGATTGAATTGTATCCCTCAACAGACAGGGCAGAGGCCTATGAAGGTGACTTTGTATGGGACCATGTTCTTCCTTTGAAGCTAAATGAACAAAAACATATCATATCAACATCGGGTGGATCCTAATCCCTTCTAAGTAGGGTTTTATAAAAGTTCAGAACAGGCACAGAGACTGGATCACAGGGTTAATAAGATACATCTATAAACCAAGGAAAAACAAAAACACATCTAGGACTACCAGACCCTGGAAAGGACAAGGAAGGAACTTCTCCAAGGGCTGACAGAGTCCTGACTACAGACCTCTGGCCTCCAGAACTGTGAGAGAAGACTTGTTCTTTGAAGCCAGCTACTCCGCGCTACTCTATTTTGGCAGCTTTATAAAACCAAGACACTCCATGTGCCCTCGCCTGTCCCGTCCTTCAGTGGAGATGCAGGGTAGTTAGCAGGACTTGAGAAAAAGAAATGTCCTATTTGCGAAATGCATAAGTGCCATATTGATATTTACAGAGTTAGAAAACAGTATTTTATAGCTGCAATGGAAAAAGTGCACTTCTCATGCAACAATCACATTCATTTCTTGAATAAGAAATCATGCCACCCCAAGACTTTGTCTCATGTATTTTGGACATGTTCTCAAGAAAGCAGTCCTAGCCAATCACAATGACTGACACATAACCACACACACCCCTCCAGGGGGAAGAACAACAGAAAACCATTGGGGAAAGGAGACAGCTATGTGGACAACCGTCCCACCCCCCAGAAGAATTTACATCAGAGGACAGCACTGAAGCTGCAGCTTGGGGAGAGGGACATGTCTGATCAGAGCACACGGGAGCAAATGAAGGGGGAAGAAGAGAGAGTGGAGCACATCCTGGCCCACCAGGCCCCGAGGACGATATCCCCGCTATGAACAGCCAATGCACAGAGTGGACCATATGGCTGGTGCCACGAGGAGACACGATGTCCCTTGCTCAATGTCGGGACTGGCCCAGTTGACCCCACCACACCGAGGCAAAACACTGAGGGCATGAAGCAAAGCAACGCGGGGAGCAGAGCAGGGAGCTCCTGAGGGAGTGCAAAGGGTAGACTTTGGGGCCAGAGCATGGTATCCCATCAGACACAACTAGAGGACATGCCAAGAGGTCAACAAACAGACCTTGATCTATTTACAGGTTCTTTTTTTTTATTTAATTAATTATTTTAAAGAAAGAAATCATACCACCCCTACTTAATTGTTAAACTAAAGTCATCAAAACATTTTGCTAAAGGCTAACACAATACACATTTCTTCTTTTTTTAAATATGGAACGCTTCACAAATTTGCGTGTCATCCTTGTGCAGGGGCCATGCTAATCTCTGTATCATTCCAATTTTAGTATACGTGCTGCTAAAGCAAGCACCAATACACATTTCTTAAGTACTTTTACGTCTCACAACAGATTGGTATGCTGCAGATGACTGGCTATGATTTGAAAGAGAGGAACAAGACCAAACAAAATATTTCATTTTTTAAAATAGCATTGAAAAAGAAGTCTAGAAAGGAAGAGTCCACTTCAATAATCGCTTTGTGACTGCGTGCTGTTAGGTGTCAGCAAGTCAATTCTGACTCTTCGTGACTCTACTTACAACACAACCAAACATCACCCAGTCCTGCACCATCCTCACAACTGCTTGTACATTTAAACCCATTGGGGCAGCCACAGTGTCACTCCCTCCTGTCAAAGGCCTTCTAGGGACTGAGCTCTCCTGCCAGCGTGGTCCAAGTGGTGGTGGTTCAGGTTTCCAATATTCAGCATGACACCTTGCACAGTGCCGATGAATTATGCTCTTTGTTCTTGTTAGGTGTGGTTGAGTTGAGTTTCACTCAGAGGGGCCTATGCGACAGTGTAACAGTGCCCCACCCAGGGGGGTTCTGGGCTGTCATCTTTATGAGAGCAGGCCATCCAATCTTGCTCCCCATGAGTGGGTTCAAATCACCAACCTTTCATTTCAGCAGCCAACCCCTTAACTAGTTTGCCATTAGGACTCTTTGGGTAACTATTACATATCCAGAAATGATAGGTCTTATAAAATTATGTTCACATTTATATGTTTATACAAAAAACTTTCAAACACAAAATATACGAGGACATGATCGAACCCTTATGTCCACACTTATACACTGCATCATGAGTGGGTAGCAGAGCTCTAATTTAGGGTCTTGCTTGTCCCAGGTTCTTGAGCTAGTCCCTCTCCTTTCTGAGCCGTAAATGTATCATCTTGAAATGGGAATACTATTACCCACACTTTGGGCTTTTAAGAGAATTAAGTATAGAAGTGCTGGGACCCATACATATTAGTTACTCAAGGACTATACAGTAGGTTGACTCTGTACAGAGCCACCACCTTCCCTCAACTCTGAACACAGGAGGAGAACCGGAAGTCTAAAGGGGAAATGAGTTGCCAGAGGCACACAGCAACCACAGACATCGTTGATGGGACCCAGGTTTCTCGAGGGGTCCTTTCATTCCACCCTATTCCCAACAGGGACTCCCTGAGCCCAACCAGTTCCTCCTCTCACTCACGGACATGCTGGCAGCTCCAACACTAGCATGGGCGCCTAGGCCCAGGGCCGTTTGCCAGGAGCACGGGAAGAAAATCCCAGGTACCGAGTACGTGCCATTTCAGTGTGACCCTCCTCCAGTGAAACCTGGACTCCCATGGTTCCAGTCGCCTCCACGATTTTACCATGACTTCTGGGTTGGGACCCACAGGTCCAAAGACATTTCTTTATTCCTGTTTTCTGATTTCCAGGAATAGTGCCAAGGGTGAGTGGATGCATTGACAGAAACAGATCTTCAGCTGTGAATTCTCATGTAAGTGGTTCATTAAGTTCTTCCCGGAAAAACAGGTGAGGGAGATGGGGGGAAACACAAGGAAGAAGAAGAAGCCGGACTGAGATTGCAGGTAAAAGGCTATCTTCACCTTGATGTCAGAGGGTGCTCTGGAATGCCAACAACACCTCAGATTGTCCATTTTGTACTAAGAGGCCTGCTTTCTCATGCTGGGCACTAATCCGTTATTGGGACCAAAGACAGTGCTCTGGAGAAATTCACCAGTGCAAACCCTGAGAAACACCTCGTAGGAGCTCAGGGTGGGCACAGGATGACATGGGAACTGGCAGGCTCAGTCGTGGCCTTTATAATTACTGTTAGGGATTTAATCGTGTCCCTCAACATTATGTGATATAAATCCTAACCTCTCCTAAATGTGTGGTTATAAAGGCACACGGGAATGGGCTTTCTTTGTAATGTTCATAAGGCAGGGCTACTGTCAAGTGTATCTTGAGTCCATCCCACCCCCCC
>NW_022103905.1:8395360-8397245 GCF_000313985.2 Echinops telfairi
GCCCCCAACAGTTTTATTGGCATGTCTCACAGGAGAGATGGAGAAGACTGGTGCCAAGTCACAAGGAGATCTCCAAACTTCAAAAAAAGCAAAAAACACTTCACTGCCATGGAGTTCATTCTGACTCATTAGTGACCCTGGGACAGAAAGCCCCCTCCTCACCCTACCCCCCTACACACAGGTGACTCCCTGAATTCTAATGCCTGGCCTCCTTAAGTGTAAGCAAAGGGATTAGCTGAAGAGAGATGCAGCGTCAGGATTGGAGGAAGCCGTATTGACCACCTGGGGTAAGCAGCTAGCACAACTGTACTTGCTGAAAGCACAGAGGTCCCGAAGCGCTTGCTTATGGAACTCAAGGATTGCAGCCTTCAGTACAGATTACGAACAACATAAAGAAGAGCAAAATCCTCACAACTGGACCAACAGGTAGCTCATGCTCAATGGAGAAAAGGTTGAAGTTGTTGAGGATTTTGCCTTGCCTGGATCCATAATCAAGGCTCGTGGAAGCAGCAGGCAAGAGATCAAAAGATGTGTTGCATTTGAATCTGCTGCATAAGACTTCTTGAACTGAAAAACAAGGATGTGACTTTGAGGACTGTGGTGTGCCTGACCCTAACTGTGATATTTTCAATGGCCTCATTGCACATTGAATAAGAAAGATTGAAGAAAAATTGATGCATTGGAATGTTGGTGCTGGAGAAGACTACTGAAAGACCAGGGGCTGCAAAAAGGACAAACAAACCTATTTTGGAAGAAGTAAGGGCAGACTACTCCTTAGGAGCAAGGATGGTAAGACTGCATCTTACATACTTTGGGCATGTTGTTGAGAAAAACCAGACCCTGGCGAAGGACATTGTGCTTGGTAAAGTGGAGCGCCAGAGAACAAGTGGAAGGCCTTACATGCATTTTATTTGGAATAAACTCATTCCTATATGGACTGGATCCCTAGTAAAAATATTTTTGGACTTCCCCTCATATCTATGACAGCAGTAGTAGGGAATTAAGACAATCACCAATGACCTCTTCCAAAGAAGGAGTCACAGTAACCTGTGCTATCTCAGATCGGAGCCCATTTGATTTCCCCAACTTCTCAGATTCCAAACACAGGCATCGCAATAACCTGAGGGCATTCTGTAGAAACCAGAATCCCAGCCTCTGGAGTTGGCTGGTGATGGGATTTCACCAGCTCCTAGAGAATAAACTCTAGGTTTTGCTAGAGAGAACAAACTCCCCTCAGATGCTCAATTGAAAAACGATGCCTGAAGGGCAATGTAACCGAGAAGAAATCCTAAAACCCAAATGAAGGCAGAACATGATAGTGGGACAAGAGGAAAGTACAAAGAAATAGAGGAAAGAACTAGGAGGCAAAGGGTAGTCATAGAGATTTAAATAAGGCATATAAAGATGTAAATATATTTATATATGATGAGGGGAAAATAGATCTATGTACATATATTTATAGGTTGAATATTAAGAAAACAGATGGACAGTGGGCCCCAGCACAAGTACTACCTCAACACAAGAACACTTTGTTCTAATAATTCGGAAGTCTGAGATGCTTACCTTCCTGGCATGATCTCTGAAGACAATGGGTGCATAAGCAAATGTGGTGAAGAAAGCTGATGTACCCAGCTACCAAAAGATATAGCACCTGAAGTTGCTGAAGACAATGGGTGCACAAGCAAATGTGGTGAAGAAAGCTGATGGTGCCCAGTTACCAAAAGATATAGCACCTGAAGTCTTAAAGACCTGAAGATAAACAAGCAGCCATCTAGCTGAGAGACAATAAAACCACATGGAAGAAGCACACCAGCCTGTCCCGACTCAGTGGCTGAGGACAAAGTGGGTGCATAAGCAAAAGTGGTGAAGAAAGCTGATGGTGCCC
>NW_022103905.1:8397856-8399731 GCF_000313985.2 Echinops telfairi
TGATTTGGGGCTAGCACTTAATTCTAGCCCCAATCTAGGAACAATTGGTTCTTATGACATGGCCCTGTTCAGTGCTCACCCTTACCAAGAGATCACTGAAGATATCGGTGCTAGAGCAAAGTGTGGTGAAGAAACCAGATGGTGCTCAGCTATTAGAAAGAATAGTGTCTAGAGTCTTTAAAGCTTATCCTAAGCAGCCATCTACATGAGGTGTCAGCTAAGGCCACATGAAAGAAGCACACCAGCCTATGGGATACAAGGATTATAAATAATAAAGTCCCAATCTGAAGGAGGGAATGGTATCCGAGCTTATTATGAACACCTGGTTTGCAGAAGGCTGTTTGAAGGGTTAAGCCTCCCGTGAATTCCCTCAGACCACAGTCCAGGGATGTGAATAGTCCTTCTATCAGACACCATCATGTCAATTATGGCAGGTAGAGTCAAGAGAAAATGGAAAATATCTTCTCATGTGATCTCCTTTTTGCCTCATTTTAAAGTTGTTTCAGTTTTTAATATTAGCTCCTTTATTGATATTTTTTCTATGCTTTGTCAAGTCATTGTTGTTGGGTTTGTGTGTTTCTTTGTTTGTTTGCTTCTGTGTGTGTTGTGTATGATTTTCCATATGAAATCCAGGAGAACTCGTTCCACAGAGGCAGTAACTGGAATGGTAATTGACTAGAGGCGTGGCAGAGGAGGGGGGAAATGGAGAGCTAACAGTGAGTATGAGAAGAAAATATTCTGAACTGATTGTGGTGATAATTGCACAAATCTTCTTAATATGGTTGAATGGTTAAATTGTATGATACATGGTGTAGAGGGCAATACAACTATTTTTAAAAGCATGATTCCTATAAATAGTTATTGATGGAAGAACTAAAATATGATAAATAGAAATTTGTGGTGTATGGTTGATAATTCACTCTATTTTTGCTATCAAAGGCTAAAAAGTCTTATTAAGATGCCTTGAGATGAAGCCTTACTGGTGGTTTACCCATAGAGCTGCCAACCACAAAGTCAGTGGTTCAAACCCACCAGTCTTCCTGTGGAAGTAAGATGAGGTTGTCTCCTCCCATAAAGGTTTCCAGTCTCAAAAACCCAAAGAGGCAGTTTTACTCTGTCTTAATGGAGTCACTATGAGGCAGTACTGGCATAATGTTAGACTTTATTACTTTACCTAACAACGCATCAAAAGTCTTTCTAGCAATATTCCTTGGTGATCAAATTAAATAATCAAAAGTTTCTTAGCTACTGAGATAGTTAGGGTTTATTGTGCTAACCTGGCTGATAAACCTGGCATAAATAGAAGGGCAGCAAGATAAATGGCTTGGTGAGCCTCACCTTTCTAGTTGTCAGGTCTCTTGCTCTCTGATGGTCGGACCAGGGTGCAGCTGCCTAAGCCAGTCCCTGCCTCAGCTGGCAAGGCTCACTTCCTGTGAGACATCCCTGAGGAGAAGCCACATGGACCTACCCTGATGTAGCCCTGGGTTCTGAAGAAATCGCGTGGAGGCCCCTGCCAGCGCTGAGATGTTTACACTACCACTGGATTCAAAGACTTTCTACCCACTGGCCTATGATCCTCCTGTATCCAGTGTCATTGTGTGTTTTCTGAGTTTAAGGAGGACTTTGTAGATAGGTGTTGGACATATGGGATAAGTCGGACTTACGGGCTTGGACTGGACTGGGTTGGGACGCTTTCTGAATGTACACTTACCTTATATAAAACTCGTTCTTATACATATATGAGTTTCTGTGGATTTGTTTCTCTAGTTTACCTAGACTAACACAGCTACCTAGTGCCTCTTGATATTTTTATAACTTCTTAGAATTTCCCTGACCTGATGATTTATCCTTTAAAAATAATATTGTTTCTAATGG
>NW_022103905.1:8400559-8402550 GCF_000313985.2 Echinops telfairi
TTACTTTACCTAACAACGCATCAAAAGTCTTTCTAGCAATATTCCTTGGTGATCAAATTAAATAATCAAAAGTTTCTGGAACAAGTACTACATTCAAGGCCTACTGTGTACCAATTCTGAATACCATTAGACCTAGAAATGAAACGCAATGGTGATAAATGCTTTTCCATAATAGTAAGCCCAAAGGAATTTAAAATAGAAATGGAGTTTCGAAAGAATTTGCTGCGTATACAAAAGAACAATGAAGATAAAATAGAATTACATAATAATTTTAATAGATTCAAGAGGATAATAAATCAGTATTTATTTAAATTAGAAAGCCATCAAGTGCCAAAATGCACTGTTTGGTCAAAAAAAAAAATCTTAAACATCACTAAAAGAATGCTTTTCTTACTTGCCATCGATGAGCACTTCAGACTGTCGATTATTCACTTGATTATCACTCTTGTGACGAAACTGAAAAATCAAAGTGTGTGTAAGAAAACACATTAAAAATATTAAAAGCCAGAATAAATAAGGACACTAGAAACACTTTGGACCATATTGCTATCAGCCCAAGATCAGCACAGTGTGAACCCAGCTCCATGAGTTCTAGACCTACTCAAGACCATTCTCAGTATGCCACGCCTGCGTGTCACCAAAGAAACATGTCTAGCCTCATGTTCTTCCAATCCACACACATTTTTAGTTGCTTCTAAGTGGACAGTATGCTTTTGACTATGCCACATGGTTCCACAGAGAATCACATATTAATTTGCTTGTCTTCAACAAGGATGAAGCATCCATTTCTCCCACATACGTACTCAATACTTCATTGCAATATCGCTCATTCTGTTTTATGGGTTTCTTTGAACTCAAAAAGTTACTTGTGTCTCTGCTTGGACCTGGCCCCTGAAGTTGTGACTGAGAGTGTCTGCTCCTATGGCGGCGTAGGCAATTACTCGTTGGGCTGCTAATCCCAGGGTCAGCAGTTCGAAACCACCACTCGACTGCAAGAGAAAGATGGGGCTTTCTACTCCTGTGACCATTGACGGCCTTGGAGACTCACAAGGGCAGTTCTACACTGTCCTCTAGGACACTGGCTCCATGCGTCTAAATGAACTTGATGGGAGCAGCCACTTATCGCAGACACCAGGCCCGGTTTCGAAAAGAAGAGATAAGAACCCCTCCATCTGGAAGGGTCCCTAGCAGTCCTGGACCTGGAGGACCAGACCATGGACGTCATCCCGGTGGACTCCAACGAGCTGTCATGTCCTTCACCCCGGCTTGACAGAGATCTTATTGCCCATGAAGCCAGGGTTAAGCAGAGACGTATAGAAGACACCTGCATCTACTGTGGGAGCTTCCAGGTCTGGACAGAACACCCTCTCTTCGAGGGAGGCACATGTGTTTCCTGTAAGAACAAGTTCCTGGACTCTGGCTTCTTGTATGACCATGATGGGTCCCTGTCCAACTGCCCCATCTGCTGCCCGGGCAAGACGCAGGAGAGTCCTTTTGAAATGTATAAGACCGTGCCTGCGTGGAAGAGAGAGCCAGCCCGGGTGCTGTCCCTTTGGGGGGACACCCAGAAAGAGCTTGTGAGCCTGGGCTTTGGGGAAGGAGGCTCGGACCACGGGTCCCTGAAGTACCTGGACGATGTCACCGTCGTGAGGTGGGATGTGGAAGCGTGGGGTCCTTCCAATCTCACGTAGGGCTCGACGCCTCCTCTCGGACATGCCTTTGAGCGGCCACCCGGGTGGTACCTATGCCAGGTCCACCGCGTGTTGCAGTCTGCACGGAGCCAGGCCTGCCGCGGGCAGCCCTTCTTCTGGTGCTGACCGCAGACCACCGGCAGGTGGCTGTCCACGTCCTGGAGATGGAGCCTGGGACCATCCATCCAGGAGGTCAGCCATCCAGGAGGTCAGCCATCCAGGAGGTCATCCATCCAGGAGGTCTGCAGCCGAGTCACCCAGAACGCTGTGCGTGTGTGGAGCCACATCCCAGCCGTGAAG
>NW_022103905.1:8402694-8404737 GCF_000313985.2 Echinops telfairi
TCTTAAGAAATACTGGGCATTTAGAACAAAAATCAAAATAAATACAGAACCACATTTGGTGTGGATTTGTGTTTTTAAGCCTAAATGATCTTATTGTATACTTCCAGTAATGAGAACATCTGACATGGCTTCCAAGAATCCAAATAGAACGAGCCTCCTACTAGACTCATAAATTAGCAACCCTTCAAATTCGACTTTGTGCATGAGCGGTCAAAAGCAGATAGCAGTGAGTTAAAGTACAAACAAAGTGTTACTTCAGCAAACTTGCCTAAGTAACAGACGAACAGGAATGCTATCAGGAGACTTAAAGCTTTGACCTCACAGCTTGTCATTCTCAGGACCAAGCTTTCCTTTTTTAATTTAAAATGTATCAATTTCACATACACAACATACTTCAACCTGATCTTCCCATATTCTGCCTCCTTCCTTCACCCACTGCAATCATGCTATTACCTGATGCCTTATAAAAGGCATCCTCCTGGCTCATTGGTTCCGTGCTCAGCTGCTAGCCGCAAGGTCAGTGGTTTTAACCCACCAGCTACTCCAGGGAAGAAAGAACTAGCAATCTGCCTCAGTAAATATTCAGCCTAGTCAGTGCTATGGAGCAGTTCTACTCTGTCTGATAGGGTCACTATGAGTCGGAATCAGCTCAGTGTCACACAACAACGGCAGCCGCAACATACCTGGTATGTGCAATCACACAGAATACCAGGTCTCAGTTCATGGATATTACCAGGGGGGCGGGGGGAAGGATTTTCAGCATTTGTTAATACGAAATAGTTTACAATGCTTGTTGAGGAGGATAAGTCAGTTCTCAAATTAACACGCAACATCCTCCCCACCGAACAATAGTATGTAAAATGTTATTTTATCTGAATGCAAGATTTGGTGGGGATTCTGGATAGTATTCTCCATGTTCTTCCAAATTCACAGCCCATCCTTCCCCACTCTGCCCTTCTTTGCCCTGGGAAGCTGCCCTGTGTGGTCTTTGCCTCCGGGCTTCTGGTTGGATTTGGTCAGTAGGTGGAATCGGCCCCCACAAAACAATCAGAAGAAGAAGAAAAACCATCAGAAGACTAGAAAAGAGTAACCTGGGGTGTTTAGCCCCTGACTTCCTTCTAGCTGGGTTGGAAGCCGCTAGTTCCTCTCCAAAACTCCCTGGTTGATAGCTAGGTCAGGTCATCACGTTCACCTTTTCTCCTTCAAACACAGAAGCCGTATAACCACCCACGTTTCTATCCCAGAAGTTTCGCCATGCTTCCTTGCCCAAGCCCTTTATGATTAAATTCTCTATAATCTTATCTCATTTCTGAGCCGGTTTCTCAACAGAAGTCTACCTGATGAAGATAAGATAGCTACTGTTGAATCCTCCAATGATTTGATCAAACAGAGTGTGGTGGGAGCATGCCAAACAGTCATGGAGAGAACAGAAATCCTTAATCTGGTCCCAACCTTGAGATGACTGAGGGAGGTTTCATTCAGGGTGCAGCCCACACTTAGTATAAATCGGCACTTAAATCTGACCCATCGACTTAGGCCTGATGAGACTTACTCACTTCTACAACTGTGTGAGCCATTTCTTGATATAAATATCCTCCTATATACTTGTGCAGACGAGTGCTCCTGGCTTTGCTTCTCTAGAAAAGCCAGCCTGACACAGCGAGTAGATGGAATGAGCACTTATTATCACACAAATAAAGCCTATTCAAGCTTAAACTCGGAGCAGCACAGACAAAAGGAGCTTCTGTGTTTAGTCCGGTCACCGTTGTTGTTAGATGCCATCAAGTCCGTTCCAACTCATAGCAAACCCCCCTGTACAACAGACTGGAAGTGTCCAATATTGTACCATCCTTGAAACTGTTGCCATGCTTGATCTCATGGTGACAGCCATTATGCCCATCCATATCGCTGACCATCTTCTCTTTTTCCGGTGGCCCTCTACTTTACCAAGTACGATGACCTTTTCCAGGCACTGTCCTCTCCTGATAATATTTCAAAGTACATGAGACAAAGTCTCACGATCCTAGCTTCTAATTACACTTC
>NW_022103905.1:8406104-8407934 GCF_000313985.2 Echinops telfairi
CTCATGTTTTAATGACAGCACTAATATTATTGGGTGAAGCAATGCTCAGAGAAATTAATCAACTTGCTTCATGTCACATGCCTAGCACAGGGTTGGATAAGAAGTCTTTCTACCATTTTACTCTTGGTGAAGTATGACTATAATAAATAAAGCCTTCAGGACAACAAATGTGCAAATGTGCTTGACATATGGATGGATGGATGGATGGATGGATTGTGTTAAGAGTTGTATGAGCCCCCAATAAAATGATTTAAAATTTTAAAAATAACAAAATAAAATAAATAAAGCCTTCAAATCCAATATAAAGGTACTAATATGTTTGAATGAATACTATCTCCCTGAATGATTAAGGCATGTGGAGAAGTAAACTTCCTTTCTTAGAATGACTTTTGGAACTCATAGCCCATTAATGCAATATCCCTCATCCTTTGAGGATGAAACTCTTTGAAATGGCATTAAGGAGTGCCTTGTATTTAGATATATATGAAAGGTACTCTTAGAAATCTGGTCTGGTGAAGCAGCATTGTGACTGAGCTGAGAAAAAGATTGCATGTGAAAAGGTAGATGCTGTGAAATTGATGTTCTTCTCCATCATATAAACGGACCATGAAAGCAATTCTGTAAAGGGAGCTCCCGAGGTCTTTGAATAATGGCCACCTCACAGAATTGGATAGATTTCAAGAATATTCATCTTCAAAGTGGCACTATTCATCAGGTCCTGTATATTTGTTAACATTTCAGTCTCCCAAGTGTACCATGTACCAATAAGCTCTACATGCCCCATGACACAGGTTAGAATAAGTTAGAATTTTATTAAGAATCAGGGAGTTGTACCCTATGTATCCTGTAGAGGCATGGGATATGAAGATAAATATTATGTTGTTTTTGTTGTTGTTAGTTGTCATCAAGTCAGCTCCAACTCATGGCAACAAAATGTTGCGAATCAGTTGTAGATCATTGTTGATTTGTTTTTAAAACCTTTATTATAGAATAACAATGAAGAAGAATCATAGGTCCAGAACAATTTTTAAATTTCAATATAATTACTAGTATTATTTTGGTTGACATGCATCAATGATTTCCACTCCTCAAAAAAAATCATATGAATAAAGTTGGTAAGTACAAATCGATCTCAATTTCTCATAACACAACCACTCAACGGGGCTGTGTCCCCACTTTCTCCATGAAGCCTTCTTCAATTCATTCTCTCATACCCAACCACTGAAGTATATCCCCCTCCTTCAAATAACCAAAAGCACTTCATTTCTCTCTTATTACTCTCATATCTTTAATATCATATTACTATTACTCATGTACGGTTCTAATCACCTTATCCTAGATTTTAAGTTGTGTTGTTCTTATTTTATTATTTCAGGGTTTATGTTTCATTTTTGCATTTATGTTTCCCCCCCATGGCTTAAGATAAAGAGAAATGATGATGAAGGGCCATTTTTCTCAACCAGATTGCTCCAAGTAAACTATAATAAATTACAGATGCATATTTTAAACCCTAGAGAAATCAGATACACAGAAGTAGAGCTATTAAATCAAAAATAAAGATAAATGAAATCACCAAAAATATCTCGATTAATCTAAAATGAGTCCAAAAACAAGGAACAAAATATAGAAAGAAAATAATAGGATATCAGATTTAAACAAGAAATATTTCAAATTATATGTAAATAGTCTAAACACTCCAATTAATAGGCAAAGATTGTCAGATTGATATTTTTAAGAATGAATCCACTATGTATTGTCAAAAAGAAAGATATTTACATGAAAGATGCAAAACGAAGAAGGGCTCATTGCCAGGAGTCAGTTCTGACTCAT
>NW_022103905.1:8408796-8410054 GCF_000313985.2 Echinops telfairi
GGGTCTCAATAACCATTAGCTACTATCCCTGAAAAAATATATGGAACCCCAGAATTGTATGCCTTCAGGTATTCAAATGAAGGTTAAGCACACATGTATTTTCATATTTTCCTGAAGAAGCCACCCCTCTTCTACTTTCTGCTAATGTCATTTTGGCAGTATGACCCATCCCTCCGCCAAGTTCATAGTCAAGTCAATCATTGCCTCAACACACAGTAGTTAGATCAGCGATGACGATGTGACGCAGCATGGTCCAATCAGAGACAATCATTGAAAACTAGTGTTGGAATGATTGTGTGTATGCATCTGTGTGTGCGTACGTAAGCTTTAATTTCTATTTAGGCCCTTCTCTCTCCCAAAGTCTCAGTAAAGGCTAAACTTTCATTTAAACCCAAATCTTAATTAAATGGATCAAAGAAAAGATTATTAAATGCCAATCAACCATTCAAAACTGAAAAAAATAGTCATGGTGCAGTACATATATCACACATCCTTTATTATACATATTTATATGTAATAGTATATAATATCTATAATAGTCATTGCTTCAGGGTTAAAGTGAACTTGGCCAAATTAAGCTCCACAACCAACCCAGCTAGGGTGGGGCTCTATCCCGGCACTCCCACACTGTCCCTATCTGAGAAGATAAAAAGGACAGGGGCTATCACCAGGGAGCCTCTGGTCTGGTTCAAATAAAGTGCAAGGCTAGGCTTTAAAATGACCTCAAGTGTTTAAAATGATGGGTAGACTAGATTTTAACCATTCCTAGCGCTCCCACATTTGTCAAGAGAAATCACAAAAATAACCTTCAAAATCTGATGCTGATAGTCTTACCAAATCAGAGCATGGGAACGAAGCAAATTAACTTTTTTTTTCAAAGTATGATGCTTTTAGCCAACACCTGATTAAGAAATACAGCCTAATTTTTTCATCCTTTTTTCCCCTTTCATTTTTTTTAAGATCACTTTATTGGGGGCTATTACAGCTCTTATAACAATCCATTCATCAATTGTGTCAAGCACATTTATACATATGCTGCCATCATTATTTTCTAGACATTTACTTTCTATCGAGCCCTTGGTATCAGTTCCTCTTTTTTCTCTCCCTCCCCACCCCCTCTTTCATGACCCCTTGATAAATTATAAATTGTTATTTTCATATCTTACATGGATCGCTGTTTCCCTTACCCCGTGGTTTCTGTAGTTTCTCCCCCTGGATGGTGTGTGTGTGTGTGTGTGTGTGTGTGTGTGTGTGTGTG
>NW_022103905.1:8410154-8411509 GCF_000313985.2 Echinops telfairi
CTTTAAATTTTTACAGGAGCAGACAGATTCATCTTTATCCCTGGGATTGGCTGGTGGATTTGAACTACTGACCTTCTTGGTTTGCAACTCAAAGCAGATGTGTTAAATAAATATAGGCAATACGAAATATGATTATGAAACTCACAGGAAACCCCTGAGAATAAAAACAGTAACGTTTATATATAAATATGTATTGAGTCTAAGGCACCTATGATCATAGAGGGTGAGGATAGAACTAATTTGTATCCAAAATGTTGGAATTTTCCAAGACTGTGCTTTAAATTTTTACACACGATACCACCCTACACTATACTATTATACTATTCCATATCATACTATACATAGTATTCCAAAGAGCTACATTCAAAAACGTATGGTAGATCTCAATTTTCTATCACCAAGCAGCCACAGTTGAAATGGAGAGCTCAGCAGTGCTCACAGCAAGTACTCACATAGTCATCTGTGGCATCTTTGACGGCTGTCATCGTTACCACCAGGACCAAAGGCACAATGGTCGTAAACCAGGTCAAGGAAGAGATTTCTGGAATCAGCTGAAACAAACATTTGAAATAGTTTAGAGATTTTAAAGTTGTGATGTACCGCCGATATTCTGTCATTGAATTTGACAAGCCCTGGCAGAAATTGATGGGGTGTGACTTGTAGTCATTTGTGTAACTGCCGAGCAGAATGACTTTCAATAATGCAAGTGTTTGCATTCAGCTACGTGTTAAAACAGCACGGGACCAGGTTTCCAATTACCTGACAAAAATTTGAAATGTTAGACCATGTTGAGAAATGAACTTCTTGAAATCTCTTACAAGTGATGATGTTAAACATCCCTGGTGTTTCTCGGCTTGTCACCTCAATCTCTAACGTTTTATAAGTCTTCTTCACACCGAATTCAAAAGACAGATTCTTTGAGACTCTAACTTATGCCCGAAGCACTCTCCCCTCCACTTACAGCCCCCACTGTACCATGGCAGCCTGTCTGTCCACCAGACAAAACCCCAAGAGCCCATGCTCAGAGTCCAATCCCTACCTTACCAGCCTGCTACTGTCCATCCATGGCCTGGGCTGCAAGAAGCTGCTTCGGGTCTCAATAACCATTAGCTACTATCCCTGAAAAAATATATGGAACCCCAGAATTGTATGCCTTCAGGTATTCAAATGAAGGTTAAGCACACATGTATTTTCATATTTTCCTGAAGAAGCCACCCCTCTTCTACTTTCTGCTAATGTCATTTTGGCAGTATGACCCATCCCTCCGCCAAGTTCATAGTCAAGTCAATCATTGCCTCAACACACAGTAGTTAGATCAGCGATGACGATGTGACGCAGCATGGTCCAATCAGAGA
>NW_022103905.1:8412585-8414168 GCF_000313985.2 Echinops telfairi
CTCCTTTCCCCAACTTCCCTCTACCTTCCTGGTATCTCTACTCCCATTCCTGTTCCTGGGGGAGAGGGGGAGGTAGGTGAAAGGGCTCCTATCTCTTATCTGTACCTGTGCACATGCTCCGGTCTAGCCCTCAATGAAAGACAGTACTAGGGTCCTAATAGTGGGGGGTGGGGAAGCCTCAAGGAACCAGAGGAGTAGTGTGTGTCTCATAGGTGCTTTATTGCACCCTAATTGACTCATCCCTTCCCTGTTACCCCTTTGCGAGGGATGGCCAATTGTCAACAGATGGGCTTTGGGTCTTTGTCCCAACCCCCCTCTTTCTCAACAATATTGTCTTTTGTTTATTTGTTTGTTGAAACACATCCTAATTTAGAAATTACCTGTAAAATCAGAAGGAAAAGGAAATAGGCATTTGCCACTCTTTGGAACTGTTCAAATAAATTAATTGGCAAGAAGGTGATAATGTTGTACTTTGATGTATGAATGCGATTATCCTGAAAAAGAAAGAGCATCATGTTAGTTTGGGGAAAGAAATTGCTCGTTATCAGAAATAACCCTAAAATGCACGAGGCTGAGCATGAATTGTACCCAACAAGAAAGTTAAACCGGACAGGGAGAACATTTAAAATGTAACACAAAGCCTTCATTTTCCCCAAGGTGGCTTGCTTCTGATACTCGGATCCTCAAGGCAGGAGAAAGAAAAAGCCTTCCTCCCCAAACATACTTATTATTACAAAGCCTCCTGAGGCACAGCAGATAATAGGATATACTGAGGATCTCAAGGACAGCTATGGGGCTGGACACACAACCGAGACGAGAAAGTGCCAATCCTTAGAGTTCATACGAAGAATTTCAGTCTTTATTATAAAGCCTGTTAAGGTAAAATTATTTCAAGGTTTTCCCAAAAATGATCCTGATAACAAAATGAAAAATCGATTGGAGACATTACAAGATTACAATGGGACTTCAAAAAGTCCATGAAAAGAACATCATCAAACGATAGAAATAAAAATGTAGACTTTATTTCTCAACATAAACTCCATCAAGAGCAGTCCCTAAAGAGTTGAGGGTCCTGGGAATGTAACCATGTCAGTGCGGTCTCTTTGACGTGATCAACTGAAGACAAATGCTGTGGCCATTCGGTGCCATCCAAAAACGTACTAGAACCTCGTCAGATGAAGTCTCTGGCAGACTGCCTGCAGCCTCAGGCAAGGGACTCAAACAGCTTTACCATCAGACAGAGATTATTGGGAACTCGATTATGGTGGATCAAACTATGGTACGCTACTTGGTCAGTTGACCTCCCTGTTGACCCAACCTCAATTTGGTGTGGGCTTAAATATTTCCCACTCGTTTCACAAAAGAAATTTCTCCTCTGGCTTTTTAAAATATTGTTGGTGGTTTTTATTTCTTCCTATTTATTTTTTTAATCATTTTATTGGGGCCTTGTACAACTCATCACAATCCGTACATACATCCATTGTGTCAAGCACATTTGTACATTCGTTGCCCTCATCATTCTCAAAATATTTGCTCTCCACTTAAGCCCTTGGTATCAGCTCCTCATTTTTCCCCTCCCTCCA
>NW_022103905.1:8415294-8416374 GCF_000313985.2 Echinops telfairi
TTGCCTCCTAGTTCTTTCCTCTATTTCCTTTTACTTTCCTCTTGTCCCACTATCATGCTCAGCCTTCATTTGGGTTTCAGTAATTTCTCTTGGTTACATTGCCCTTGCTGAATCCCTACCAGGCCTCTCACAACCTCTTTGGCACTAATTTTGGATCACTTGTTGTTCCCTTGTTTTGGGGTTGGTCAATACCACATCCTTTCCCCCGCCTCCCCCTCTCTCATGCTCCCCGAACCATTGGTCCCATTGTTTTCTCCTCCAGACTGTTCATCCAGCCTATCTTATCTAGATAGACCTGCAAAGATAATAATATGCACACAAAAACAAGGTATAGCAAAACAAAGCGACAAAAGAGAACACAACAACAACAACAAAGAAAACCAAATATAAATTTTTTTTTAAGTAAAAAGAAAAATCTGTAAATAGATCAAGGACACCCTAGGAGTGTCCTCCAGTCGAGTCTGATGGGGTGCCACACTCTGGCCCCAAAGTCTATCCTTTGCACTCCTTCAGGAGTTCCCTGCTCTGCTCCCCACCCCCCCCATCCCCTGCTGTTCTGCTGCACGCCCTTAGTGTTTTGCTTTGGTGTGGTGGGGTCAGATGGGGCCAATCCTGACACTGAGTCTCCAGTGTTGTCCCCCATAGGGCCATTATTTATTTTCATTTTTATCCATATATGAATTTTTTCTTCTTTCTGTTTTGTTTTTTATGGTTTCCGTTAGGCTTCCCAGTTTATGAAGTACAGGCGTGGATTCATAGAGACAATAACTGATGCAATGGTTTGTTGGCGATGGTTGGGGAACAAACAATGAATGGGGGGGCACTAGAACTGATTGTGATGGTGTATATACAGGTGTTTTTAAGAGCAATTTAATAATGGAAGTATATGATATATGAATTTTATATAAAAAAACTAGTAAGAAAAAAAGTATGGCTAGTAAGAAGCAATGAAAACCTTATGAAGAAAAATGATGTCCTGGAAAGATTTTTTAAGATTAACAAACATGCCCCTCCCCCAGAAGAATTTATTTCAAAGGATGGCATTGAATCTACACCTCAGGGAGAGGGACATATCTGATC
>NW_022103905.1:8418516-8442117 GCF_000313985.2 Echinops telfairi
ATTGTGATAAGAGCTGTACGAGCCCCCAATAAAATGATTTTTTTTAAAAAAGAGCTAGCCTGGATAAAATAAATAAATAAATAATTTTAAAAATTAGCCTGGAGATAAGATGAGATTACAGATGTGTAAGTATTTGTTGTGTGTTGAAAGAACATGAAATATTGTACTTTTTATTTCTCTGACTATCAAATAGTCCAAGGCTTACTCCTAGAGGGAAAGGGAAAAAGAGGACAAGTCCTTCATGAACAAGGAAGTGCCCTCACCCAAATGCTCACAACTCGCTAACCAGGACACGTCACTATGTGCCTGGACAGAAAGCCAGAAACCATTATTGGACTTCACTCATGGCTACCGTAACCAAAATAGCAACGAATCCTAATGCTCCAGAAATACAAAGCTGATCCATTTCAAAGCACAAATATCAAAAATCAACCTCAGTACTCCAACTCCAGTGCGCTGGAATACCAGATGCAAAGAACAAGTGCGTGACTGCTTTCCACTTCCCCTCGGTGTTCCGGGTCTGTGGTCTGGGTGGGCTCAACTTCCATCCAAGTTCAGGCCCACATTTGCTTCCACCAGAACCATGACCCATTCTCCTAATTACAATTCTGAGTTCAGGGAGAGTCGTATGAACTATTAAAAGTCTGGGAACTTTAACTTTTGGAGAAGATTCTAAGTTGGAAATAAGTGCCCCCAAAGGATCCCTGGCAGCACCGTGGGACCGTGAATGGGGAGGCTGCCAAGGGAAAAAGTCTACATGGAAGCAACAGAGCGATGCCGAGCTGAGAAATGCAAAGTCAGACACTAGGTCAACCCTCTTCTGAACTAGCACTGCTTCTGCACTTTTAATCCTATGACACACACATAACTCCCCCAAAAGTTTGTTTTAGTTGTTTTTTCTTTTACTTCCAACCAGCCAGATACCAGTAAGAATGCTGATAACACATGCAAGCTCAGTTTACATTTTTTTATAGAAACATTTACTTTATCTGTGTTTCCCTTAAAGAATGAGTCACGGCGGGTTGAACTTAAATACGTTCAGTGGTTGACCAGGGACACTGCCTGCATCTATGAATCCCACAAACCAAATCCTCAGGGCTTTTGCAATGATTACCACCGTTTCGGTCCCACCAATGATCTTCCCACATTGGAGGGAGCATTTTTATATCATTACAGCTATCAAAAGTAACTGTCAGGAGCTCAAGGGGGAAAGCCCAGCTTTCTGGCCACAAGAGGATGCAGATATAGAACTGGATTCCAGAGAAAGAAATAAGCCTGGCTCCTTGGGAAGAGATTACCTCTAAACCATAAAACAAAACCCAAGAGGAGATTGTGCCCCTTGCATAAAAGAGGAAGTGGCCCAAAGGCATTTGCGCCACTCAGGAAATATGTGAAACAGTCATGTTTATGTAAGGATCCCAAAAGAATGCATGTATGGGGCAAATGGGCCAGGAGACCAGGCGTCTGGCGCCTTAGTGATACTCCCCAGAACCACAGTTCCTTCAAATCAGTCAAAGGTTGCCCAGGGTGGCTCCCTAGCCATTCAGGTTGAGAAGAACACTCTTGGAGCAAAATAAACTCCCAGAGCCCTCCATGAATGGAGCTACAATCTTTGCCATCATCGCCACCACCATCCTTGTGGAAGCATTCCCCTGAGCTTGGGCTCGCTGCCCCAAGCAAACATCATTGCCAGGAAGGCAAAGAGGAGATGGCGCATTGCCCCAGCATTTATTCATTCATTTCATTTGTATTTGTTAAGTTTCTTCTATGTCTTTGGCACTAGGCCTATGAACCTAGAGTATAGGTGTGACTAAGCAAAGCCCTTCCCCTCATAAGACTGGCATTTTATAGGGCAAGAGGTGGAATCAGCAGACAATAGTGATTACATGTTGGGCTGTGAACTGCTAGGTTAACAGTTCGAAATCACTAATTGCTCCTCTGGAGAAAGACGGGACTTTGTGCTGCTGTTAACAGTTACATCCTCAAAACCTCATAAGGGCAGTTCGACCCTGTCCTATAGGGTCACTCTGAGTCAGCATTGACTCCATGGTAGTGAGTGAGTGATACACACACACACATGCACACAAAAGTTCATGGAAAATGGAATTAAAAGCTAATGGAATTTTTCCATGAACATATATATATATATACACATATGATATATCTCATATATATGGGAAGTTTTCATTTATATGGTAGGAAACATGTTCAAAAAATTTGGAGACTTCTGGACTACACACTGTTACATTGACAGGAAATGAGTCTGATTCATGTGTCACCAAGACTTGGATAGGGTTTATTAATTTCTATGTAATGATATCTCTATGCCAAGTTAAAATATACAGTAATGCCAACAAAACCATCATAACGTGTACTGATTCCTCAGGTCCCCCAAACACTGTGCTTCATGCTATGCAAAAAGCCTAATGAGCTGGTACTATTTCAGAATCACTTGAGAGATGAGGAAGCTGGGTGCTTCGCATTGTTATAAAGTTGATCCATCAAAGCAATGTTTGATGGAGTCATGAGTTCTCCAACTGGGTGTGCTTTCTTGGAACTTAATCAAAAAGAAGAAGTCTCTAGTTCTTGCCTAAAGAACTCACTGGCTCTTACGAGACGTTCTTCATCCTGGTGAAGGAAAGCGCTTCTCTAGAAAGGCTCGCTCGTTAATTAAATCAGTAGAGCAATCACTTTCAGCTCCCTCAATCTAGGGAGAGTATTGCCAGGTCGTCTAGGGAGTTTTGCCTCCCATCGACACCCAGAAATGCAGACGGTTAGACTAGGAAGGCGGTCAGGGTCTTGGTCGTCGGCCAGTGCACGCGCTTGCCTCTCTTTCCCACCCTTCAGGCACCGGCTTAGAGGACCAGCCTCTGAACTGTTCGAGAGCAAAGAAACGGTCTGTGTGAACAGTGACTTACCTGCAGAGAACTAACGTTGGACAAGTACTAAGGGAACAAATTAAGTTTCCCTCTGAGATTAATTTAATCACACTAATAATTTTCCCTCCAGGGTATTTAGATGCATACAACATGTAAAGGCTTTTCGGGAACTCCAAACAAAATGCTAACTGTCCTTTTGTGACTTCCAGAAAAGGGCTGAAAGTGACGTTAAAAGAAGAGAAAGCTGGTGTATGCTCGCTCCCGAGCAGTAGGGAAAATAAAATGAAGGCATTTAAGAAAGAGAATAAATCAAAAGTCCTATTTTAGTGGGATTTCATAGGACATCCCTAGTGGGTTTTATCGCCTCATATTTCTACTTTGCCAAAGCTCTTTTATGCCTGCTCCTTCTAGATTAGCCTTCTGGGAATTAGCTCCTCAGCTTTGGCCCATTGGGCAAAGGGGTCGGTCCTCTCTGAGTTGATAGGAGTGCTGTTTTGCTCAGGGACATTCCCTGAACTACAAGCGAGTCTTTGGAAAGGTTAGTGTATACTGAGCTGATTTGTTTATTCGGATTAAAAAATAGGCCATGTTCACACTGCTGTGCAGTCTGGAAATAAGGCCAAATTTCAGGCAGGGCCTCGGTGTTTATGACAATAATAACGGCACAATGGAAAAGTCCGGTTAACAAGGAAAGGCACCCATAAAGCATTTCCCCAGGGCTGCAGGGTTATAATAACACACTACGAAATAGCTTGAGTTCTGCATAAATAACACCAGCTCTGGGAGAGCTGAGCTATTTTCTCCCAAAACCCCAGGGACCGCAGGGAGAACGCATACAGTTCTGTGTGGATGCCCTCTGTGCTGCAGGGCTGGCGGAGGCCCCTGAGAATTCAGGGAGGTGTCTGCTACAGTGCCCCCCACACGCCCGCCCCTCCCAACCCCCTCACAGCCTGGGCTGGGTGATGAATCTAAATTCAGACAAAGCCACAGCACTAAGCTTTGTTTGTTTGTGTTTCTTTGTAGGGTGTTATTTGTTTGTTTTTTCATTTTTATTCGGGAGTAGAAGTGTTGAGGATGAGAGACTGTAAGACTGGTTTAGGATTGATACAGTAAATTTCTCTATACAGTAAGGGTAGTATTGGGGTTGAGGAAGCTTTCAAAAGCATGTTCTAGCATGAGAACTTAGGAAAAGACAAGAGTTTATAAGGAAATGGAAGTCTTTTTTATTTCTTCATGATTTTCATGCACAAAGATTTAATGACAAATTTGGAGATAATGCTTGGGGTGGTCAGAGTTAAAAATAAATAGGACCCTCAGTTTCCTTCAGGGAGCTGGTGGTGGTGCTCCTCAGCGGCATCAGCAATCATAGGTCGTTCTCTGCTGTGGGAACTGGCACAGCAGTTCAACAAGAACTCCAGCTGAGTGCCGAGTCAAACAAGAAATGCCATGACGTGACCAGAGAAACAAGTGGTCTCAAATAGCAATCCCTAATCACAGCTGACTGGGTGTGGTGGTTACATAACCTGGTGTCAGTTTGGGACTTGAGAGGATTAAGAGTGAAGGAGTTGAGTCTAGTCTGTCAATTGGGTTATAGCCAGTGAGGCCTCTGTGTGGGCATAGCCTTCCCCTGAGGATTCTGGGAATTCCTGTATTTCCTCCTTGGAGGCGGGAGACCCACTCTCTCTCTGTGCTGATTCCCTGGGAGATGTTCTACTGACAAGACAAGACACATGGTGCTACACTGTTATAGCCTATGGCCTCTGGAGCCAGAGAAGCCAGGTGGAAACCCTTGCCAGCACTGAGATGCTTACAACGCCACTGGATCCAGAAGACACCCCACCCACTGGTCTGTGATCATCCTGCATTCAGCGTCATGGCATGAGTTTCATGAGTCTGGAGAGAACTTTATAGATTGATATCAGACATATGGGTTAATATTGGACTTATGGACTTGATCTGAACTGGGCTGGAATGTTTGGGTTGTTTGGGGTTTTTGTTTAGTTTTGTTTTTTTCAATATTCAACTTTTCTTGTATATAAATCTCTTCCCTATACATATGCATGTTTATGAATTTGTTTCTCTAGTCTACCAGGACTAACACATTGGGCTAAATGCAGTAAGTGGCTGAACAGATTTACAAAAAAAACAGTCTCCCGGGGCTGTTTCTAAGTACCTAGGTGAATATCAGTAGGGATTTATTTATTTTAAAGTTAATGATGTACCCAAGGGTCACCAGAGAAGTCAGTAGAAATAACTGACTGTGCAAAGGTTTGGACCACAGAAGACCAGACCACCGTCCCTCCCCCTACTTCCCCAGGGAATGAATGAAGAGGGGGTTCTGCCTGTGGGGCTCTGTCTCCTCTGCCAGCTTGTCTCTCTTCCCTATTAGTCAACTTCCCCAGAGGATTCTTTCTCCTCCTGCTCCAGGCCATCAGGTTAAAAGTTGGAGAACGACCTTTATCCAGAGTCTGGAGGAAGAAGCACAGGAGAAGGCGGTGGATTTGGAAGATCGGAATCAGGGGGGAATTCCTGGGAGGAATTCCTGGGAATAGAAGGTTGTGCACTCCACTGAAAATCACCCACAAAACCCCTTCGTTGCCACTGAGTTCATCCTGCTCAAACTGGAAGCCCTATAAGTAAGGTCGAGATCTGAAGAGGGGGCCCCCCGAAGGTAAATCCCAGGGGCTTTGACTATGGCACATGACTTGGGACCCTTTTTTAAAACCCAGCTTCCCCCCATTTTTATTGCTTCTTTTGATTTTATATTATTGATTTTATAATATCAAAGGAGATGAAGTCAGTTTGGATTTTTCTTCCCACAATAGGCCTTTCGAAGAAAAATGATATGCCTATACTTTCCGTAAAGGCTGGCTTTCTGAGAAATTTTCTGATCTAGACCCAAAGAAAAGTCTCCCCCGACTGTGAGATCCTTAAAGGCAGAACCTGTTTTGTGCTCTTTAGTTCAGTGGCCCTCACCCCCCCGTGCTGAGCATGGGGCAGGTTTTCATTGAGTGTTGAATGGATGCAAGGAGCTGGTGGTGCAAAGGTGCCTGAAACCTGCCCAGTGGCCCCGTGGTCCCAATAAAGCTCATGGAGCTCGGTGGTCAGACCTACTCAGCAGCCCCTAACTACAACGAATACGTGAACAAATAATTTGGCTTTCGTAATGATTCAAAGAATCGTGCTTTCCTTCGTTTTAAAAAATGCACATGTCTATTAGATGTCTGGAAATGTGCTAGGTATGATGGAGATGTGTCAATTTCAAGTCTTCCCTGTGGGTTAAACACTAATATCCCCCATTACAACTCAAGTCAATGACCCCAAGAAAGGATTAGACATTGATGTATATGCAAATGGGCATGGAGAAAGGGAAGAACCTGGCAAGAAGGTAAAGATAAGAAGGAAGATGAAAGCACGTAGCATTAGCCTACTAGTGAGAAAGGGACTCGTCACAGTTCTAATCGGACACCTCGGAGTAAGGAGTCAGCAGAGAATGGGAACCCATTCCATGGTTTGGGTGATGGTGGTGTTTCAGAGAATTTAACAAATTAACAGAAACTTATAATGACTCAAGACATGGCTGACAAACCCACTTATAAAATGCAATCCCGTTTACAAAACAAAGCATAAACTATCATTGTTAATCATTGCAACGCACTCCAATAATTTCCAGTGCAGGTTTACCTACAGAAGTGTTTTTGTCAAAAACAGACCAACAGACACTGCCATGGAAATAGAGTTTTCATATTACTTAAACAACCTCCGGAAACTTAATAAACCCCCGAACAAAAAACAAAGGAAAAAGGGGGGGTAATTTAAACTGGTTTCCCAACCAAAAAAAGCCGAAACGGGCCTTTCCCCCGGAAAAACATTACAGAGAAGCTAAGCCCATTTGTGTTTCTAACCTCAAAAATGCCTTGCTTAGCACAATGGCATTTTCGTGGCCTTTGGTCTACATGAGTATTTAAAACAGCGAAACACGGCACTCTGTATTTTGCAAGAATCATAGAAACATGACCTGGAAAGGATTCTCCAAAGTTCAGCTATTCATCCACCTCTTTCTGTCTCCAGGTTGAAGTCGCCTATATCATCACTATACCAGATATTTGATAAGCTTTTATATTTTTGAATACAGAAAGTCGTGAGATACCAGAAACAAAATTTGGAATGAAGACAGAGAAAGTTAATTATAGAAACTGGAAGCTAGTTAAATAAATAAGACATACTGAGTAATGGCCCAACAGCAACCTATGCGGAGACCTGATGAGGCACCTGGGTTTGCTCACAGGCTGTTGAGCTCAGTGTTTTCATCAGGAACTTCTACGTGGTTCTGGACCCTGACTGGGCATTATAATCACCAGAGGAACTATTTTTATGCTCCAGATGCCTGGGTTCTAACCCAAAAAACATGTGGGTTAGTACAACCCTGCCCGCTGCCTTTATGATTATTTCTCTATACCAAGCTGGTCAAGTAACTTCTAGAATACAGTATTGGACTTTGGAGCAATCCACTTCAAAGGGCTACCAATAGGCTAGAGCTCTTGGAAAAGAAAGAGGTTCAGAGGTGATTGTCCTGAAGATTAGTGTACTCGGGGAAGCCATGTTTAATGTTTTAAGCACAAATCTTAGGAAGCTTGGTCCAGGGGACAGGAGGAACAATTGCTCTGCTTTTGCCACACACACAAAATACAGATCAGTGGACAAAAAGGCGATGGAAGATCAGATTGGTAAGGGAGATCTGTCTGATGATCAAAATGATCAAAAGGCAGAAACTACTGTTTGGATAGGTGGTAAGTTCTCATCCTCTGAAAGGGCATAGTCAAGTTAGATACGTAGTTGGTGAGAATTCTGTTGAGAAAGTTGTATGGAAAGGCTTGAAAGGATAATTCCACACGGAGCTTCTTCAAGGAACTTAAGCTGACTTCCTTACAGCAGCAGGGAGGTTCATCAGATTTTCCCCATTTATATCAAACAGATCCTTTTCTTCCCTGTACTTCTGGACTACTGATTCAGAATGATATCACCATCTACAAGATATGGAGAGCAGCACGTGGACAGCGACAACTCTAATGATGTAGCCTTGATTCACAGCAATCTTGACAACCAAGGAGTACATGTGGAACCCAGAAATATTAGGGCCACCGGGGAGGTCAGCATGAACTGACTGTTCTCGTCTTACTTCCTCAAACGCAGCCTCTCTCATTTAAGCTGGAACAGTCTTGTAGAATTGAACTCCCAACCTCACAAGGACACCTTACTTACATGCATGCATTCATGCAATACACATACCTTTAATGCACACACATATTTATAGCCCCTAACCAACTCCTAGAACAGTGGTTCTGAACGTTCCTAATGCCGCGACCCTTTCATACAGTTTCTCAGGTTGTGGTGCCGCCCAACCATAAAATTCTTTTCATTGCTACTTCATCACTGTAATTTTGCTACTGTTATGAATCTGGGGACCCCTGTGAAAGGGTCATTCAACCTCCCAAAGGGGTCGTGACTCACAGGTTGAGAACCGCTGTCCTAGAATCATCTTTAAAGTAACTCTTTTGAAGTTTAACTTTAATGCTCAAAGAGCTTACTTTTGTAAGAAAGCATATAGAAAATTATCTCTAAAATGAAATAGAAATCTGAACACCCACTTTATAATAGTGAATATGAATTTGAGGCTATATTTACAACATAAGTGGTTTTATTAGTTTTTCAGCTAAAGACCCTACAATCTGTTAGTTACAATCTTTTAGTAAAATGATTCACAAAACTAGACTATTGGGTTCAGTAAAAAAAAAATTACAAAACAAGATAAAAACCACTTTGAGACCATTGGAGATGGTGGTTTTTCTGTTAACTTCTTAACTATTGCTAAACTTACCCAATTCAGTTTGAGTGGCTGACTTAAGGATCACTTTCATAAGCCATTTGCCAACAAAGGAAGCTGTATTTCTAGCTGGCTGGCCACAAAGGGAAGCTACCTTTGTCCTACTTCATCTTGTTATTTCAAATTCTTAGCTAAAATTTATTTCCAATGAGCAAGGAATTGGAAGAGCTCAAACTATCTAAAACCAAACTTAGCACATTTAATTTAATTCCAGTAACATATTACTTTGAATAATTTTAAAATTTCTTATCATTACAATGAAGAAAGTAAAAAATATACATTGAATATATTGAAATATGTATATTTAAGCCAAATCTGAGTGACTTTACTTAAAATTCACTTCACATAGCAGATGAAATAGAACTAGCTAGTGTAAACACTGAAATTATCTCATGTCTGCGACAGGTCAATTTTAAAATTACTTTTAGGTTTTAGAGTTTAACTGTGTTATTTGAGTACCTAAGTGCACCATTTTAGAACACTTGGTAGTGGGAATTCAGAGGCTTAAACAAAAGATTAAGGCAAACCAACAAAATTAAGAAAACAAGAGATCAGACCAACGCTGAGCCAAAGAACAACACTATTTAAACTAATCAGATGTCAAACCAATAGAATATTTACTTTTGAACTCATGAATCCAAAAAGAAAATGAATTTTCAAGAGGTTAAAAAAAATAAATCTTTTCTCCTTTATAAATTTTTTATAAATGAAAAAATTTTAACTGTCATATAGAACTTAGAAACATACACCTAGATATTAACAGCACACAGAAGAAAGGTATTTCCATGTTTGCTCAAAAGCCTGTTGCTACGGTGACGCCCCAATACAAAACACAACAGCCAGAAACCCGTAACAAATGCAAGTTCCAGCACTTTCCATGACTGCTTTCAACTTGTCACACTGCTTGTCATAATCTGGACTTTGGAGTTGGTGCAAGAATCGGTCTGCTTATCAGGACTGATCCATCGGGATCGGCAGTATATCAGCAACGATGCTGCTCAAGGGGGAAAGAAAGAAAATCGAAATTTCCCATCAAGCTGAATTTGAAAGCAGGGCTGAGGCATGTCTTAACATGGTCATATCTAAAAATTCTCCCAAAGAAAACATTTAAGATTTTATCTCCCCATGGCCTTTGGTTCTCTGAATTTCAGGGAACCTGAACATTTTCACCCTATTTTTCTTCTTTCTTAGGGCAGATTTGTAACTGAGTGGCTCATGGTATTTTCAGTCACCACCTATGCATCTGAAAGCTGAACAACCAATAAGGAAGACCAAAGAAAAATTGACGTGTTTAAATGTTGAAAGTATTGTGAACTGCCAGGAAAATAAAGAAATCTACTCTGCAGAAACCACCGCCACTTCGCAAGAGAAAGATGGGGCCTTCGACTCCCATACAGTCTCAGAAGCACCCAAGGGCATTGCTACCTACCCTCTCCTAAAGAGATCGCAATGGGCCCACATCCACCCTATGGCAGTGACCTTGGGTTTTTTGTATGTATATGGTTTCAGAGAAACCATATGGGCTTTGTATAGAAACCATATAGGCTAAAAAAAAAAAAAAAAAATCAATGACTGTCCAAGGACACACAAGCAGAAGAATGGTACAACATTTCCTGCTCCACACTTAGCCTTGCAGCCTGAGTTAAGAGAAAAGCGATTGTGTGAAAATACAAAGCCATGCTTAAATGGGTGGAAGGGAATCAGAAGGGTTTGGTGCTGAAGGGAATCTTGGGAAGTCTACTGAATGACAGAACAGTCTGCCATATTGGCTGCCTTGAATTAGAATACTTTGGAAAATCCAGTTGTCATTTGTCCACCAATCACAACACTCATGAAAACTGTCAGAGATTCTTCGGAATAACCATGATGTCATTAAGGCAACTGAGGATTTTAAGAGGAAATCACCATGTTAGAATCACATCTAACATTTGGGGATGGAAAACTTCCTTTAAAGCATGGAAAACGATCTGGGTAAAATCTCACCAATTTTTAAGGACTAGGTTCGATAATTCAGCTCATGAGGGGGGAAAAGTCCTTTCGAGACTTTCCATCTCTCTTTTCACACGTACTCCATTCAGTTAACAGTTACTGGATGTTCAACTTGACTGAGACTTGTAAAGGGTGAGGTGGGATAGCTTTCTTGTCTCCAATGAGGTTGTCTCCCATCTCAAGCACTGCTAAAGCTCAAGAGGATTCGATGGGATGGGGTGGGCCTATCAGAGCGTTCCAGTGGAAACCAGTATTTCCCAACATTTTGTCTTTATTTTTAAACTAAGTCATAAAATAGCCATCATTCAGCTAACACTTTTCCCAGCGTTTTTCTTTTTTTACATAAACGCATTTTAATGCACCTTCAACTGTTCTCACTACTTCTACCGGTCACTTTGAACTCCTTTTAATAAGGCTAATGCGCCTGGCCATTTGGCTCCGTCCAGCAGTTTTTCTAATATTTTTAACGTTAACAAATTTTAATACAAAACAGCTGTCCTGACTTCTATTATTCATTCCAAATATTAGCCAAGAAAACTTTGAACTCCCTTCTAATGAGAATAATCATTCTAGCCCTTGGCTCACTTTCTGTCTTCTCTCCATCCCGGCTTGATCTCACACATCTTGGCAGGCTGAAATCCTTTTGTAATTTCATGTTCCTACCTTACGGTTCTCACAACATCATGTCTAATTTACCAATGCACTTCACATCATTAACATTACCATTTGTTTCTGTTCTACACCCTTTATCCCTCAAAAGTGCTTTTGGTCATATTTTTTTTAATCCCGCGCTGTGCTCTATTTATAATGTGCTTTGGAGCATTAAGGTTTGTTGATAAATTAAGATTCTCATGGTATTAAAATATCTTCCTTTGAGCTTCAAACAGAAAAGTTCGTTTGGCCAAGCTTAGTGCTTATGGAAATCGCACCACTTATCTGAGCTTGGTAGAAATTTTCTACCACAGTCTCACCTACGAATGTGAAGGGGACGATTTAAGGTCATTCTTAGCCTCATATTGTAAAATGTTATATGTACTTTATTTCTGGCAGTTGTAGGACTCTGTTTTTTCCCTTAGTGTATAAAAACTTGACGAGTAGGTTATATGGATGAAAGGGTAATGTTTTGGGGTTGTTGTTTCTTTTGAGATTGGTCATAAAGAGAGCATGGTATCGTGGAAGGAACAGAATTTCGGGGCTCTGGCTGCTCTGAATTAGAATTTCAACATTGCCACCTATTAGTTGTGTGACCTCAGGCGAGTTACTAAATGGAATCCACCTGTTTCAACTCTCTGGGATTTTGTGGAGTGTTAAAAATATGTACAAAGCGCCTGGCACACAGCCAGGTTCACCGTCAGATTTGATGAATGGGAACTGTGTGACCTTGAACAAGTAAGTCACTTACAGAAGACCTCTATGCCTCAGTGTTTCCATGTTTTAAAATGAGATCATGCAAGTACTCACTTCAGGAGGTTGTTGTGAGATGAAGCAACTTTCATAAAACAGAGTAAGTACTTAGAACCATGCCTTCGATATGGTAAACGCTTGGCAAACATAAGTCAGAAAGCGTTGCTACTAAGGTTGAATCCATATGTGCACAAGTCTAGTGCCCTAAAAATGGCTGAATGTGTCCCTGCATTCAGTGAATGGCTGCAGACAAGTTCTTTCAGTAATATTTGTCTCGGTTTTTCAGGCTGCCTTCTAAAAGAGGCTCCGTTTTGTGGCATGGGAAAAAAATAATTACTTTGAGGTCAGGGCTAATATCGAAAATTTTTAAATCATTTTACTGGGGGCTCATACAACTCTTATCACAATCCACACACACATCAATTGTGTGGCAACAAATGATCAAATTTTTAACAAAACTCAAGCGGACATTTTCCCGGATCATTAAGCTTTGCACCAAGTTTTCCGGAACGCAGTTCCACCTAGAACAGTGGTTTTGAGAGAGAGCAAGGGTTTTGAGGAAGGTCTGGAAGATGAGCCAAGCGAGGGAAGGCAATCAACTTTGCAAACTTGAGAGACTGTGGTGGAAATCCGGAAACTGCGGATGACAACTATTGGATTCCCACGGACGTGACAGCTACTGAAGCTGGGATCTCACATGATTCGGCATTTTCCAGTGAAAGCAAACATCTGGGCCTCAGAAAGGTTTCAGCTTGGATGGCTGCCAACAGCACTAACAAGCTGGTCTCTCCTGAAAGCAATCTCGAAGTTAATGAAGACAATTTTATGCAACAAACTATAACCAGGGTAAGTCTTGTATTCCCCAATACAATCCAGAGCGCAAAGCCCAATCAAAACAGTGGCAAGTGGATGAAGGGAGACGTTGGACAGGGCAAGATATGACAAAATACCAATTTATAAACTATCAAGGGCTCATGTGGGAGGGGGAAGCGGGGAGGGAGGGGAAAAATGAGGACCTAATGTCGGGGGTTTAAATGGAGAGAAAATGTTTTGAGAAACGATGTACAAATGCGCTTTACACAATTGATGTGTGTATGGATTGGAATAACAGTTGTATGAGCCCCTAATAAAATGTTAAAAAAAAAAAAAAACAGTGGCTTCTGAACGTATCTGCTGTATTGAATAAATTCATGCAGAGAAATCAGCTCAGAGGTTACAGTGAAGGGATTTGGGGATTCCAAAGAGGCAACCTGGACAGATTTTCTCAAAAGACAGAAGGCAACCCTGCAAGAAATGTTAAGAACATTGTCAATGGCATGGGTTAGAAAAAGACCAGGAAAGTTGCGTCGAGGAATCACTTTCTATCACGATCATAAGTTTAGTAGATGGTGAGGGCAGACCTATGAGAAGTCTGCTGGGAAATCTGGCCCCATCCACCCTGAAGGAGCTGACCTTGCCCCTTCATATGCGTTTTGTCTCCCAAATCAAAGATAATTGAAAAGGAGCACATTCTGAGTCCCTCAAGAATTACAAGTAGTTACCAAACCGTCATTTTGATAGGGCGTCATAGAAGAGGGCAGACTTATTTAGGGAAGGGTTAGATCAAAATACCGCCTTCACCGTGGAGGACACGTCAGGAAACAATAACTTCTCATTGTAGTTTTTTTGTTTACTAAAGGTTTCCATGATTTTGGAGCAATCCTTTCTTACTTAACTTCATGTGTAGAAAATATTGTTACTATAATCATTATGTTTATTATCGTAATCCTTAATAACTATGTACCTCTCAAAATCTATGTTGCTGTTGACAGGAAATTTTTATGAACTTGTCAAATGCGTTTGACAGAGTAAAACATACATACAAATGGCGTCACCATCAAGTCAATTCTAACTCACGTGTCAGAGTAGAACACTCTACCCGGTAGGGTTTTCCTGGCTAGTCCTTTTGTCTAGTATATTGCGAAATCTTTCCTCAAAGGTGCCTCTAGGTGGAACCTGGTGTCCAACAACAGAGTGTGTGGCCCATTTGCACCACCCAAAGACCCCAGGTAATCAATGCGTATTTGCTATCTCAATGATTATCAGTTCCACATGGTTTATATTTCTCAGATTTTTTTGCCACTGTCATTTAGACTGCTAGTCTTCCTTCTTTAGATGTATTTGGTTCCCTTTATTGCATCGTTGAGGCAATTTATCAGAAACTCCTATACCTTCAATATCACAAATTTTTTAAAATTGTAGGCATCATATCTGCTGCAAAAAGGTTTACAAGTTTAGAGAGTTTCTTGGTATTTTTACATTATTACTCTTACCAATACCTTACTTTATATAATGCTTTATGGGATTCTAAAGTTTATTATAAGTATTTAACCACAGTCATGTTTTTTTGTTGTTGTTTTTATTAAAATGTTTTATTGGGGGCTCTTACAGCTCTTATAGCCCTTAGTATCAGCTCCTTTTATCCCCTCCCTCCCCACCCACCTTCATTACCCCTTAATAAAATTATAAACTATTATTATTTTCATATCTTACACCAAACACTGTTTCTCTTCCTCCGTGGTTTCTGGTATTTGTCCCCCTGTGGGGCAGGGGGGTATGTGTCAATCATTGTGATCGGTCCCCTATTCCTCCCCTCCTCTTCTCACCTTCTCCCTACCTTCTAGGTATTGCTACTCCTATTCCTGTTCCTGGATTCAGGGTGTCCTGCGCTCTTATCTCATCTGTACCTGCAGTGAATGGCAGTGACTGGAGGCATGATAGCAGGAGGTAAGGAAGCCTCAAGAAACCAGAGGAGTATTGTGTGTTTCATTAGTGCTTTATTGCACCCTGGTAGCCTGACTCATCCCTTCCTTGTGACCCTTCTGTGAGGGAATGTCCCATTGTCTACAGATTGGGTTCTCTGCTCCGACCCTCCTCGTTCTTAACAATATGTTGGGGTTTTTTTTTTTCATTTGTTTGTTTATTTGGTGTCTTCTGATGCCTGTTACCCAGTCCCATAGATACCTCATGATCGCACAGGGTGATGTGCTTCTTCCATATTGGCTTGTTGCTTCTCTGCTAGATGGCCACTTGTTTAACTTCAAGACTTTAAGACCCCAGATGCTATATCTTTTGATAGCCAAGCACCATGGGCTTTCTTCACCACACTTGCTTATGCACCCATTTTGTCTTCAGTGATTGTGTTGGGAAGGTGAGCATCACGGAATGCCAGGTTTTTAGAACAAAATGTTCTTCACAGCCATGTTTTGACTTTAAAAAAAGTCATGTGAAAGGTTTACCATGAGTAGCTATCTACGCTCCAGTTATTGATCTTTACTCATGCAGAGCAAAGTAGAAATAAAGAAACCAAAAATGTAAAGAAAAAGCTATTTTATAAAACTAATAACCTGCATAGCTTCAACTATCCTGAGACCAGAATTAGATAGTTCCAGGCTACCACTACCAACCATTATGACCAGGAACACACTAAATGGCCCCAGATAGAATGAGAAAAATATAGAGAAAAACTCAAGCACTTTAAAAAGGCCAGGTTTACTAAACCAGTGGAGGCTAGAGAACCCCCTGAGACGATCACCCTGAGGCACCCTTTAAATTTAGTACTGAAACCATGGCCAGAGGTCACCCTTCAGTTATCAGATTGTCCTGTAAAATAAATTATATTGCTCATGAATACTACGCTCCTTTTAAAATCCTCAACATGAGGCAAAATGGTCAACATTTACCCTAAAGCAAAGATGAGAAGTTGGGGGGTGGGTGAGGGGAGCAGGGAGGCTAAATGAATAGAAAAGGAACAACCAAGATGAAAACAATGTGGGAAATGTAGCTGATTTCACTGAGCAATATGTGCAGACGTCGTTAAACAAAGACCTAATTTGCTATGTAAACTGTCATCAAAAACACAATAAAGTATTACTTTTAAAAGGCTTAGCAATTGGCCTGATAAATAAGTTGTTCCCGTAGAACCAATTCAACAGTCGATCACCACCACAGCAAAGTCTTAAGTGTTACTAAATATTTCATATGTTATCTCATTGAACCCTTAACTAAATAGCCCAAGAAGATTTTTTTTCATTTCACACATGAAATAACGGATACTCAGAGAAATAAACAAAGCAAGATCACAAGTCAGCAAATGACAGACAGAATTCCAGACAGAATTCAAATTAAGCCTTTCTTATCTCAAAACACCTTTTTGCATCATTTAACCTTTCATCATTTTCTTATTAACTTTTGGTTTGGTCCTGCTTACTTTTTAGTCTCTGGATAACAATATTACGCCTTCAAATTATGCTTAGCACTTTCCATGGGACATATTGTGGTCTCTATAAATCTATTCGTTTGAAATGATGTCCTTTAATGGTGCTCATGGCATGTTCCATTGCCTCAAATGCATGTGAAAGTTGGACATTGACTGGAAGACCAGAGAAGCATCTATGCATTTGAGCTGTGGTGCTGGAGAAGAATATTGGAAGTACCACGGACTCCTGAAAGAACAAAGTGATCTGTCTTGGAAGGACGACCTGGGTGCTCCTGAGAGGCAAGGATGGCAAGACTTCATCTTACACACTTCGGACATATTGTCAGGAGAGACCAGTCCCTGGAGAAGGACATTATGGTTGGTAAAGCAGAGGGACAGAGAAAAAGAGGAAGACCCCCAGGAAATAGGTTGACACAGTAGCTGCAACAGTGGGCTCCACTGGAGCAATTGTGAGGATAGCGCAGTCATGCAGGTTTTCCAGGTGTTGTGCATAGGATGGGTTGGAACTTGACTACTGACAAGGTTGAGTGAGACTAAACAAGAGGCCCTAGTCTGTTGCCTTTCTTAAAAGGGTACTCAAAGTACACTAAAGCAGATGTGGTTAACCAAGAGTTATTAACATGTATTAAAGTATTAAATGTAATGCCTTAAATAAATTAAAGCATTGAAATGTAATACCTTACCACTTATTCTCCCTTTTGGCTCATTTTAAATTTGTTCTAGTTTATTATTTTCCACTATCTTTTCTACTGAGATTTTTCTCTTTTATTTTGTTATTGTGTTGTTAGGGTGTTTTCTTTTATCTGCTTTTTTTTTCTCCTTTATATGAAATCCATGACAGGTAAAGCTATAGAGACAGCAACTTGTTTAATAGCTTCTTGGGATTATGACAGGGGAATTTGAGGGGAAATAGGGAGCTAATAATAATGGGGAGCTAAATATGTTGTAAAATTAACTATTGATGATTACATGCTTTTTAATACTTTTAAACTATTGAATTGTATTATATGTAAATTATGTCAATAAAACTTAAAATAAAATTTTTTTGAGTTTTGAAATCAAAGGCACAAGACTTCTACACTGAAAACTACAAAACAACACTGAAAAAAAGATTTTTTAAAATCTAAATACATGGAAACATCCTTTATTTATAAATTGGAAGTATTGTGAAGATGACAATACTACACTAATCAACATACATATTTAACACAGTGTATTTAAATTTTTAATGTCTATCAAAACTCTACCAGTGATTTTTGCAGAAATGGAAAAATCCACACTAAAATGTATACAGAATTTCAAAGGACCCAAGATAGCTAAAGTAATCTTGAAAGAGAGCAAAACTGAAGTCTCAGATTTTCCAATTCAAAATTTTCTACCAAGCTTCTGTAATCAAAACAGTGGACCACTGACATTGACCAATGGTACGCAACAGAGAGCCCAAAAATAAAGTTTCATATCTATAGTCAAACGATGAAAAAGGAACAGTTTCTTCATTGAATGACGTTGGGAATACTGGTTACCCGCATGCCAAAAATTAAAGTTGAACTCTCTCTCATACCATATACAAAATAGTTCAAAATGGATCAAAGACGTAAATACTTAAAAGCTGAAGTTATAACATTCTCAGAAGAAAACATAGGAGGAAATCTTCATGATTTTGCATTTGGCGATGGTTTCTAAATATGATGCCAAAGACATAGTTAACAACAGAAAAAAGTGAATTAATTGGACTACATCCAAATTAAAAATTTTGTACACCAAAAGACACTGTCAAGAGAATTAAAGTCAACTGAGAGATGAGAGAAAATATTTCAAATGATATATCTGATAATAGTTTAAAATAAAGAATATATTCTGCCTGCAATTTAACAACAAAAGAACAAATAATCCAATTTCACAAATGTAGAAGGAATGGAATAGGGATTTCTCCAAAGAAATACAAATGGCTAATAAAATAAAATTAAAAACTCACTGCCATTTGAGCCAATGCCAACTTATCTATGAAGACGCCTATTAGAGCAACAACCAAAAAGAAAATAACAGATATTGGGAATGAATTGTAGAGACTCGAGTCTTTATACATTACTGATAAGAGATGGAAAAATGATGCTACCACTGTGAAAAACAGTTTGCTACGTCCTCCAAAAGTTAAACAGAATTGGAACATAGGACCCTGAAATTCCACTCCTAGGTATATACGAGTTCGACTGGTATCCACATGGTCTGCAGTTTGAAACCACCAGCAACTCCAAGGGAGAAAGACTGGTCTTCTACTCCCATAAACAATTACTGTCTCAGAAACCCACAGCATTCACTCTATGGCAGTGAGTGAGGTATAAACCCACAAGAACTGAAACCAAGGATTCATTACAGATAATGAAATGATCATATTGATGGCAGCATTATTCACATGGCCAAAATATGGACACAATTTAAGAATCCACAAATAGATGAATAAAGAAGCAAATATAACAGGGGATATATACAAATACAATGGGATATTATTCAGTTATAAGACAAAATGAAGTTCTGATACATTTTACAGAACGAATAAACCTTGTAAATATTCCATACTCAAAAAAGCAAATATTGTATAACATATTTTATAATGAAATACCTAGACAAGTTCATAGAAACAAAGTATATTAGAGGCTACCAATGGCTAAGGGGGAGAAGATAATGGTGAATTATTACTTAATAGGGCAAAGTTTCTATTTAAGGTGATGAGTGGGTTTTGGAATCAGACAGTAATAATTGTTGCACAACTTTGTGAATGTAATCAATTCCACTTAAGTGTACATTTAAAAATGGTTAAAATCATTATACTTATGATAGGTATCATAAATCAACTTAATTAATTAATCATCATAAATACATTTCCGTTTGTGTATAGAGAGCTGAAATTTTAGTCTGAAGAGAGAGAAAGAGAGAGACGAAAATTTCAAGAAAGAGATATAATGGGCTTTGGGCTCACCTTGGTGTATTTGGCTCAGAGCGAGTGAGCGCCCCTGTTGGATCCAATGATCTTCTACCTCGTCATTATTAGGTAGCACAGTAGAAAACAGAGCCACCATTGCAGAGCGCTGTGATTTTTGTGCAATGTCATGAGAACTTAAGAGAACATAATTTCTGTATCACTAGCATATCATTAGTTTTAAAAGCTCTAAAACAATTATTGAAAAGTGTAAGCCTAAATTTGGAGAACACCTAACCCCAAGGATATATATATATTGAAAATGAAAGATGAGGGGGAAATTCCACACAAGGAACCAAAGGAGAGCTGGTGTGGTAAATTGAATATCAGACAGAGTAGACTTTAAGACAAAATCTGTCTGAAGATTATCAAGGGCTCATGAGGGAGGGGGGAGCGGGGAGGGAGGGGGAAAAAGAGGACCTAATGCCAGGGGCTTAAGTGGAGAGCAAATGTTTTGAGAATGATGAGGGCAATGAATGTACAAATGTGCTTTACACAATTGATGTATGTATGGGTTGTGATAAGTTGTATGAGCCCCTAATAAAACGATTAAAATAAATAAATAAATTTCATTTTTTTTTTTAAAAGGGCATAACGGGGGTGAAATGAGGAACTATTAACAATGAGTATGAGAAGAAAATGTTCTGAAATTAAATGTGGTGATGATTGTGCAATTCTTCTTAATATGATTAAACAACTAAATTGGGTGAGATGTGAAACATATAACAACAAAACTACTAAAGAAGAAGAATCAAATAAAGCAAGGGGGCAATTACAAATTGATTGCAAGAGTCAATTCATTTTAAAGATTTAACAATTACAAATATAGATCACCCAACATTGAGACACCTAAGTTTTAAAAATAAACACCTATAGAATTGAAGCGAGAAAGAGATCATACTTCAATCATAGCTGGAGGCTTCAATACATCACTTTTAATATTGGACGGAATTTCTAGAAAGATAATTAAGGACACGGGGCCTGAATAACATACAAACCACGTAGACTACATGGACTATATGTAATACTTCACCCCAAACAGTACAATATATATCCGACTCTATTGCACATGTATCATTCTCCAGCATAGACCACACTTTAAGATTAAAAAATAAGTCATGATAAGTTTTACAAGACTGATATCATACACAGTATTTTCTTTGACCAAACCAAAATGAGGCTAGAAACTAGTAATAGGAGAAAATAAAATAAAACCTGGCAACTATGCAAACATGGGAATTGAGCAGCACATTATTAAGTAACCAACAGAACAAGGGAGAAATTACAAATTTCTTAGGATCAAATGAAAATAGAGGTACATCATACCAAAACCTATGGGGTACAGTGAAAGCTACACTTGAAGCAAAACTTATAGCAATCAGTGTCCACATGAAAAAGGAAGAAAAATCTCAAATTAACAGCCCAATTTAACAACTCTAGAAAAGAACAAACTAAGCCTAATCTATGATAAGAAAAAAATAATAACAAATATCAGAGCAGAATAACATGAAAAATGGAAAATAAAGAAATCAACAAAATCAAATGATAAAGTGCTTTGAAAAGACCAATAAAATTAACAAACCTAACTGACAATTGGCAAACTAAACTGACAAAAGAAAAGAAAATGCAAATAATAAAAATATGAAATAAGAGACATAACAAGTCAACCCAACAGAAATAAAGAGAATTCTAACAAGAGTATTTTGAACTACTCGATGTCAACAAAATGGATAACCTGGATGAAATAGGTAAGTTCCTAAAAGCAAACAACCTACTCAAACTGACCCAAGTGGAAATAGGAAGTCTCAACATGCCTATAACATGTGAAGAGATTAAATCAGTGAACAAAAACCCCTCAAGGAGAGGAGAAGAAAACTAAACCAGATGGTTTACCAGAGAATTCTACTAAACATTTAAGGAAGAATTGACACCAATGCTCTTTAAAGTCTTCCAAAAATAAAGAAGGAATACTCCCTAATTCATTTTATGGAACAAACCTATCCCTTGTTCTCAAACCACACAAAGACACAAGAGATTAAAAACTACATCTTATGAATGTAAATGCAAAAACCTTAAAAAATACTAGTGAACAGAATCCATTTTTCAAAAATTCCAACATCATGACCAAGTGGGATTTACTCCAGGAACACAGGGGGTGTTCAATGTTTGAAAATCAATCGATGTAATATACCACATCAATAGAACAAAGGGAATAAACCTACTGATCATCTCTATGGATGAAGAAAAAATATTTGATAAGATCGAATACCCTTTATTAATGGAAACTCAGAGAAGACTGGATTGGCAGGGAAATTCCTCAGTCTGATTCCGGGTATATATAAAAGGCCAGCAAATAGCGTTATACTTAATAGGGGAAAACTACGAGATTTCCTTGTGACATCAGGAACAAGGAAGGATGCCTGTTCCCATCACTTCTATTCCATGTTGTATTAGAAGTCTTGTCCAGAGCAATAAGAAAGGGCGAAAATATATCCTGTCTGGAAAAGAAGTAAAATTAGTTCTACCCATGAGTATGATCTGATATATAAAAGTTCCCAGAGGCCACAAGAAAATATCTAGAGCTAACAAAGGAATTTAGCAAAGTGACAGGATACAAGATCAACAAATAAAAAATAGTTGGGTTCTGTACACTAGCAATGAGAAATCTGAAAGGAAAAATTCGGGAAACAATTCCCATTTGCAATAGCATCTAAGGGACGGACTTAGATAATGAAAACTATTAATCACAGCTGAAAGAGATTGAAGAAGACTTAAATGAGTAAAAAGATGTTCCACGTTCATGGATTAGAAGACTTCATATTGTTAAGATGTTAATACTATCCTAAATGATCTATAGATTCAACACAATCCCATCAAACTTCCAACTGCCTTCTTTACAGATATTGAAAACCAGTCTTCAAATTTATATGTAGGTAATGTCAAGAGGCCACAAATAACTAAAATAATGTTGATAGAGAAAAACAAAATCGGGAGACATCTACTTCCTGATATTAAAATCTACTACCCAGGTATCATAATCAAAACAACTTGGCAATAGACACATGGATCAGTACAATAGAATTGAGAGTCCAAAAGTAGTCCACACATCTACAATCAATTGATTTTTGACAAGGATACTAAATCTGTTGGGGTGGGGTAGATAGGGAAGTCTCTCCAATAAAAGGTGCTGAGAAATTTGGATTTCCATATGCAGAAAAAGAAAAACAGAATCCCTGCCTAACACCATGCACCAAAACAAATTTTAAATGGATTGAGGACTTAAATGAAAACCATAAAATTGTTAGGAAAAGCAAGCAGGGAGAGCACTGTTAGGACTGGCTATCAAAGGTTGATATAATTTTAAACAAAAGCACAAACATCAAAAGACAAAATACGTAAATGGAATTCCATAAAATATCTAAAGTTTTGTTCATGAAAAACTTTACTAAAAAGTGACAAGGCAAGATAGAGATTGGGAGAATATCTTCAGAAACCATGTATCTGACATAAATCTAATAACAAAAGTATGTTCGAAACTTCAGCAACTTCACGACAAACAAGCAACCCAATCATAAAGCGGACAAAGGGCTTGAACAGACATTGCCCCAAAGAGGATATTCAAATGGCCACCCCAAACCATGAAAAGATGCAAAGTGTCATTAGTCATCAGACAGATAAAAATAAAACCGTAATCCCTTTCACTCCCAATAAGATGACGAACACTAAATGATAATAACATTTGTCGATGAGGAAGTGGGGAAATTGAAACCTTCCTATCTGTTGGGAAGAAAAACGGCACAAATGGTGCAGACGTTGTGATTCCTCAAAAAACTAAAACGAGAACGACCATATGACCCAGAAATGCTGCTCTTAGATATATGAGGGGGTACCCCCCAAAACCAGAATTTTTTATTTTTCAAAACTAAATTTCAAAAAATTAAAAATTTTTTTTCACAAAACAACTTCATCACCTTCAGAGTACTGTACATTACACTTAATACGTTTGCCAAATCTGCAATTCCATTCTTGGAAACATTTTTCTTTTCTTTTTTTTTTTGTGTGTGTGTGTGTGTAAAAAGGTTCCAGTTTATTGTGGTGATGATTGCACAAAACTTCCTAATATAATGAAACTATTTAATTCCATTATATATCATTTAAACTATTAAACATAAAGGTCGATAAAAGAATGACTGAGCTAACACAGAATATA
>NW_022103905.1:8442583-8452650 GCF_000313985.2 Echinops telfairi
GCTGCGCCAGTCCCCCAGAGAGGAGGCCATACGCGGCTCCCTGTGATCCATTCCCCCTTGCTACCTCCCCCTTCCCTCCTGGTATCGCCACCGTCGCCCCCGGTCCCGAGAGGCTCCTCCGTCCTAGATTCTTGGAAACATTTTTCAAACTCATCTGTTTGGATGGCTGACAGCACCTCCCTCGTTATTTTCTTCACCTCTTCTGTGTCCCCAAATTGCTGTCCTTTCATGTCCCTCTGCATTCCCGGAAACAAAGCTACATGGAGAGAGGTCAGGTGAGTAAGGTGCATGGGGCAAGAGAGGCCTGATGTTTTTGCTAAAATCTGGCATCCTGAGATGGCTGCGTGAGCAGGTACATTGCCATGGTGGCAAAGCCAGTCCTCCGTCCACCCCAAATCAGGCCTATTTTGTCCCACACTGTTAAATGCAATCTTTTCAGAACCTCTAAATAGAAAGCTTGATTAACAGTCTGGCCTGCTGGAACCAACTCCAAATGCACCACTAGTCAACATTTTCATCCGTTTGGGAAGTTGACGGATGTCCAGAAAGAGGTTTGTCATCAATCGACATTTCACCTTTTTTGAAATGAGAAAACCACTCCTACACTTGCGTTTTTCCCGTAGCGTTGTTTGTTCTTGTAAACTGTGTTTAACATCATAACAGTTTCTGCAGCATTTTTTTGAAAGCAGGAAACAAAATTTCACAGCCGCACACTGTTCCCTTAGATTAGCCATCACAAAAAAATGAGGTTCAAGCAAAACTGCTTTTACAAAAAAAAAAATCACTGTGACTAGAGAGAAACTTCCCAGGCAATGCCACTGGGTACACTAACTCACAGGGCATTGCTTGATGCTTGCCTAGTGGGAAAAATGTGTACTCCTCCCAGCACAATTCTGGGTTTGTGGGTTGTTGTTGTTTTTTCAGGGGGAGGGCACCTCCTCGTATACCCAAAAGACTTTTTAAAAGCTATTTGAAAAAGAGACTTGCATGCCAGTATTCAATACGGTACTAGTCACTATAGAAAAAGATGAAAACAACCCAAAGTCTTTTCAACAGATGAATGGATAGACAAATGTTGGTGCATACATACAATGGAATACTACTCAGCCAAAAAGAGAAATAAAGTTTTAAAACACGATACAATGTGGATAGAGGTTGACAGCATTAAGTTGAGTGAAATAAATTAATCACAAATGGACAAATGTTGTATGATTTTACATAAATAGAAAGACAAGAAAAGGCAAATGTATATAGACTAAGGCTTATTAGTAGTTACCAGGGGCAGAAAGGAGGGTTGAAAGAAGGGGCTAACAGTGATGGAAAATCATATTCATTAAGAATAGGGTTGCCCAAATGATCTTGGATGTCAATAAGTTGTACATCTATAAAAAGTACATCTATAAATATATCTATTTATAATTTTAAAAGTAGCTCCTGAGACTGCAACCAAACATTTCATGGTACTTTGTTTGGAAGTTTAAGACCATGGTTTCATGGGACATCCCAGTTAAGTGGCCAATAACATGCTTTGTATTTCACTTCTACCTCCTAGTTGGCTAGGTGGTGCCTACAGTCTTAGAAACGTGCAAGCTGCAATTGGTTTGTATTCATGCAGAACAACAGAGGAACCAGAGTCAGGGCTAGAAGGACGTGGAAGGTGTTACTAATTGCCTCCACAAGCACTGTCTCCTTTGCTGTGAAACCAGAAGAACTGGATGATGCCCAACTCTTACTACTGAAAATGTGGATCAAGGATTCGATAGTAAAATCCTGACCAAAGGGGAGAGATGCAGAAGAGAATATAACATTTTCATAGACCCTGGACTTTCTGTAGCCATGGAGCATGCATGGACTCCTGAAAGTATTGCCCCAAGACCATCTATACATCTCAAACTGAAAGCCGTCTAAAGTCATCTTAAAAGGGGGTCACAGTTTAGCATAACTAGAATATTCATAATTAAGAATTGCCTCTCTAGGTTCAGGTCAGCCATGGAAACCTGGGAAGTGAGTTTAAGTGAACGGTGGAGTAATAACTGAGAAAAGGAAGGTGAGAATGAGGGCACAACTCAAAGAAGATAATGTCGCTAAAGTCTACATGTATTAACTGCTGACCCAGTGTCTGTTTTGCTGTATGTAGTCTCAGCAACAACAAAATATTAATATAACTCACGAAAAATCTAGATAGAGGGAACATAGGTATCATATTATTTTTATACTTTCCTGTATGTTTGAAACATTGCATTAATTAAAAGTAAAAATAGCTGTAAATATTAGAAGACTATATCCTACAAAATACAAACAAAACATGACTTTCCTTATACAGTTAGTGCAAAACAAAAATACTTGTTATATATTGGAAAACAAGTAAATGAAGCCAAGGAGCTAAATACATAATTACCCATAGCAGGTTACTAATGACTCGTTTTTTCCCCAAGGTCTTAAAACACATGCCTCTTCCTCTGATTTGGAGTTCGGTGGTTACAGTTTCCTCTACAGTCAAGGAATTAGCTATAAAATGTATGGGAAAGCATGAGACTGAGTCCAGTGATGACCGGAGGAGCAAAATGACTGAGTGTCAGGTCACCATACGGAATGACGTTATTACCTTTGGGAATTACTGTCTCCTCCCTATTCCCCTTCCGGCTAAGAAACATGGTTCAGCCTCCTCCTGAGAAGGAAGTCTTCTCTCAAAGGTGCTCTTCCTTTAACCAAGCTTACAAGATTGAGAAGTAAAATCAGAGCGTGAATAAATTATTTTACAACAAGGATTCTGCCACGGAAATCATATACTGACTTCCTGAAAGTTACATTGAGTGTCGAATTTTATTCACAAATTCGCATGATTAGCATAGCAAGCGTCAAGAGGAGTTCTTAGCTACCTCTGATGAACATTTTAATAGCATCAAACAAAAATAGCTAAATACATCCACTTCCATATCCAGAAAAAAGTTGCCAAAAGGAACAAAGTACTAAAGAACTCACTGCCTACTCACTTGGCAGTGCCGAATGACCACCACCAAAGATTACTCCCATAACACTCACATTGTTTGTTTTCATGGACTTTCGATCCATCTTTGACTTGAGACTCTCTTTCAGTAAGTGTACTTATAAAGTCCATTCAATCTTATGGCAGATCTTAGAGATCCTGGAGCAATTCTGACTTAGTGGCATTTGTTTAGTGGCATCCCTACCATATCAAGGAGCCCTGGTGGTGTTGTGGTTATTCCTTGAACTGCAATCGACATGGTAGGCAGTTCAAAACCACCAGCAGCTCTAAGGGAGCAAGACTGAGCTTTCTACTCCTGTAAATAGTTCGAGTCTTGGAAACTCACATGAGGTAGCTATGAGTCAGCACTGACTGGATGGCATCGAATTTGGTATTTGTTTGTTTGTTTGTTTTAGTGGCATTTGCAATCATTTCTCTTTCCATCATTTATTTACTAAAATTATCTTTCATTAGCATTCTTGTTTTCAAATTCTTGTAGAAATAGGCACATATCCTATAAAGTTCCACACTGGGAAGTAATGCACATTAAAAACTTTAGTCATTCTCTATCAGACAGATAGAGATGATAACTGATAAGACATAAAGAATCGGATATGTGCCCACTTGAGTCAGAACTGACTGGATGACACCACCTGCAGAATCAGCTCTATTAATTATCTGCCCACGAGCACACATAGAGCAAATATAGAGCAAGTGCCGCAGGCCACGCTACAGCAGACGGAAGAGATCTTTATGAGGACCCATGACATCAATTATGAAGTTGTGCCCCAGACATTCTAGTGCCTGTCACATACTAGACCCTCAATTACTTCTTACATATAAATCAAGAAAACCCTCACTTAAAAAACCAAACCCAGTACAAACCTAAAGCCCATGTTTTTAAATGAATCACTCTTGTCTCTTACTTTTTAGACCTAATCATCAGAGTCCCGGGAACTTTCTCCTACATACTCTCCTACACGGTCAGCTTGAGTTGCTTAGAAAAGTTGCCAAAATGCCATTGATCGCCTATCAGCCTGGACCGCCACCACCATTTCCATCACCAACTTATGCCATCAAGGCTCATTTTCTTATTATTCTTATGCCCACATGAACCCAAGAAAGGGCATGAGTTGCAATAAGCATGTCCCACTGAGTACACCAGTCACTTTTTTTTAATCATCATATTGGGGGCTCCTACAACTCTTATCACAATCCATACATCCATCCATTGTGTCAAGCACATTTGTACATTTGTTGCCATCATCATTCTCAAAACATTTTCTTTCTACTTAAGCCCTTGGTATCAGCTCCTCATTTTTTCCTCTCCTTCCGCCACCCTTCCTCCCTCACGAACCCTTGATAGTTTATAAATTATTATTTTTTCATGTCTTACACTGACCGATGTCTCCCTTCACCCACTTTTCTGTTGTCTGTCCCCCAGGGAGGAGTTATATGTATATCATTGTGATTGGTTCCCCTTTCTCCCTCCACCTTTCTCTTACCCTCCTGGTATCACTACTCTCATTATTGGTCCTGAGGGGTTTATCTGTCCTGGATTCCCTCTATTTCCAGCTTGTATCTGTACCAGTGTACATCCTCTGGTTTAGCCAGATTTGTAAAGTGGAATTGGGATCATGATGGGGGGAGGGGGCTGTTTCATTGGTGTTATAGTGCACCCTGATTGGCTCATCTCCTCCCCAAGACCCTTCTGTAAGGGGATGTCCAGTTGCCTACAGACGGGTTTTGGGTCTCCACTCTGCACTCCCCCTCATTCACAATGATATGATTTTTTGTTCTTTGATGTGTGATACCTGATCCCATTAATACCTCGTGATCACACAGGCTGGTTTGCTTCTTCCATGTGGGCTTTGTTGCTTCTCAGCTAGATGGCCACTTTTTATCTTCAAGCCTTTAAGACCCCAGATGCTATATCTTTTGATAGCTGGCACCATCACCTTTCTTCACATTTGCTTATGCACCCGCGTTGTCTTCAGTGATTGTGTTGAGTAGGTGAGCATCACGGAATGCCAGGTTAATAGAACAAAGTGTTCTTGCATTGAGGGAGTACATGAGTAGAAGCCCAATGTCCATCTGCTCCCTTAATACTAAACCTATAAATATATGTACATAGATCTATTTCCCCATCGTCATATATAAATATATTTACATATGCACCTGCCTGGACTTAGACCTCTATACATGCCATTTGCCTCCTAAGTCTTTCCTTTTACTTTCCTCTTGTCCCACTATCATGTTCAGCCTTCATTTGGGTTTCAGTAATGCCAGTCACTCTTAACGACAGGAGTGAATTAAGTCTCAGATAAGCCATCACAAATGCCCAGCAACATGTGTCAACCTGACCCTGATCTCTATTTAGGGGAACATGTGACACCTTGTTATTCAAAGGAGCCAACAAAGAGTGTTCCTAGTGAAGTCATAAAGTTCTAGAAGACATGACTCCCACTATTCTTCAGGTAAGACCCACCCAAGCATGAATGTGTGGTGTGTTTTACTCACTGTGTACTGGAACTTTTCATTGTATTCACGGTCATTGGCTTTCACTATCCGTTCCACTTCTGAAAAGAGAGAGAAAGCAGGTATGAAATTAAATTTCAGACCCACAGAAACGTATAACGCATTCAACTAACATCACTTAGAAGACTTAGATTGTCGTCAAGGTTGCTAGAATTCCTTCCTTTGAAATTTGAAGGGCCTGGGCTTTTTCCAGCCTACATGTTGGAACGGGGGCTGGAAAGTCCCACAATGGAAAGCTGAATTGTTTCTCATTGTCTTGCTGATGCCAACCATAAAGCAAAACAGTATGTGTCTCCACTCTCTGCATCCCTTTGGCTCCACAAAAACCCCTTCACTGAACTTCAACTTGGTCCTACAAGGGAAGGAGCAGCTGAAAGTCCAATGCCACCCTGGGAGTTATTTCTCTTTGCCATAAAATCACAAAACGTAATGTAAGCAAACAAAGCCAGGCGTGGCCAGGGAAGTCACAACAGTATGGTCATTAAGCCAAAGGACAATCTTTCTAAAGAAGCCAGGCAGGTGCCCAGAGTACAAATGATCAGGTTGTCCTTTCTCAGAAGTACCCAGAAAATTAAATCTTTCCTGAACACAAATGCAAATTGGACTAACAAATGATCAAATAAAAAGGAAAAAACAGAGTTTGATGATACATAAAGAAAAAAATTCCCAGTGATAGTGACGGTAGAGAAAAATATATTTGCAGCTGTCCAACAACAACAAAAATGTGCCAGGAGCACCAACAGTTTTGTTTGTTTCTTAGTAAGGTTAACAAGCTCTTTTTCTCCATTAACTGGATAGAGAGTTGACAAAGGGTTAAATGGTGGAATAGGGAAAACTATGGGAAGGAGATGAGCCAAGTGGGAAAGGAATCAGTAGTTGTCAACGATGGATGCCCCCAGCCCCCTTCCGTAGGGGACTTGACCACATCCCCCTGAGATTCCTTTAATCCTGTGGTTCTCTACCTGGATAAGAAACAGGTGGTAGAAGGTCTAGGGATTTGAACACGAGTTTGTGTCTAAAGAAGGCACAATCATAGTGATAAGGGATACTCCAACAAAACGCTCAGTCACTGAGTCCCTATAGGGAAGGGTAGAACTGCCCCTGTGGGTACCTGAGACGGTAACTCTACCGAGGAGAAAGCCTTGTCTTTCTCCAGCAGAGCAGCTGGTGGTTTCAAACTATTGCACTTCGCCGGCTGCATAACCACTACAGCACCAAGGCTGCAGTAAGGGACACCGGAGAGAGGACAGTAACTTGCAGGCATATGCTAGGGGTGGGATGGGGGAGAAAAAGAGGAAAGCAGAGAAGACCTGGAAGTAGACGGAAGATGGGGGACAAGAAGGAGGAAGTGGAGGCGGATATTTTAGCACCCACTCCCACCTGCCAGGCACCATGCATTAGACTTTTTCCCAAGAGGAACGCAATGTGTCTGCAGACCCTGTGGCTCATGGCCATATGTGATTGTTTCTGTCTTCAGCGATCACAGCAGCTTACTGATCACTGATGGGAGCAATACTGGGTGGGTGGCAACAGTTAACAACAACTGAGTGGCCTAGCCTCTAACGGGGACAGCCTTGCTACCCAGAACCCACCAGGAAGCAACCTCTCAACCAACCACCCACCTGAAGGAAACATTTATAAAACTGGCTATAAAAGTACCATCGCAAAAACAAAAAAAGTACAATCTCTTCTTTCTGACTAACTCCCCAACAAAAACCAGAAACATCAAATAAACAAACAAAAATGATCCTTTGAGAGCTAAGAAGACTTAAATACTTAAAAAGCAAGATTATTTATGCAACCACCCATTGGCCCAGGAGCAGTAAAACTGCTGCAGGAAGACAAAGGATGCTGTTGGGGAGAGAGGGGGTGCTCTCTTCTGTACTGTACAAACGCAAGCTGGACCACAGGCAAGCTTTATGGAACCTATAAACTTACTTAAGCTGCGAAGTCGATAATCAGAAATGTCATTTTGTGCATTCATTGACTTTAGAACTTGGGCACTCCAAGGATGACCATTTTTAATGTTCACGTTGGTAGAAAGTGCCCTCAAAGACAGCAGTCGATATTTGTATACTGTGTTTTGTGAGCGCTGATGGTTCCATGTTGGAATTCTAACCTCCCAGGTGGGAGACTCAGGTTCAACTCCCCGCCAATCTCCCTCACACACAGCCACCACTCACCTGCTAGCAGATGCTTGTGTGTTGTTATGAGGCTTGAACTGGTGTCCAGACTAAACTAGACTAGAAAGGACAACCTAGTGATGTACTTCCAAAAATCTGCCAATGAAAATCCTATGGACCACAGCGGTCCAATCTGCTACCGCCATCATGGAGACAGCGCAGGGCCAGGCATTCTGTTGTGCTTGGGGTCACCGTGAGTTGGGGTTGCCTCAATGGGAGCTAGTCTTGTTTTATTCACCCCCAAGCATCAAGAATCTTAATTCTTATCCATTAAATAGGAACTATTCTGCCCAGAGTATCCATGTAACTACACACCCCAAGAACTGAGAATAACCCTTTCCCAAGAGGTCAAAGGAGCCGTTTCTATGTTTAGGTCAATTGGGCTCCTGGGTATCCAAAGGTTCTTCTATCATAAGACCTGGTTAGAGTTTTGAAGTCCCGTGTTCCCTTCGGAACTCATATTAAGGTTTAACCTTTGCTTCTCCATTTCCTATAAGTATTGTCTTTCTGAACCGAGTCTTTATGGGTTAATTCTGGCAGGAAATTTTGATTTCTGTCATTCACCTCTGCAAAATTCTAGCCTCAGCACTAAATCCCTACAGCTCGTTTTCTGCCATTAACCTGCCTTATCGTTGCAGAAATCAGCATTTTTCCACATGTTATAACTTCATATGAGGAGATATATACCTCTTTTGGCTATAAAGGCACATCCTGCAAGGAGGGCGAGCTGAAAACAAATCCCCCATAAACATCTCCCAATGAGAACCATTCAGAGTTCAATGATTTAATGCCTGATATTTCATAGGCATCCTGGGATGCTTCCAGATGTTAGAGTAATGAAGGAAACTAATCACCAAGGGATTTATGATATACCAGTGTAGACTCAATCCTGCACCATTGTTATAATGAACTTTCCTGGTCAGTGACATTCAAGGATGTATAAAAATATAAACAGCAGAAAGAGACCAGGTTTCATCCCGATGTGCCAAGACGTGAATACAACATACCAGCATGTACCAGGGAAGCAATAGAGAGGTCCCAATCCCAACTATGTGTACCCCCCCACCCCCTCAAAAGAATGCACTCCAGAGGACAGCATTGGGGCTACGGCTTGGGGAGAGGGGTGCATCAGATTAGAGCACACGGGAGAAACGGAAAGGGATGGAGAGGGAGGAGAGGACATCCTGGCCCACCAAGCCCCGAGGATGATGTTCCTGTTCGTAGCAGACAACACACGGGGAGGACCATAGGGCTGGCCCCACCACGGGACACGGCATCCCTCACTGAACCATGATGCTGTGAGGGACAGCACTGGAGACACAGTGCAGGAACAATGCACAACCTGGCCCCATCACACTGGGAGGACGCACTGAGGGCATGCAGCAGAGCAGCAGGGGGAGCAGACTAATGAAACCCCCGGGAAATACCAAAAATAGACTTGGGAGACAGAGTATGGCACCCCATCACTCGACTGGAAAACACTTGTAAAGGCCAACAAACAAACCTTGAACTATTTATAGGCTTTTCCATTTTTTGTCAGTGGCTTTCTTTTTGTTATTGTTATTTTGTTCTTGCTCTCTACTGTTGTTATTGTTTTGTTGATTTTGACTTCCTTTGTTGTTTTATTTGGCTTTTCCTGGTTTTTGCACTTTTTAATGTATCTGTATGTCTATCTACATAAGATAGGCGGTATAAATAATTCAGAGATGAAAAGAATGGGACCAATGGTTCTGAGGGGGGTAGCAAGTTAATAGGAGAAGGGGAGGTTGGGGAAAGGAAGGTGGGGGTGGAGGGGGAACAACCCTAGGGACAAGGGAACAACAAGTGAACTAAAATCAATGGAAGGAAGGCCATAGGATGCCTAGTGGGGCTCAATCAAGGGCAATGTAACAATGAGGAATTACTAAACCCGAATGAAGGCCAAATATGATGGTGAGACAGGAAGGAAGTAAAAAGGAAATAGAGGAAAGAACCAGGAGGCATTTATAGAGGCCTAAATACAGGCATGTAAATATGTGTGTGTGTGTGTGTGTGTGTGTGTGTGTGTGTGTGTAGATAGAGAGAGAGAGAGAGAGAGAGAGGAATAGAACTATATACTCATAGCTACATGTTAATAATTAAGGTTGCATGTGGACATTGGGCCACAGCTCAAGCACTCCCTTAACACAAGAACACATTGTTCTAACAATTCAGCATTCTGTGATGCTCACCTTCCTGACACGGTTGCTGATGACAAAATGGGTGAATAAGCAAATGTGGTGAAAAAAGCTGATGGTGCCCAGCTATCAAAAGATATAGCATCTGGGGTCTTAAAGGCTTGAAGATAAAGAAATGGCCGTCTAGCTGAGAAACAACAAAGC
>NW_022103905.1:8453740-8455230 GCF_000313985.2 Echinops telfairi
GGGGAGGAGACAAGCCAGTCAGGGTGAGATGTAGCAATGATGAAACATAACAACTTTCCTCTAGTTTCTAAATGCTTCCTCCTCTCCCACTATCATGATCCCAATTCTACCTTACAAATCTGGGTAGACAAGAGGATGTACACTGGTACAGATAGGAACTGGAAACGCAGGAAATCCAGGGTGGATGATCCCTTCAGGACCAGTGGTATGAGTGGTGATACTGGAAGAGTAGGTTGGAAAGGGGGAATAGATTACAAGAATCTACATGTGACCTCCTCCCTGGGAAATGGACAACAGAAAAGTGGGTGAAGGGAGATGTCAGACAGGGCAAGATATGAAAAATAATTTATAAATTATCAAGGCTTCATGAGGGAGGGGTAGCGGGGAGGGAGGGGAAAAATGAGGAGCTGATGCCAGGGGCTTAGGTGGAGAGCAAGTGTTTTGAGAATGATGAGGGCAATGATTGTACAAATGTGCTTTACACCATGGATGGATGTATGGATTGTGATAAGAGTTGTATGAGCCCCTAATAAAACAATAAAAAATTGTTCTTTACACAATTGATGTATGTATGGATTGTGATGAGCTGTATGAGCCCCTAAGAAAATGATTTAAAAAATAAAAAGGAAATGGCAGCAAATGTGCTTGACACATTGGAGGAATGTATGGATTGGCATAAGAGATGTAAGATCCTCCAATAAGAGTATTTTTTAATCTAAACAGCATATGTTTAAAGTGGAGTGAAAGTTTTCAGTTCAAGATTGCACACTGAGTATGTACTTTGATCTAACTTTTTTCTACGGTCCCACTGGAATTACAGGAAAAAAATATGCTTTCTTAAAAGAGGTTCAGAAATTTTGAAGAAAGCCTAGAAAAGAGCATATAGGATCATTTTGACTCTTTCCCCCTCAAAATAAATGGGAAAAACTCCTGCCAAAGGCATTAGAAGAGTGTCTTCCTGACAGAGCCCAGGAGACGTTCCAAACGCAGAGCGAGCAGACTTATGTGGAGAGTGTGTTGTCGACAGAGGGACAGTTCCATTTTATACCTGTCATCCGGACAAACTCATGAATAGGATCCTCTTTCACTTTCAAAAGTTAGCGTCCCAGTTTGGACGGCCAGGTTGGCGCAATAAACTACCTCAATCCACCCCTTTCCAACTTGGCACCGGTACATAATTCTTTAGCCTCACAATTGCAATTAAGTAACATTTACACCTTAATCCTATAATCCTGTGCATATGTTCCCCCACCTATGAAAGTTTGTAAGCCAACCACTTCATGCCTTTATCCCCCCAATTTTGAGTATCCAATTTATATACTGCCCACATACATCATGAGAAGTCAATCATATTTCCAAGATGAAGAGTCTTCTTTCCAGTTGGAACCTTGTGACGTCTGCATCCCTAAGCAAAGTCAAATCCGGACAGGCCATCCATGAAGTCAGCAACAATATGCACCAGTTCACAGGCTCAAAAATCTCCATCTGGT
>NW_022103905.1:8456342-8457809 GCF_000313985.2 Echinops telfairi
GAAGCAGGGAACTGCTAAGGCAGCTGCACCCTGGTGTGACAATCACAAAGCAAGAGACCCCGAGAACTAGAAAGGCGAGGCTCACTGAGCCATTTATCCCTCCGCCCTTCAGTTAACCCCACATGTGTTTATCGGCCAGGTTGGCACAAGCAACTACCTCATAACCCTAGTTAAGAAACATCATCAGAGTGATTAAATAATTACTCCTGGGTCCTTCCACACCTCTTTCCCATACTTGTAAAGAGAGGAGACAATATTACCGAGGAGGGAACCAAGGGTGGGTGTTCAGGCTTAAGAAAAACGCATCTCTGAACCTCCACAAGTGCTACTTAAGAAGAGTGCGCCAAAGTACTTGGTCTAGGAAGCCCACCTTCCTTAGGCAGTTGCAGAATGTGCCAGCTTGCCCAATTATCCCACAGAAAAGCCTCTCGACCAGCTCCCTGAATCACCAGACTCAGCTGCTACCATCAAAAAGAGAGTCCTGGCAGAAGAAAGAAAAAAACCCTTGGCAACTGTACTAATCAATCTAGCCCTTCTTTTGTCAATCGAAGTGAGCAATCATAAATCCATGACATCTGAGAAGAACCACTAATGCAAAAGAGAAGGCTCTGAAGCTATTAGATCTTGATAAAAACAACAGAATAAAAAAATTATGTTTTAATTATTCTAAGTAGTCCCTTGAAGGTATTCAAGAATACACGATAGCCAAGAAACAAGAACAAGCTGACATGAACAAAGGAAATAGAACAACAGCGATGGGAAACTTTGGAAACAAACTTTGATAATGGTTGCACAAATACGTTAAACATTAATGTCACTTAATTGTACTTACAAAAGAATGATTACATGGCAAATGTTTTGCTCCATTTATACTTTCCACAAAAACACAAACAAAAGCAAAGAACAGGAAATAAGAAAAAGTTCCTGGACATGATGTTTAATGCATAGATTGTATTATTAGGATAAACAGGGTAGACTATAAGAATTTTTAAAGTCAATTGAGATAGATATGAAAATGACAAAGAGGAAAATGTGAAAACGGAAAATAAAAATTCTACACCAGACCATGACACAGCTCTTCAAAGGGAAATGGCAAAGTGTCAATTTATTTTTTTAATCGTTTTATTAGGGGCTCATATGACTCTTATCACAACCCATACATACATCAATTGTGTAAAGCACATTTGTACAAACATTTGCTCTCCACTTAAGCCCCCGGCATCAGGTCCTCATTTTTTTCCCCTCCCTCCTCCCTCCCCCCTCTTTCATGAGCCCTTGATAATTTACAAATTGTTTGTTTTGTTATATCTTGCCCTGTCCGACATCTCCCTTTACCCACTTTTCTGTTGTCCATCCCCCAGGAAGGAGGCCACATGTAGATCCTTTAATCGGTTCCCTCATTCCAATCCACTCTCCCTCTACCCTCCCAGTATCGCCACTCACACCACTGGTCCTGAAGGGATCATC
>NW_022103905.1:8459461-8477967 GCF_000313985.2 Echinops telfairi
GTGGGCCAGGATGTGCTCCAGTCTCTCCTCCTCCCCCCATCATCTGCTCCTGTGTGCTCCGATCAGATATGTCCCTCTCCCAGAGCTGCAGATTCAGTGCAGTCCTTTGAAATAAATTCTTCTAGGGGAAGGGGCAGGCATCCACTTAGTATTTGGGACTGGGGCCAGCTCCCCAGACCTCTCCACTGGTTCCCTACTCTGCGCCGGCATGCAAAGTGCCAATTTAAATGACTGAAAATAGACTCATAGTCGTGAGATAGTCCAAAAACAAAGAACAAAATTCCAAAACAATTACTAGAAGAAAATATTTTTTTGGTTAGTCCCAGAGGCACAAGAATCAGACCAACATGAAATTTCTCATCAGCAACAGAATGTTTGAAGACATTCCCAGCTTTAAGATGACTTTAAATTCAGAATTCCCTATCTAGCCAAATAAGCAATCAAGAGCGAAGGGAAAATAAAAATATTTTCAGACAGGCAAGAGTATTTACATACAAAACCATCTACAAACAACTACTCAGGAATGTACAGCAGGAAAGAAAATAGTTTAAATGTGACAAATAGAGGAGAGTGGAAGAAAAAAGAGTGGTCGAGGTGATGATCAATGAGAGACAAGCATAAGAATGAACGTGATTAACAGGATAACCAGCACATCTGCTCCAGGTGGATCTCAGATTGGACAGAGAAAGTGAGGTCTGGTGTCCTTTCCTGCAAAAAAGTGTTTCCCGTCCTTCACAAATGCTGTTCTAGAAAGGGAGTCTCCGCGGGATACAATGGTGAACCTACGTAGCTGCTAACTAAAAGATGGTTGGTCGGAGACTACCCACAGGTACCTCAGAAAAGGACGGCCTGGTGGCCTTCTTCCAAACAATCGGCCACTGCATAGCCTATTAACCACAGTTCTCTTCTGACACACACCTAAGTGCCAAGAGTGGGAATCCACTCTCCGGCAACTGGTTGGGAAAAACAGACCATTTCTCAGGAAAGATGCAACTCCCATTGGCTCTTGGCTCAGACAATAATTTCTCTAAGGGATTCTCACAAAGATGTCAGTGTGTGATGTCAAGAATCTAAAAACGTGTTTCTTAGAGAGGTGTCTGATAACAACCCTGGGGACATCATCCCAAAGCACAATTCCCAGGTCCCTGCACTCATTCTCTACTGAGCTGATTACATCCAGGAATCTATTTGAGAATATCTGCTTGAATAAATGAACTACACGTCATTCATCGAGCAATCGTTCTTATGACTGCATCTCTCCCGGGCACCTGTGCTACATGCTAAATAGCCATGAGCTTGACATTGAACTTCTGGGCATATATCTGGAGAGCAGATATGCTGTGTTACTGGCATACTAATCCTATTGCCATAAGAGAGACGATGAAGCTGGGAATGGGATTAGTATGCTTTTGGGAAGCCGAGGTCTCTAACAAACACATGTGCCTGGAAATAAAGCCATTCCTCACCATTCCAGTGAACAAGAAAGTAACCCCAGCAGCGATAGAATGTCTTTAGACACTTGCCAGTAGGCTGCTAAACAAAAGGTCCACAGAATCCATCAGCCATTCCGGGGAGGCAGCTACAACACTCAGCTTCCATAAAGATCACAACCTTGAAATGGAGTGATTCAGAGCTGTCCTACAGGGTTGCTTTGAGCCAGCATCGATCAATGGCAACCAACAACAACAGCCAACTTCAACTTCTAAAAACCATTAAAGTGATTCGGATGTAAGACTGAGCAGAACGGTCCCTTGGGGTTCCAAAACTGTTACCTCTTTATTGGAATACATCTCCCATGTTTCTTCCTGTTTTCCTGAAGTAAGACATCCCCCGAACATAAGATCTACTTACAGTTTTGCCTCTCACTGAAATATAAGACATCCCCCCAAAAAATAAGACCTCCCAGAAAATAAGGCCCCCCAGAACTACCGTAACTCTGGACTCTGGACCATAGAGGCGGGTGCCGCCGAGCAGCTCCCTGTTGGCCACAGCACAGCCAGAGCAGACAGGAAGTGTGAGGTCTCTTTTAATAAAACAATAAACAATAAATGTGTACCATATTCTTTTTCATGGAAAAATAAGACATCCCCTGAAAATAAGACCTACCGCATCTTTGGGAGCAAATATTAATATAAGACACTGTCTTATTTTCGGGTAAACAGGGTAGTAGCTGGTGGTTTCAAACTGTTGCTGTCAGTTAGCAACCAAATGCATAATCCACCAGGGGTCCTCACAACAGCATGATACCCCAAAAATGGGTAATTAAAGCTCCAAAGTCCTACTTAGTACAGGAAGTGAAACTGCCTTCACTCCTGACTTAGGCTGCTAACCACAAGATCAACAGTTTGAAACCACAATCCGCTCCCCAGAAGAAGAACAAGGCTTTCCTGTAAAGAGTCTTAGAAACCCACAAGGCAGTTCTATGTGCTGTCCCACAGGGTCATTATGAGTTGGAATCAACTCAATTGAGGGGAGTTAATGAATCCCCCAAACGGTAAAGGCCTTTGGAATTGTATGTTGGGTTCAACCAAATCAAAGGCCAATATTCAGAGTGCTTTTTAGGCTTTCAGGTACATTTGCCAAGACAAGGGATTTGCACAGTGTACAAGATAACTAAAGGAAGACAGCTCATTTATTTCACTACATGGTAATTTGCAAAAAGTTAAATGTTGGAAGGCATTTACCAAAAGGAACAGAGAGAGGGAGGGGACCAGAGAGGGAGAGAGGGAGATTCATCTGGAGCTAATTGAAAGGTTGGCAGTTTGAACCCACCAACTGCTCCAATGGAATAAGACCTATCGATCTGCTTCCCCTAACGATTCCAAACCAAAATCAGTGCCATCCAGTCCATAGTGATCCGGTAGAAGTTACGCTGGTGGGTTTTCAAGATTGTCACTCTTAACGGGAGTAGAAAGCCTCGTCTTTCTCTTGAGCAGAAGCCGGCGATTTCAAACTGCTGACCTTGCAGTGAGTAGCTAATGTGCAGCCCACTAAGTGACCAGGGCTCTTTGTTCTCTTTCCCCACAGGGGATTTTCATGGTCGACATGTGATATGCTGGCACGTAAAAACAATCAGAATCATCTTCATTTCAGATCATGGATCCCTAATAGTTACACATTGGGCTGCTCACTGTAAGGTCAGGCATTCAAAACAATCAACTGATCGTCCAGAGAAAGACAAAGATGAGGCTTCCCACTTACATAAAGAATTTTAGGCATTTCTACTCTGTCCCGTGGGGTCTCAATGCGTCAGATTCTACTAGATGGCAGTGAGTTATTTCCTTGCCCATGCCCAGGCTCCACCCTTGATAAAAATTATCTGATGGGCTCACTTCTGATTTAAGACAGCAAAACCAAATACATTTGCATATGGACGCACGCTTGTCTGCCCATTTGGAAAAGAGAGTTGCATCTCAAACATCCAAAGTGGTGCCTCTTCTCTAAGAAACAAGTTGAAAAGATGGGAGGAACATAACACTACTCTGCTGGAAATCCTTAACGGTGGGGAAGACATGCTTCTGTTAGTAAAGTTTTTAGGAGCCACAAAAAATAAAGTTTGAATAATGAACGCCTAGTATAAGGAAAAGAGGCAAGAATCTTGAAACAAACAGCCTGCGGTCTCCTTCCCCCTACTATCAATGTGAGCACATTTTAACCCATAACCTCTCGTCACCTAGGTTCCTCACCAATGTAATGCCACTTTGTATTGTGAACGTTGGATAAGGAAATGCTATTGTTGTTCTTGTGATTGTTGTTCTTGGCCACCACGTCTGTTCCAATTCATAGCGGCCCTATGCACAACAGAATGAAGGACTGCCCCGTCCTGTGCCGCCTTCACAATTGCCCTGATGGTTGGATCCACTGTTGCAGCCACTTGTGTCGATCCTTCTCCTGGAGGACCTTCCTCAGTTCTGCTGGCCCTCCACTGTACCAAGCATGATGTCCTTCTCCAGGGACATGCCCAAAGTATGTAAGACAAAGTCTCACCATCCTGGCCTTTAAGGAACAGTCTGGCTGCATGTCATCCAAGACAGACTTGTTTGTCCTTCTGGTAGTTCATATTTCATATTTCTTTACGCTGATTTAAGACAGAAAAACCAAATACATTGGCATATGTTCCTATTCAAGATTCTTCCCCAGTACCACAACTCGAATGCATGGATTCTTCTTTGGTCTTTCTTATTCAAAGTCCATTGTATCCAAAAGAATGGGGGTGGAAGGAGTAAAAAATTCACTCTTATCGGGTCTACTCCAATTTAGTGACCCTAACGGACGAGTAGAACTTCCCCCTTTGAGTTTCTGGGGGAGAAGAACCCGTTGTCTTCCTCCCATGGAGTGACTGGGGGTTTTGAACTGCTGACCTTGAGGGCAGCAGCCCAAGTTAGAACCCACTCTGCCACTAGGACTCCTTCATGTATGAAAATTCCCTTTGAAATTAGCAGAAACATTGAAAAACAGCAGGTAAAAGGTGCAAAATGGTACCATCCAAGCTGGGACACTCAGTTTTATAGTTGCTCAGATTATTACTTCCCAAAAGAATTTTCTGAATATTTTCAGTGGACATTAGCAAAAAAAACTCATTGATTCTACTCCTGATCCTCAAAGGCAACACTCAGCTCCTAACGTGGACTCTTTTTTTTCCTCATAATAACAAATTACACACGATGCATTGCCTACTTCCAGTAAGCAAGAGAAAAGAAGCCATTGACAGCTCAGTTATTAGTTTGCTTGGGAACAATCCATAACACCTTAAATTTAAGAGGATTTCGTGAATGCGGCAACTCTGTTAATTGGATCAAGAGTAAGGGGAAGATTTAGGGAGCCACCCATGGATGCTTGAGTGATCACAGCAACTATGAGTCTCTAATTAATGGACAAACTGTCTTCCTTCAATTAACTCCAGTGCATTCTGTCCTTTACCAAATGTCATTTAGGAGACAGACACCCTCAAGCATTGGCTGTAGTCTCCAAAAATCACAAGATGACAAAGTACCATGGAGAATTGGGGGGTCTCTGTACAGAAACCCAGACAGACACTCATACATAGATTGTTATTTCTTAAGCAAGGTTGGTACTTATCCAAAAGCTAAATAATGTCTCTAAACATGGAGTGTCATTTGGGGCTTTGGATTGTTGCTGTGTTTTTGGGGGTTGAGTCAGATGTCAGGGAAAGAAAAAAAAATCTCCCTCAAGCCAAATCAATAACTTAAGCTTTCCCTTTCTTAATTTTCTCTCATCCTTCACAATCTGGCCCATGCGCTTAGGAGCCAAGGCAATTCATTAAAGGCATGAGGAAAGAACAATGAGTGGGGTGAAGCTTTAAAGAAATGAGTTCTCCAGTCTCCAAGATTTCCTGATGGGCCTCCAAGAGCACATTCTGATACAAGTGGAAACTGTGTGTCCCGAATCGGGGTTTCCTATTGAAACCTGTGGTGACCTGCAGCGGCCGGGCTGATGGACATTTAAGCCAACTGACGAGAACCAAGACAGAAAGGAAAGGAAAGAAACCCTCCCACATTTTTCGGTAAGTCTTGTCCTCACAAAAGAGTTTGGAAACAGAGTTAGGGGATTCAAACAAAAGAAAGGGCCTTTGGTTTGTTTTCCTCTGGGTTATGCCAATTGATTCATCAGGTCCAGATATGTGGACAATGTGATGTATCAGGAGCATTTCCCCTCCAAGGGCATACTATAGCTTCGCAAACAAATCAAAACGTTCTACCAGTTCTTTTCTTCTTCTAGAGTACATGGACTGCATTAAGCAAGTAAAGGGGCACATCAATAAAACTGCCACCAAAAGTTCCCAAAATTATTTGGCCTATTGTCCTGGTTTCAGGAAAAATAAATAAATAAATTGCTCCGTGTCCCTGGCAATTAAAAACTTGTATAATACAACCCATAACCCAGGGTAAAGTGTAGGCATCTGTTTTTGCAGCCCTGCTGAATTGTTCTAGCACCCCCACCCCCACCCTCAGAGTGGTGTCCCCCACTTTGAGAAGCTTCCCGTTCTGTCTAAATGTAGATTCCCATCTGGACAGTTAAGACTTGCTATAATATAATGATAACTGTAATGGCGAATGTTTATTGAGTACTTGTTAAAAGCTAAATGTTTTATTAGTTATTCATTAAATGATCAATGATTACTTCATGAACCTTCCAAACAATCCTGTCAGTGCTCACAGATGTGAAAACAACGAAGGCTTCACAGGGTTAAGGAGCAGAGTCAGAATTCAAACGCAAATGCTTGCTGGGGGGCGGGGGGGGCCGTTAGAGACGTTTGAAAATGTATATGGGTAGAGAGACGAGAGGTACAGAGAGTTCACAGGCTCAGCTACTAACCCAGAGGCTCAACGTTGGAGTCGACCAGAGGCACCTCCTAAGAAAAGCCTGGTCTGCTTCCAAATAATAGCCATTGAAAACCCTAGGAACGCAGTCTAGTCTAACAGACAATGGGGTCACTGTGGATCAGAAGGGACTTGATACCAACAGGCTGTAAGGTACTGTGGAGAAAAATGAAAGGGAAATACAGGAAATCGTGTGTGTGTGTGTGTGTGTGTGTGTGTGTGAGTGTAAAGGGCCAGACAAAGGAAAAGGGGCCACTCATCAAATCCAGAACTCCAAGTATACTCCAAATCACACACATCCACCCTAATTACTGTGACCCTCAGACATTTCATTCCTTCAATACTTGATCTCAACTCTGGCACCATTCCCCATGGAGGCCTTCAGGTAGGACACACTTGGCCTTCCCTGGAAACCCTGGAGCAGTCTTTACCTTCTCCTGAGGACTGGCTCCCAAACCACTGTTCAACACTTACTGCTGCTGCAGCTGACTAGAATCCTCACTATCCAGGTCTGAAACTGAACACCCCACTGTGGCTCAGCGGGTAGTCAAACAATAGGCCTCTTGAATGACCAATAACACAGGGACTTATGTGCTTGATAGACCGTGTAACCACAGGAGCTCAAAAGCATTTGCCTCAGGAGCTCAGGGGCATTTGCCCTGGGATAAACCCCAAGAAGCAAGACTTGCTAGGGAAGAAGGGTAGATGAAAAAGTTAAACATGGGGAAGGAAATGGGAAGAAAACCGTTACAAGATGGGCGCTACAATCCATGTCATGACGTGAAATGTATATAAATGATTGAATGAAAACCCAATTTGCTCGGAAAAGCTTCACTCAAATGACAATAAAGACAAGCAAACAAACGGACTGCCACCCGTGGACTCTCCCTTCTAGGTACCGAGTGCTTTTGCTTCTACGTTCTTTCACAATTCGACTATCTGCAGCAAAAATCGTACTTTCATAGATGGCTCAGAATGCTTTGTGTAAAGATGGGAAGCAAGGTTTCTCTCCATAGCGCCCCCACTGAAAAAAGGAAAGAACATTTCAAAAGAGAGTATCTCCCCCAAAGATGGCACGAACCCAGAAGCAGCTGGGGGACGTGTAGTTTCCACCTTGAGATGCACTCAGAGCACTCACGGGAAAACAAGCCACCCGTCACAAAGGGGGAGGAAAGAAACCAGAGGGTTATCTACCTGCACAGGGAGCTAAGGCTTTTAAATCCTATACTTGTCCTTGTGAGATGCGGGAGGCAATAAATTGAGTTTCCTTAGAACATACTGTTTTTTGAAGCTTAGCTCCCTGAATCCATGTGACAAATAAAACCTGCTGGAACCAAGAGAAAGTGACTTATTCTAGAAATATTTATTGAGTTCGTTTGAGCAAGGCTCTATTATGAACAATGAAGGAAAAGCAGAAACAAATATGGCAGTGATTGCTTTTCAAAGGGTAGACAAACAGCCACAAATACCACCCCCACCCCCCCTCCAAGGCAGTGAACAAAAAGCTAAGAGTGCCCTGGGAAATCAAAGAAAGAAAAAAGCTACGTCCAGATGGGTGATCAAAAGGCAACCCAGCCTATCCCCAGCAGCTCAGAAGCGAATCACGTAGCTGTCTACTACCTGTGGAGTATCATAGATTGTCTTTTTTCCATGACTTTGGGTAGAGGTGAATCCCTGCATGGTAAGGTTCGAGTCCATCCAAAGATACCTTGAAAGAAAGGCCTGGTGATCCACGTCCAGCCAGTGAAAACCCTAAGGAACCGTGGTTCTCCCCTGACACACAGGAGGTCAACATGAGTTGGAATCAGTTCGATACAACTGGATGTTTGGGGGTTATAGGGTGAAGGTAGAAAAGAAAAGTTGGGCATATTTCGAAGCCAGACAATTCCCACCAACTCATTTACACTCACTCTGACTTGAGCCACTCTTACCTCATCCAGGCTGCGTCCATATCCCCACGTTGGGTCTCCGAGATTCTGCTCTTGCCCTCTCCGTTTTCGTATCAACAGTGAAGTCATAGTAGCTCTTTTACAATCATCTCATTCGGTTGCTCTAAATGGCTCTCCATCTCAAGAGAGACACTAGCTCTTTCCCAGAAATGTGGTGCCTTGCTGGATCATTACACATCCACCTAGTAACTTCTTTGACCTCATGTCACTAAATTTATGCACCAACCAAAAAAGCTGTTGATGAAGAAATGGAAGAACTCTACCAAAGACTTCGGTCAGAAACTGGTCAAACATTCTATCAAGATGCCTTGGTAGTGATTCGTGATGGGAATGGAAAATTACCCAAAAAAGGAAAGCACAGTCGTTGACAAATATGGTCTTGGTGATATCAACGAAGCTGGAGATCACATGATAGAATTTCACAAGATCAACGACTTACCAAAAAAGGCAAATACCTTTTTTTCCCCACACAAATGGAGAATAGTCATGTGGACTTCTCCAGATGAAATACACAGAAATCAAATTGACTGCATCTGTTGGGAGACACACTATGGAGGAAGCTCAACATCAGCAGCTAACACCACGCCAGGGGCTGACTGTGGAAAAGTTACGATGTGTACGTTCAGGTGAAAGCTGAAAGAAATGAAACCCACTCCGCAGGCGCCCAAAGAAGCCCTTCAGTCTATCCCACCCACATTCTGAGACCGTCTCAAGAACAGATCTGACATCACGAACACTCGTGGCAGAAGAGCCGATGGGCTGTGGGGGGGCATCAAGCACACCATTCATGACGAAAGCCAGAGGTCATTCAAAAGACAAGACAGCAACCACAAAAGATCAAAATGGATGTCCGAAGAAACTCCGAACCTGGCTCTTAAGAGCAGAGTCTCCCGTCAAGAGTATTGACGATATATTCAATTATATTCAATAGGATTTTTAACTAGAAATGCACAAAACAAAATGTGTCCGTATGAAAAGAAGCATGATGGAAGTTTGCCCAAGATTATCAATAGTTCTAACATGTGATAAGGCATTATCAAGTATGAAGGGGGGCGGGAGGGAATAAAGAAAAACTTGCAAAACTATCAATAACACTCATTTTAATAAACTACACTGGAAGAAAAACTAAAGTCTCCTACACTCCACAGAAAGTTTGGTAACAAAATCAGGGTTTGAGAAGCCCAAAGCAGGACGTGAAAAACAAACAGAAAAGTATGATAAAGGTGAGCGGGGCATTTAATTCCTAAAGATAAACTATTTTCATAGATTTTGTGATGTTGGTGATATTTCTTGGCTTTTCAAGAGTTGGGATTTGTTGGGGTTTTCTGTCTCTTTCTACATATTTCCTATCCTACTTGGCTCTCTCTTTTGTATTGGCTTAAGGCCTCGGCATCCTTAACTACCTCCTCTGTGTAGGTTCACAAGCACACACAAGGAACGAAGATGCTATCCCACCCTTCTCCCCAGGACGTACACAGTTGCTTTCTTGGTGGCCGCTGGGCCGCTCAAGGTGTCCGATTCAGAGCTGGACTTATCCATGATGCACCGTGCTTAGGGCCTACAGACTTTTCTAAGACTACAAAAATATTCATTTCAGAACCAGAATAAAAATTATGTTATAATGATTCTAGCCTGTATTTTATTGTTGTTTGTGACAACACAGTTGTAAAATACTTTCACGTTCAATATTTTTTATGGAGGAATGGGCCCCAAGAAGGCTCAAGTGACAAAGCCCATGCTGCAGCCCCCATCCATTCTGCCCCCCAACACACACACACACACCCCACGCCAAGTACACTAAAGGCTTCCTGGTGGCGTAATGAGTGCCGCCTGCACAGCCTCCACATTAGGGGATCAAGAACAGCTTGAGTTCATTTAAACAAAACCTACCATTACTAACAATTTCTGCTTCCCATATCCCCAAACTACATGAGGCCTGCATGAGGTATTTCACTCGCGAACAAGGCTCCTCCTCGTTGCTTTGTACAATAGCCCACGAATGTTTCAATGCACTTTGTCTTTGGACCTCCCATCGAAGCTATTCAGCAGGGCAAATAACAAAGGACAAACAGAAAGACATAGACTGCCATCCTAATCTTTCAATATTTGGTCAATTAGAAGGCACCATCCACATCTGAAAGAAGAGGGAATTCTAGGGGATTATGGAGATAATGGCAAATACAGCGTGTTTGGGAGCTAGTTATTATTTTCCCATGTCACTCATGACTGGCTTGTTATGTGCTCATAAACATCCTCAATGCCCTAAGATTCCTAACGACTCTGGGACCATTTATAGAAATGTAAATGCTGCCATTGTTAAACATATTCTAATGAGGCAAAATGCCACCACTGCATATGCGTTCAAGCAGCCCAGGCTTCTCTCGGCTATTCTTTTTGTAGCAGGAGCCTCTGTGATGCAGGGGTGAAAGCACCCTGCTGCTAACCTAAAGGTTGGCAGTTTGAAACCATCAGCCGCTCTGTGACAGTCTGCTTCTAGAGACACTTTGTTGTTGTTGTTGTTGCTGCTGCTGCTGCTGCTGCTGTTAGGTGCCATCGAGTCGGGGCTGACCCATTGCAACCCTATGCACAAAAGAACGAAACATCGCCTGGTCCTCTGCCATCTTCACGGCTGTCCCTGTGCTTCAGCCCATGGGTGCAGCCACTGTGTCAACCCAACTCTTGAGTGAATTCCCCTCCTTCACTGTCCCTCCACTTTACCAAGCATGATGACCTTAGCCAGGAACTGGACTCTCCTGACAACATGTTAAAAGGATGTGAGATGAAGTCTTGGCGTCCTTGCCTCTGAGGAGCACTCTGGCTGTACTTCTTCCAAGACAGATCCTTTTGTCCTTTGGGCAGCCCAGGGTACTCTCAGTAGTCTTTACCAGCTCCACAATGCAAATGCAGCCCTTCTTCCTAGGCCTTCTTTATCCAGTGTCCAACTTTCACATGCCAATGAGGTGGTTAAAAATACCATGACCTGCAAGGGTCAGGTGCGCCTTAGTCTTCAAAGGACCAGCCTTGCTTTTCAATGCTCTGAAAAGGTCTTGTGCAGACCTCTGAGAAACGCTCAGAGCCTTAGAAATCCTTTGGGGGCAGTGCTACCTTGTCCTCCTGTAGGGTCACGACTAGGTCAGAATTAACTGATGGATAATAAATTCGGCTTGGGGGTTCTTTCACCTTCATAGAAGCAGATCATCAGACCTGTACTCTGCAGCACTAGTAGGTGGGTTGAAACCTCCCACCTTGCATTGAGCAGCTGAGGGCAAACCCAGGTTTTGCCACCCCGGGTCCTGTCATAGATGCTCAAAATTATTTGTTGGCAGTAGAATTAATGAATGAGTATTTTAGGTCAGAGCATCTCTCAGGAACTCAGCCACAGGAACTGATGGTGATGAAAACATTCCTCATCATGATGAAGCAAATGATAATGACACAAATGTCAGTCCTGTGACATTATAACCAGTTCAGAGGAAGGGACTGGGCTGTGCTCCCTCTTTGAGTCCGTAGTAAGGAACAGATTCGTACAGGGCCTCATGGTCAAAGCAGCCAGCCTCATTACACAGCAGGGAATAGTGTCTACAAAGTCAAATTCTGTATAAGGGGGGTCAGTACATTGCATTCCTCATTATGAAACTGCCAATGAACCACTTGGCTAATGGTCCACTAAAAATCAAATATCATCTGAATAGTATTTGTGCCCAAGATATTTACCCCAACTCTATACAAAAATAAAAAGATACAACGAACACGTATCAAGCCTTCCTCTAAATTGTGCAGCTGTTAACGTTTCTTCACTGCCTTTACATTGTCTCCTCCTCCTCTTTCCAAACAGCACACACGCACGCAAAGAGGAAGAGAAGAAGACCAGGCAGCACAAATGGACAATTTAGATGAAGGGGACATAGGTGTTCATTGAATCTCTTTGTATTGTTGTAAAAGTTAAAATTTTCAAAACAAAACTTGGGGAGGGAACATTGTTCAGTAATGTTATATGGAGAAATGTCTGAAGATCTAAAAATAGCATCTGTGCTTGTAGTAAGTGTCAAAAGTACATTTAACAAGGCACAGGCCTTCCATTTGGGCCTATAGCCTCAGATGAAAACACAAGAGAAATGTTCGTACCAGAGGACATGGGGATAGCGCCCTCTAAAACCGTGAAACAAGGGACCGTCTTCACTTTGCAGGATTTCAGTGACATGATGCCTGTTTTCTTATTCCTACTTAGATAAAACTGCCTGTTTTACACATACACATTCATACATACTCTAAAAGTGTGGAACCTGGATCTCAGATCATTGTTTTAACTCAAAACCCTGTCTTTCATTGGAAACTGTCCCTTTTAAAGCTGGGGGGGGTTGTATGTTATGAGCCCAGGTGGCATAGTGGTTTCAGGGTGCGCTGCTATCAAGAAGGTCCATAGCTCAGGACCACTAGCCACGCCTCTGGAGAAAGACGAGGCTTTCTACTCCCGTAAACAGTTAGTCGTGGGGACCCACGGAGGAGTTCTGCCCTGTTCTAAAAGGTCTCCAGGAATCAATGGCCATGAGTTTGGTTGGGTTTGTTGCTGGTTTTGCTTTGAAATCTTCTGTTTACACATCGAGATGATCCCAGTGATTTGAGTCTAAATAAGTCATCGATTTTAAGAAGAAAGAAATCATAATCATAATCGTAGCCTCTTAGGCTGACAGTGGGGATAAGAAAGCATGGCCCCAGAGGGCAGAACTAATGTTCTATCAGTGGGAAGTACATTGGGGCTGATTTCAGCTCATTATGAAACTGAATGTTGCAGTGAGTGAATGCATCAAGAAATGATTGCCTGCCTGCGCAGGGTCCCCGCCTGTCAGAGGGGTTATCAGGAGGCAGGACAAGAATATTTTGATAAATTCTAATCTAGTCTTCAGTGCCTCAAGAGCCTAAGGTCCAAAGTAAAGAAGACTGGGTACATGCCTACAGATAGGAACTGGAATCACAGGGAATCCAGGTCAGATGACCCTTTCAGGACCAGTGGTGAGAGTGGCGATGCCTGGAGGGTAGAGGGAATATGCGGTAGAAGGGGGGAACTGATTACGAGAATCTATGTATAGCCTCCTCCCTGGGGGATGGAAAGCAGAGAAGAGGGCAGAGGGAGACGCCAGACAGTGTAAGATATGACAAGATAATAATAATTTATGAATTATGAAGGGTTCATGAGGGAGCGGGGAGTGGGGAGGGAGGGGGACAAATGAGGAGCTGATATTAAGGGCTCAAGTAGAAAGCAAATGTTTTGAGAATGATGAGGGCAACAAATGTACAAATGTGCTTGACACAATGGATGGATGGATGGATGGATTGTGATAAGAATTGTACGAGCCCCCAATAAAATGATTGAAAAAAGAAAGAGAAACCGCAGAATCGTCTGACTAACTGGAGATGAAGAAAATCAGCTCTCTCTGCAGGAGGCACCATGCTTTTAAACTTGAATATTATTGACTCATTGACTCCATGGCAGTGAGCTTGGCGTTTGAGATCACTTCTTTAGGCTTCCCTAGGTGGGCCCATGGCTAAGTGCTTAACTGCAAACCTAAAGGTTCGTGGTTGGAAGCCACCCGAGAGATCAGAGGTGCCTGGGAAGGAAGCTGACGATGTGCTTCGGAAAGGTCACGACCTCACAGCCCGAATGGCACAGTTCTCCTCTGTACCCCTGGGGTCACCCTACATCGGAATCAACTTGGCAGCAACTCACAGCAACAGACCAGTCACGTAACCAAAACAACAAAGCGTCTTTCTTGCCATCAGAAACCAAAATTGTAGCATCTATTTTTTAAATCTTAGGATAGTCATACAACGGAATATAGCTTTGAGATAAAAAAGGGGAAGGAAAAGAAAACCCACTACCAATTCACACAATCACATGGGCGTATGTCAAAAACGTTCTGCAATAGAAGAGAGATAAGAGAATACATATGCATACAATATGGCTCCATTTAGATTCATTTCCAAAACAGGCAGAAACAACCTGACAGAAATCAGAAGATGGTTATACAGGGATACAGGAGTCTGAGAGGACATGGGCACAAGGGGACTTACTGGGGAAATATAAATGTTCTAGATCATGTTCTGCAGTGGTCTATATATCCATGCCAGCAAAACTCATCAAACTGAACACTTAATATATATGCACTTTATTGTCTATGTAAAAGTCCTCCATAAAAAAATCAAAGTAAATTTTTAAATAATATTTACTTTAAATCATCTGAAGAGTTCACTACTTACCAAGTGGTTTCTTTTTACTGCAGAACATTATTGCCCCAGACTATTTTTCACCAGGCCTACATAAGACACAGGAAAAAAAAATGCATAAGGTTAATATTTTTCAGCCTCTCATGAATCATGTATTTATCCTACTAAGAAGTCACTGATACCGTAAGAGACTTATCAGATTTCAATTTAACCAGATAAGCCCGGCCACCGCCACACCTTCTCCCCTCCACCACTCCCACTACCCTCTCCCACTTCCCCCTGCCTGGTCTTTGACAGCAGTTTGCAGCTGAGAACTGTCTACTGAACAGGGATTGTTTTTCTCCTGCATTCTTGCTCCAAAGCCAGCCTTGAAGAGTCCTCTTTACAAAGTTCAGTGACATCTTGTCCCGCCACTCCTTAATACCCGATCAGCACCTCCCATTGCCTTAACAAAAGTGATGACCTCCAACAACCAGCTATCGTTCATTACCAGCTCTGACTTACGCCAACCTTATGCATAATATACTGAGCTATTGTCCAGTCATGCACTTGATCCTGCTCACCTCTCTAGCCAGGTTTCTCGGCACGCCTTCATGGCACCCACCACTCCTTGCACACCTTCAAACCTACACCACAGAAATACTGGATCCAAGCAGATTCTAGCCTTACTTCCAACCCCTTCACCCGACTAGATCCTAGTCATCTTTCTGTTAACTGACACTACTTTCTCCCAGAGACATTCCCTGATCACCGCCCCTGCAATGAGGGATAGAAGTCCCCTAGAGCCTTGTACGGCCCAATCCAGAGAACTTCTATCACCCTAGAATATATTACCTAGTTCATTGGTTCTCTTCCCATTAGACCACCAAGCAGGGATCATATCTACCTGGCTTATATTTGTATCTAAAATATCTAACAAATGCTCCGTACATAGTGATGCTTGATAAACACTAAAAGAATGGAGAAAAAAAACATGAAGAACATCATCAATAGCTACAAAGTATGGAGCAAAGGTATCCAGACTCTAGAAGCCACTTCCCTTTGAGCAAGTGTCCCTTCCCAGAGCCCACCCCCCAGTGGCATAACAGCTTCGATCTGCCTTCCCAAGCTGTGGCAGTCATCCTGTTCTTGGCTGTTCCCTCCCTCTTGCTGTAATGTGCTGCAAGCAAACTGGAGAGCAGGAGAGAGCCCATCAGAAAGCACTGCAGGTAGAAAAGAAGATCCACATAACGGGGAATCCAGACAGATGACCCCGTCAGGACCAGAGGTGGGAGTGGCGATACCGGGAGGTTGGAAGGAGGGTGGAGTAGAAAGAGGGAACTGATCACAAGGATCTACAAATAACCCCTTCGCTGGGGGATGGACAGCAGAAAAGTGGGTGAAGGGAGATCTCAGACAGTGTAAGACATGACAAAATATTAATCATTTATAAATTATCAAGGATTCGTGAGGGAGTTGCAGGGAGGGGGTGAAAATGAGGAGCTGATGCCAAGGGCTCAAGTTGAAAGCAGATGTTTTGAGAATGATGAGGGCATCAAATGTACAAATGTGCTTGACACAATGGATGGATGGATGGATTGTGATCAGAGCTGTAGGAGCCCCCAATAAAATGATTTAAAAAAAAAAAAGAAGATCCACCAAGATGTTTTGAGATCAGGTCTTCCTGTGAAACAGAACGTGATATGTGACCAAGTGAAGGGCTTCATCCATTAAGAGCCTTCTTTGTCCGTCAATAACATGCACGACTGCAAGAACAGGAGAAGGTGTGGATTCTGTGCTAAGGGCATCTGCATCTGGTGGCCCCATCTGGCCCGAGGAGAAAAGCTCATCAGCAAATTCTAAACCAACTTGTTAGGGCTTGAAAATTCTCTCTGGGGACACCGTCAACGTGTACTGTTTTCCTGGGCTCCGAGTCCCCGGAGCAGGGGACAGGGAAGAGCCGTTCTTTAAGCAAGATGGCAAAAGGAACTCTACCCTCTGACAGATGGCAATGAAAATTCAGGCAGGACAAAGAAATGCAATCTCTCAAGTGGTTTATAAAGAATACTGGCCCTGACAAGCTTACCTCTGTCCTCCTCTGCTTACTAGATCAATTTGAAAGATTGACATTAGCAGATAGCCAATACAAAAGATAAATCTGCATATATTTGCGTAACAGAAAGATAGCTGAAGACAAACTGTCCGTTTAACTTCTGCCCTCTCTCGTTTTTTTAGCTCTTCCTGAAAGGACTTCTCATTTTTGTAACTGACAACCTAACACCAAACAATACCATATCCTTCCTAAAATTATTTTTAAAGCATCCAGATGGCGCTTAACTCTCAATTTCCCTAATACCACTTTCCAAAGTGGTTTGGAAATCCCTTAGATATTAAACGAATCCATTTTTTCATGTTAGTCATTTTGGTTTGTGTCAAATGGTCTCTATTTCAAAACCAATCCTAATGCTTTTACTCACAAAGCTGTACGTCCATCCCAAACTTAAGAATTGGCATGTTAAATCCATTTGTAGGGAGCAATGATCCTTTGGGAATATTGGATGGAGGAGCTTCTCATCCGAAGGTAGCAGCTGCTAGTCTCCCTCGGAGGAAGTCAACTCTTGTTTTTCTGTTTTCTCGTCAACTCACCAAAAGGCCGGGCAGCCACCTGCTTCACTTCTGAAGGATGTTGAAGTGAAGCAAAAGTCATCTTTTGTTGAAGTTGGGGATCCGCGCAGGTCTAGGGAGATAGAGTGAACCAAAGCAGGTAAGAGAAAAAGGTTTACGAAAGTGCAATCGAGATCTTGAAGAGGAAATTGACATTAAAGCAAGCAATACTTTCATGGATACATCCTCCCTTCTGTTAAATCACCCCAAAGAAGCCTAAGATTAGTCTAGACACTAGACTAAGCAAAGGAAATGGTTCAAGGAAATCTTCTAGATGGCTCCTAGCTTATCCTTGGCTTCATCTTATGTAAGAGATTAAAATAGTAGCTTTCTTGCCTGAAACTTCTTGGGTACTTTTATAAAAGAAATGAAGGAAAAACAGGAAGAGAGAAATACAGTATATAACAAATAATAGCGAGGAGCTTTACATAGACTAGCTTCTTTTTAAATGCATTTAGCAATTTTTTTAAAGATTGAAAATTACACTTCCATGAGGAAGTCATTGTCTTTCCATCTCAACTTTAGCTTTGAATCTTGGTCACAGAAACGAATTCTTCTAGGCAAAAGAAAACAGTTTGTAAGGGAGGCGGGGGAATAAGGCATTTCGTTACGCACACCTTGGGATAAGCGAGATAACACGACATTCAAGTTGGAAAAGCTACTTAAACAACACTGGGGGGAGACGGTCCTAGCCAAATGACGATTTCACAAGGAGGCCTCTTTTTAAGATAAAAATAAGAGCACATGTGTGCAGGCGGCAAAGAATGAAAATAGAGATTCCCTTTAGTGATCTGAGATCATTCAACAATCAAGCGATTACAGTATAACTAATTCCCCCAGCTCCACTTCCATGCTCACCACACAGCCTGCCGATAATAACTCGCTTTCCCACAGAAACCTGCCTACAGCGGAAAAAGACACTAGTCATCCTGAAGTGAACTTTCTGCACCTCCTGACAGTTACAGTGCACATTTTAAATAAATAAATTGCCATTTTTAGTTTATATTACCCGTATCCTAGACTAATATTAGGCTGCTCCAAATGTTATACCTGATTTTAATCTGCTGTGGAATAACAGTCTTAAATCTACAGGATACAAAAAAAAAAGATAAAATGAACTACAGGTTAGTTCACCAAGAGATCCCCAGTAAAGAGCCAGATGACCTATTCAAGGTGCAGTAGGAGGTGATGGTTGGAAGCTCATTCAACCCTTGAAGTCAAATAGCCCTGGTCTTGGATCTCTGCATATTCTACTCACTAGTTTGGTGACCTGGGTCAAATAAGCTGTAGACGAGAACAGAGTGAATACAATGAGCTTACTTTCTAGATGTTAGTCATTCTCTTGAAGGTT
>NW_022103905.1:8478333-8481097 GCF_000313985.2 Echinops telfairi
GATGGATTGTGATAAGAGTTGTACAAGCCCCCAACAAAATGATTTAAATATATATATATATATATTAGAATGATATGGAATATAACTGTTTCAAGATGTCTTGAAGGTAAGAGCAAATTGTCTCTGAGACGTCAAAGAAGGCATGTTTGAGATGGAGTGTGGAAGTTCTGGAAGGAGGCGGGGACAGAAACAATGAGATTGAAAATATGAGGTATCTAATAAAATGGGTTTTTGTTTTAAAGAAAATATGAAGCAAAGGAACTGGAGGAGAGTGGAAAAGAAATGGGAAAAAGAAGCATCCAGAGAAGTTGGGAATAGAGCAACAAAAGCCAGGGGAGTAGATTCCTGGGAATGCTCCTCCTTGCCCAGAGCCCGGCCCAGGTGGGGACCTCCTTGCCCCAACTCCCATGGCAGAGTTTAGAAGAAAGGAGTTCTCCACTGGGGGATCCTCTGGTTCCTTTGAGCAGTGGGTTCTCTCCATGCAGGCCAAGCTGGGCACAGGAAGAGAAGAGTCAATGCATCTTCAAGGACCCCAACTCAAGACCTCATCTGACATGAGGAATGTCTGCCTCTAGTGTTCTTCCAGACTACCTTCTCTACTCTCTTCATCCTCAGACTGTTTTGCTGTTGGGAAGCAGTCTCCTCTTGGGAGGAGAGAAGTAGGATAATATCATTTAAATCTGTACTGAGTCCTTTTTATTTCCTATCACTTAGGCGAGTCACTTTGGCCTTCCTAAGGCTCCATCTGTAAATAGGTAAAAAGGAGAGAAGAAGGCCCGAGCTGTCATGGGGTCAAATATGGGCGTTCATAAAATGCATTCTGGAAAACTCTCCTCCTCCCTAGTCGATCTCTTCTCTTCCAACCCTCTCCCTCGTTACTTTTTAACCTCTCAGCTTTTGGCTTCTGTTTCCCTCACTGTTTTTGAAAGGTCTTGCTGATGCATTTGCTTCCCAACTCAACCTACCTTTTTTCTGCAAACTCAACAAGAGGAGGAGGGATGGGCTCCCTGGAAAGCATCAGTATGGACTTAAGTCTTGAAAATCTACCTGTTTGAGCTGTGAGAGCTCTGAGGATGGAAAGCTGGGATGGCAGGCTCAGGGGACAAGGCCCCTTCTCTGCTCCCACGGCTTTTTATCTTCTCTGTCCCTAATCCTGGGCCTCTTTGCCCCCAGCTACTGGATTCCAAGAGGCTGGATCACAGGGCCTCAGTGAGTCCTCTCCCTGTGGATGTGGTGATCTTGTACTCTGACAATCCTGCCTACCAGACCAAGAACATTACCTGAGGCCCTGGACACAGGACCCTGAGTAGCAGGTGGAATAGCACGGTGCTCAGGCCCCGGGAAAGAAAATGTGGTTGGACAAGAAACTCTGAGGCCTGAGAAGTGTGACCAATCACAAAGAAGGGATGAATGCTAAGGAACAAGCCTGAATCTCTGTCCTTCGAGGGTGCCCCTTTGGGTGGGATGTGGGTAAGCAGGCCGATTGCCATGACAACACGCCCTGTGTCAGCACAGCACTGTGCTCTCTACCACTGCCAATAGTTGGCTTTTCTTGTTCTCAAAATGAGTCAGCAGCTCTTCCTTCGGAGGCACCTCCATGGCATGGGCAGGTATAGAAATCATTCTGATCATATTTGGTATCTCATTCAACAGCCACCTTGTTCGTAGGTAGGGGACGAAAGTAGAAGTGAAAACAAACGTGTGTGTATGTGTGTGAAGTGATGGTTGACCCGGCCAGATTTATAAACGGCTTAGCAATGACAATTCATTACCATGCCTCCACAATAAATTACTCTAGTTCCTGTATCATGTAGGTCGGGTTAAGTTTATTGTCGGTTGGCATGCCAACAGAAGCCTCTTTCTAGTCTGTTAGGCATGCAACCATGGCTCAGCCACAGCGTTCTAAAGCGGCACACTCATGCCCTCCATGCTTTTCCTTTGACCCTCCTGGGTTGCCTGCTGGTTTCTGGTTCTCCACCTTCCTCGCCAACTCTTGCTGCCTCCCGTGCGCTACCTCCCGGGCTGCCCGCCTCTCCCTTCTTTCTCTCCCAGACCTGCGTCTCCTCATTTTATCATCTTGCTTCCTCTTCTCACTTCTCCATTCTCACTTCTCACAGCCACGACAGAGTCAGCGGCCCAGGTTTGGTCTTGCTAGTTCTGGGAACTTGACCACGGTCCCCTCCTTCCGAAGACCTCCTTTTCTCATCTGTAAACAGGGACAGCGTAGCTCCCAGGATTGTGAGGAAAACGGAACGTCGAGATCGAAAGAAATTCCCATACCCCCTCCCCACGATAGTGAGTCCTTCGAAAGCCTACCAGTGGGGCCTCCTCAGACTGTGAGAAAGGACAGGAGGAAATCAGAAAGGGAAGATGCAGAGAAAGCTTGGGAGAACGGCAAGCGATCGATGAGGATGGAAAGAAAGAGTGACCCTTCTGAAACCAGAGAGGGGACTCACCAGGCCTACCCCATAGAGGATGATGCTACCATGAGCCCTTTTTTAAAGAATAAATAAATATTAATAAACACAAATGGAGGGACAGGCAAAAGGACCAGCACAAGGAAAAGCACAAGTGTATCAGAAGGCAGGGAGGGTTTGAGAAGCAATGTCCATCACCATGACCAGACTGAGGAAGGAAGGAGGGCAGTGTGGGAGCTGGATCCCGGAAGAAGTCATCATTGTCGTCAGTACCACTCACTGGATCCTTTGTGTTGTGCTAGGAAATTAATCCGTAATCTTCATACAGGGACTATCAAATCCATTTT
>NW_022103905.1:8481345-8482876 GCF_000313985.2 Echinops telfairi
TCCCCCCTCCCTCATGAGCCCTTGATAATTTATAAATTATTATTTTGTCATATCTTGGCCTGTCCAACGTCTCCCTTCACCCACTTTTCGGTTGTCCGTCAATGGGTTCCCTCTTTCCTACCCACTCTCCCTCTACGCTCCCAATATCGCCACTCACACCACTGGTCCTGTAGGGATCATCAGCCCTGGATTCCCCGTGTTTCCAGTTCCTATCTGTACCAGTGTACATCCTCTGGTCTAGCCAGACTTGCAAGGTAGAATTCATGTCATGATAGTGCAAATCCCCCATCTTAGTAGCACATCGTGGCTAGGGTTAAGACTGTTTCATGCTACAAGTAATGAGTAGGCAAAGATGTCTTTAAGTAGAAACATATTATGAACCCAGCCCCCTTATCCATCATTCTTGCTCCCTGTGCATCTCTATGCTACGACACAGTTTTTAGGGCAGTAACTCTCACAGCACGACCTGGCGTAGAGTCAAGGAACCAACAGATAAGTGGAGCTGATTTATAGACATGCTTGTGCAGCTAAACTGACAGCATTTAGAAATGGCTCAGATCTTGGGGTGAAGGACAAGAAGTAATCAGGGATGAGGTCCAGGTTTCTGGTTTGGGACACTCAGGGGATAGAAGTATCATTGACTAAGATAACAAATATTTCAAAAGGGTCGGGAGGGGGGAGATTTAGAAAGAGAAGCAGGAACTGGGTGGAGAAATTAAAAAATTAATTTTCAACATATTAGGCTGGAAGGGCCTCTGGACTAGTGGAAATATCTTCAGTGCTCAAAAGAAGACAGACAAAATTGTAGCCTTGTAATAATCAACACATGAGGAAGTATTAAAGTCATTGCAAGTTGATGATCTCACCCAGGAAAAACAGGAACGAGGGGGGCCAGGCAAAGACATAGGGTGAGGATGTCAGCAAAAGGCCAAGTACACAGGATAAGGGGAAACTCACCCCCAAAAGAAGGACCAGGGGAGAATACACTGGAAGGAAGGCTATGGCTTCCTCTAGGCACCTGCAACAGAGCCTGATGCAAGGTAGGTGCTGAGGAAACTTTAGTTGATGAAATAAAGGGAGCTTTCAAAAACACATTGGTCAAAAAATCTTAAATATTGTTAAGTCAAATAAGACTTTAGTCATGGATGGCAAACTACAAATACTGTTTGGAACACATGGGGGTCACCCTTTTCCTCTGCTATCATTTCATGAAAACTCGTGCACATTCACACTAGCTTCTAATTCTTCTCCATCCATACAAACATCTAGAATAGTTTTTAAAGTTTTATTTCAAGAAGTGTTCTAGAGGTGGAGCAAGACGGCCAAGGAAGTGCATGTCCTCATTGACTTCCCCAGGAGTTAGCCTCCGAAAAAACGAATAAAACTATGCACAGACTGAGACCACAGATGTCTGAATAGAAGCCGCGGTGTGGGGAGAGACCCAACTTGAGGAAAGTGAGATGGCAAAATAGAAGGGCATCTCTACCGACTAACATTATGAACTCACTCACTCATCAGTCTTTTTTTTTTT
>NW_022103905.1:8484736-8507395 GCF_000313985.2 Echinops telfairi
GGAATTTCATTTATCACGGTAGGGTCTAGAACCGATTAACCGCGATAAACGAGGGTTCACTGTAGTCCAGCTTCTCTGATCAATTGCTCAGTGTATATATTGAATAAGTGTGATGAGAGCAGAGAACCCTGAGGCACACCATTCCAAGCACTATTTTCGTCTTCTGTTCACACAACTGTCTCTTGATCCATGAGCAGGTTCCAAATGAGAAGACTGTAGTGTTCTGGAATTTCCAAATTTCTTGGTATAGATGAGTGAGGGCTTCCAGGGCTTCATCAGCTTGTTGAAACATTTCAATTCGTGTTCTGTCAATACCTCAAGTTCGTTGTTGGCTGATGCCTTCAGTGCAACTTGAACTTCTTCCTTTAGTGGCATCAGTTCTTGCTCATGTGCTACCTGCTGAGATGGTTGAATGTCAACTAGTTCTTTTTGGCACAATGATGCCGTGCTCTTTCCACCTTCTTCCTACATCACTCAATAGTTTTTCCCAAAGAATTTTGAATTTTTTTCTTAAGTTCTTTCAGTTTAAGATATGCTGACATGGTCTTCCTTTTTGGTTTTCTAACTTTCTTAAGTTCTTTCAGTTTAAGATATGCTGACATGGTCTTCCTTTTTGGTTTTCTAACTTTATGTCTTTGAACATTAAATTATAATACTTTGGCTACTCAAGCTGCCCTTTGAAATGTTCTGTTCACCTCTTTGATGTCATCATTTTTCCCATTTGCCTTAGCTACTCTACAATTAAGAGCAAGTTTCAGGGTCTTTTCTAACTTCCACTTGGATCTTTTCTTTCTTTCCTGTCTGTAAATGACCTTTTATGTTCTTGATGTGTGGTATTCTGGATGCCATCCTACTGCTCAGCAGGTGTTCTATTACTAGTTTACAATGAATCAAATCTGTTCCTGTACTATTCTTCAAATTCAGATGGGATAGACTTAAGGACATCTATTGGTTCTTGGAGATTTGTTTTCATTTTCTTCAGCATCAACCTGAAGTTACATATGAGCAATTGGTGGTCTGTTGCACATTCAACCGCTAGCATTGCTTTAGCTTTTGATACTGAGATTCTCCAGCCTCTCCTCTCGAATGCAGTCGATTTGATTTCTGTGTACTCCATCTGGAGAATCCCACATATACAGTCGCCTCTTCTGTTGTTGAAAAGGGCCCTTGCGATGCAGAAGTCCCTGATCTTTCAAAAGGCTATTGTGCGATCTCCGGTCTTGTTTCTATCACCAGAGCCATATTTTCCAACTACTGTTCCTTCCTCTTTGTCTGTATTGCAATCACCAAACATGATCAATGCACCTTGATTGCATGTTTGATCCGTTTCAGACTGAAGATGTTGGTAGAATTTTTTAATTTCTGCATCACTAGTTTTAGTGGTTGGTGCATAAATTTGTACAATAGTTATATTGACTAGACTTCCTTGTATGCAGATAGACATTATCCTATCCCAGACAGCACTGTACGTCAAGATAGATTTGGAAATGCCCTCGCCGACAAATGCGAGGCCATTCCTCTTGAATTTGTTGTTCCTGGCAGAAGAAACCATATGATGTGCTGATTCAAAATGGCCTGTCCCAGTCTATGTCAGCTCACCAACACCTAGAGTGTTGAACTTTAGGGTTCCATGTCCTTTTTGACAACTTCCCATTTTCCTCGGCTTATACTTTCCAAGTTCCAATTACTAATAGATGTTTGCAGCTGTTTCTTCTCATCATCAAATAAAAGTTCCAAATGAAAGTCTTCTCATCCACCAATGAAAGTCCCAAAAGCTTCATTCCATCTGAGTCATGATGGTCTACTGATGCTCAACTTTAAGAAGGCAGTTCAAAAAAAAATGAGGAGCTGATACTAAGGGTCCCAGTACAAAGCAAATGTTTTGAAAATGATGATGGCGATATATGTACAAATGTGCTTGACACATGGATGGATGGATGGATGGATTGTGATCAGAGCTGTATGAGCCCCCAATAAAATGATTTTTTTTTAAAGGGCAACTCTTCTTCAGTCATATGTTGAGTGCCCTCTGACCTGAGGGGCTCATCTTTTGGCACTAGCTCTGACAATGTTCTGTAGTTAGTCATGAGGTTTCAGAATCTGACAACATTCTGCTGCTGTTCCTGAGGGTTTGAGTTACTCATTCCTCCGACGTGGACAGCCTAGTCTTTCCTCAGAGTCAGTTCTTAGTCTGGAAGTTCTGCTGATACATATTCACTTTAATCCCGCTGGCATGGAAATGCCAGAGACATGGCTTCCAGCATCATAGTAGCACACGAGGCACCACAGTCCTACAAACTGGCAGGCAAGCGGTGGGAGGGCACGGGTCTGCTGTTTGAAGGTCGTGCAGACTGACTGTGGGAATTCCCGGGACACATAATTAGGAGGTTGTGAAGGGAGACAGGCCCTGCAAGAGAAGGCTATGGAATCTCATTGAGGCCTGAGACAAATGGGCAGTAAGACCAGGAGGAGATTCAAGGAAAGAGTGAATATTTCAAAGAGACATCGATTCCGCGGGAAATGACTAGCCCCTTGTCCACAGAGGCACACCATGGGCGGGCCTGTGAAGGAGCACCCACGAGGGAAAAATATAGAGCACTTTCTCGGGAAAGTCACACTTCTAGCGGAATCTGCTTCTGCGGAAACGTCCTCCATCCCGCACACGTGTTTTCAATCCCGTAGATGAAGCGCCCGGAAAGGAATCGCCAAAAACAGAGACCTAAGGATAAGCATGTCTTCTAATAACCCTGCGACGATACCAAGCTCACTGCCACTGGGTCAATGCTGACTCGTAGGACGCTGTGGGGCAGAGTCCTGGGCTGTGAATCCTTTTTGGAGGCAGGCTGCAAGCTCTTCCTCCCATGAAGCAGCTGATGGTGTGGGCACCAGCCTTTCAATAGGCCGGCACTCACTTGGCCTTTGAGCCTGCAGAGTGCTTAATCAGAATATAAATTTCAAAGTTAAAAAAAATGCTTTTGCTGGGTAACAAACAACCCACTGCCATAAAAGAGAAACCATCCCATGTTTAACCAAAATAATACCACATGCAAAATCACAGAAGAAGAGCCAATCAAAAGTAAATCATGACGAGGAAATTTCTCCTATGGAGGCAAAGCTGATGCAACGACCTGATCCTTTTCAGACTTTAGTACTAATCTGTAGTCCTGAAATCGGGAAATTCCTAGAAACACACTACCAACCCAAATTCATATTACTGCAAAAGATAGAAATGTTAATCAAGAGATTGGAAATGTCATTCATTCATTCATTAAAACTATTGACCAAAAGAAAGAACAACCCAGAATCTAATGGCTACACTGGAAAAGTCTACCAAATATTTACAAAAGACATCAATTCTATTTAATCTCTTTAAAAGCACATTACCTATTTCTTTTTTTTTTTTTTTTGTAAAACCAACATAAATCTGAAACCTAAAATAGGAAAATTCATCACACAAAAAGGAAAATCACAGACCAATATCCCTTATAAACATAGAATCATATTTTCCCACAGAATTCTAGCCAACAAAACTTCAGCAACAGATCATAAATCAATAAATGAAACACCATGACCAAATGGGATTCATACCAGGTATACAAAGATAAAAGCAATCAATAAATCAATATAATCCACCAGATTAATAAAACAGCATACAGACACATAATCATATTAATTGATGTAACAAAGGTATTGGATAAAATTCAACACCCTTTCCTGATAAACATTCCCATGAAAAATAGGAATCGAAAAGAAATTTCTTAACATAATTAAGGATGTATAAGCAAAGCCAATAACCAGTATTTTACTCATCAAAGAAAGAATGAGAACCTTCCCTTTGAGAACAGAAATGAGACAGGGATGGCCATTATCATCACTCTTATTCAACAGTGGACTGGAAGTCCTCCAAAATTCTCTAAACTCTTTGTCAGCGAGTCGATGCTTAACTCATGGTGACCCGACAGGAGAGGGTAGAACTGCCCTTGTGGGTTTCCAAGACTGCAACTTTTTACAGAAGTGGAAAACATCATCTTTCTCCCTCCAAGCATCTAGTGGTTTCACACTGCTGGATTTGCAGTTAGCAGCCCAATGCTTAACCACTACACCACCAGGGCTTCTTGGAAATTGGAAGTCCTAGCCAGAGTAATAAGATAAGAAAGAAATAAAAGGTATCCAAACTGGAAATTAAAAAGTAAAGCTATCTTGATTTTCAGATGGCATGAAGACCCTAAAGATTCCCAAGAAAACTGCTAGAGCTCATGGAAGAATTTAGCAATGTTGCAGAGTGCCAGATTAACTAATGAGTGAGTCTGGGTACTTTAGAGAAACAAATCCACAGAAACTCACCCTGGTCCAACCATCAGAAAGTAAGAGACCCGAGAACTCGAAAGGCGAGGCTCCCAAGCCATTCATCTCTCCGCCCTTCAATTAACCCCACATGTGTTTATTGGCCAGGTTGGCACAATAAACATTAACTATCTCAACACACAAATTATCAGTTGAGTTCCTTCATACTAGCAAATACTACTTTGAAAAAGAAATCAAGATAACAAAGTCATTTAAAATGACCCCCATATTGATTCAAAGGAGAAAAAAAAAAAAACTGGGAATTACCCCAACCAGGGACATAAAGACGTATAGCCTGAAAATCATAACATTGCTGCAAGAGACTAACAGAGACCTACAAAAACTGGGGAAACATCCTGTGCTCCTGGATTAGAAGGCTCAATATAATTAAAATGTTGATGTTGCCTAAAGCAATGTACAGATACAATGCCATCCTGATTCAAATCCCAACATGTGCTACTGAAATGGGAAAACGAATGACCAACTTCATATAGAAAGGAAATAAACCCCTAATAGGCAACACAATAAAAAGAACAACGCATGAGGTGTCGCACTCACTCACAAAACACATACTCTCTAGCCACTATCATCAGAACCGTCTGCTATTGGCCTAATGATAGACACAGAGACCAGTGGATTAAAATTCAGGAATAAGAAGAATTAACTGGTTTTTCACAAGTGGTCAAAATTCATTCAGTAGAGACGAAACAGTCTCTTTAATAAGTGGTGCTGGCAAAACTGAATATGCAGCTACAAACATAGGAAACAAGACCTATTCCTCACACAACACACAAAAATTAACCCCAAATGTATCGAAGACCTAAATGCTAAACATAAAAACATAAAGTTCCAGGGAGAAAACTATGGGACCTAATGCTTTATAAAAACAAGATAGCGACCATCACAGTAAATGAACAACTTGAAAACAAAGGAAATAATGGGGCCTTATAACATTAAAAGCAAATGCTCATTAAAATCACTTATTGAAAGAGTATAAATTGACAACCTACAAACTTGGAAAAAGTCTCTAGAAAATATTGTATCTGATAAGCGTCTGTATAATCTCTAAAGTAGCAGTTTCTCAACCTGTGGGTCGCAAACCTGTGGGACCCCTTTCACAGGGGTCACCCAATACCATTGGAAAACCCATATTTCCGATGGTCTTAGAAACCGAGACACCGCTCCTCTGTCCATCTCCAGGTGAGTCCGCCCACATGCAGATACACCCACATACGAGTACCCGGCGTGAAGACTGTTACCCATGCTACACCATGCTTCAAGACAAAATTTCAATTATTTGTCATAGAAATAAATATTTCACAATACATAATTACATATAGTTTTTGTGATTCATCACTATGCCTTAATGATATTCCATTTGTAACAATAAAAATAGTCCTGCATATCAGATATTTACATTATGATTCATAACAGTAGCAAAATTATAGCTATGAAATAGCAACGAAAATAATTTTATGGTTGGGGGTCAACACAACATAAGGAACTTTATTAAAGGGTCCAGCATTAGGAAGGTTGAGAACCACTGCTCTAAAGGATAGAAAAAACTCCAACTCAAAAACAGAAAGACAGCCATCTTTCCATTCTTCAGTCAGACGCAGCCCAGAGACGATTCTGGAAGATCCATCACGATGGCCGCCCAAGGAGAACCCCAAGTCCAGTTCAAACTCATACTGGTGGGTACTGGTGGTATTGGAAAAAACGACATTTGTAAAACGTCACCTGACTGGTGACTTTGAGAAATATGTATCTACCTTAGGCATTGAGGTCCATCCTCTTGTGGTACATACTAACAGAGGACCTATTAAATTCAACGTGTGGGACACAGCTGGTCAAGAAAAATTTGGAGGACTAAGAGATGGCTATTATATGCAAACCAAGTGTGCCATTATAATGTTTGACGTAACCTCAAGGGTTACTGACAAGAATGTGCCTAACTGGCATAGGGATCTGGTTCGAGGGTGTGAAAACATGCCCATCGTGCTGTGTGGCAACACAGTGGACATTAAGAACCGGAAGTTAAGGCAAAATCCATTGTCTTCCACTGAAAGAAGAACTGCCATTGCTGCCAAAAGTCACTACCACTTTGAAAAGTCCTTCCTTTGGCTTGCTAGAAAACTCATTGGACATTCTAACTTGGAGTTTGTGGCCATACCTGCTCTTGCCCCACCAGAGGTTGTTAGGGACCCAGCTTTGGCAGCCCAGTATGAGCATGATTTAGAGGTACCATGTTAAATTTCCATTGATGCTCTCCGATTTATAATATCTCCTAGTGGTTTTAATCTGACCAATTACAATTTTTTCACTCTGTTTTCTCTAGGTTGCGCAGACAACCGCTCTCCCGGATGAAGATGATGACCCGTGAGAGAACAAAGCTGGAGCCCAGCATCAAAAGTCTAGTTTTACAGGCAACTGTCCTGTGACATCAGTGGTGCAGCGTGTTTGCCACTCTTATTATAGAGCTAAGCAGAATGTGCTAATCTTTGGGATGCTGAAGGAGATGAAAGGGCTTCGGAGTGAGTGTGGCAGTTAAAAACCTCTCCATTTTTGTTTTTTTGGACCCACATATGTAGCTGTTTGGGAACGCATTTTTCTTTCTTGAAATTCAAATACAAGAATGCTACAGTCACATCACAATTAAAAAAAAAACAGAAAGACAGACATGGGCAAGGGTCATGGTCAAGACCTTCACCAAAGAGGACAATCAAGTAGGCAAAAACTATGAAACGATGTACACTATCATTAAGCATTAACCCACCCAAAAAAAACCACTGTCATTGAATAGATTCCAACGCATTCAGCCCTGTATGGGACTCATAAGATTATAAATCTTTACAGGAACAGACAGCCTCCTCTCCTTCAAAGCCACTGGAGGGTTAAACTGTCAATCCTGTAGTCTGCAGTCCAATGCCTACCCTACAGCCCCATCCAAAGGCAAACTTGCTGCCATCCAGTGAGTTTGGTTTGGGATGGGGCTGTAATGCTCACTCAATGTAACCCCATTGTGGGCTGCCGAGACTGTAAGTGTTGACAGGAGTAGAAAGCCCAGTTTTTCTCCCAAGGAGTTGCGGATGGTTTCCAACTACTGACCATGAGGATCACAGCCCTATCAGTGCTCCTTTATTGGCCAATAAACCCACCCAACACACTGCTCTTGAGCTGATTTCAACTCATAGCTGGGATAAGATGTTATCTCGTTGTAGTTTTGAGTTGAATCCTTATACGTGGTTTCTGAGGCTGTAAATTTTACAGGACAGATGGCCTCAACTTTCTCCCAGGCCACAGCTGATGGGTTTGAACTAACAGCCTCGCAGTTAACAACCCAACAGTTATCTGACATCAGCAACAGGACTCCTCTCATCAACCGTTAGGGAGATTCGAATAAAAACCACGGAGACAACACAGAGAGCTTAACTCAGCCTAAATGGTAGCAACAACAACAAATAACAAATATTGGCAAGGAAGCAGAGACATTAGAATTCTTATCCATTACTGGCAGCACTCAAAAATGAAAAATAGTATGGCACTGTCTCAAAAACCAGAAATAGAACTACTTTGTGATCCAGCAAATCACCTTTCTGCCTCTATACCCTACCCATTACGATCAAGTCAACTCCAACTCATAGAGACCCTATAATAAGTACAGAACTACTCTTTGGGGGTCTCCAAAACTGTAAGTCAGCCTCATCTTTCTCCTATTCAATTAGCAGCCCAAGCAGAACCAAAAATAATTATATGGACAAGCATATATGCACGCCAATGCTCATGGCTGCTTTATTCACAGTAGCAAAGAAATGGAAACAACCAAAGTGCTCAACGGATAAAGAGATAAGTAACTTGTGGTACATACAAGGGAATACTATACCACCGAAAAAAAGATATTACAGCACAGACAGACCTGAAGGCTTAATGCTGAAGGGATATGAGTCACGTTTATAAGGACATCTATTGCATGAACCATTTTTAATAAGAAGACAGTCTCACTGCCATTGAATTAATTCATAGTCATGGTGACCCTATAGGACAGGGTAAGTTTCCATGTGCTTGTCCATGTGGGTTTCTAACACTGTTACTCTTTAAGGGAGTAGAAATTCCTGCTTTTCTCCCAGAGCCACTGGTGGCTTCAACTTGCTGACATTGCGGTAAGCAGTGCGGTACATAACTTACAACACCAAGGCTCCCTAAAGCAAAACTCACTGCCGTCAAGTCGATTCTAACTCATAGTGACCCTACAGGACAGGCGAGAACTGCCCTTGTGGGTTTGAGACTGTAACTCTTTGGAGGAGCTGAGACCCTCCTCTTTCTCCTGAAGGAGCGGCTGGTGGTTTCAAACAACTGACCTTGTTGTTAGCAGCCCCACCCCTAACCCGCTGTGCCACAGGACTAATACACAGAGGGCAATGCTCATTGGTGATTGCCAAGGAGAGAAGGGGGCAGGGAAAGTACGCTGTGGACTGCACAGACTTGTTATTTTTGGCGATGGGAAAATGACACCAAATATGGATGTAATAAGCACAGCACAACCAAAATTAGAAAAGAATGTTTGCGCGCATACGGATAAAGATAAGCAAACTGGTCGAGGGGCAGGCACAGGTGTTTACATAGGTGAAAGCAAATGCATTATCTCCTCACTCTCACCGTCGCTGAGACCCTATAAGGCAGGGTAGAACTGCTCCTGTGAGACCCCGAGACTGTATAAGAGTGCGGTCACATATAGTCATTGAAGACACAAACAGACATTCCTCAGACATAACCAAACACTTTCCAATGTCACTCTTCTGGGTTTGAAGGTTGAGGACCATACTCTCACGGGACAACTCAGTCAATTGACAAAAATCATGTTCTTCGCCCTAAGGAAGGGAGTGACCTCTGAATCTTAAAAGGTTGTCAAAAATGATGATGGCAACACATGTACACATGTGATTGATACAATTGATGTATGAATTGTTATAAGAACTGTAAGGCACCCCTCCCCCATAATAAAATGATTTTTTTTTTCTAAGTTTGTCAACAGCCAAGATAGAACTACTGGTCTCCTCTTGTCAGGAGCAAGAGAGGAAGAAGGTAACCCAAAAGCTCAGAGAAGAATCAATTCTGAGCAAGACACAACTTCATCTACTGAGAAGAGAATGTGATCCTTCTGACCAGGGTCACAACAGTTCATCTGGATGAGAGAAAAAATATGGGCCTATTCATGGACAACTATGGACCATTTGTCCATATTTATGGACAAATTAAAACTTTTGTTTTAATTTTATTTTTAGCTTTAAAAATCATCTTATTAAAAGAAACAAGCTGAGCAAACTGGAACAATAGAGGACAGGGGACTCCCAGGGACTATCACCTGGAGACACTCTTTAAACGAGTACCCAGCCTCTCCCCTGAGATCTTCTCTTTCAGGAGACTAGCAGAATGGCACACAAAATAGAGGCTATTGTCTGTTTTTCAGAGCCTACTTAAAAACCATCAGGATGAGACCAAAGACCATTCTCTCAAACGAGAAGAAGGGGCCGATGAGGGGCAGGAAGACTCCGGTTCTTGAGAAGGAACAAGGAGAACACAGGTAAAGAGAATGTTGACAGTAACAAATGTAACCAACATCACAGAACAATTTGTGTAGAAATTGTCCAATGGGAACCTAATTTTCTGAGTAAACTTTTACCAAAATCTCAGTAAAATATGATTCTTTTTTTTAAAAAAAGGTTTTGATGAGCCTTGAGATAATTAGGCTAATGTTTTTCCTACTATGTGAACATTGCCACTAGATCATATAATATTAAAATGAAATTCTCTTTCTCCCCTTATTTCAGGGACACCAAAAAAATCATTTTTAAGACTCATGTATGATAATAGATAAATACAGGTTATAAGAGATCACTCTGAATTTACATTTTCCTGTAAAGGCCAGTTTGAAGGAACTCTTGAGCTAAAGGTAATTTAGCTTTATGGATACAGGTGTTGGTAACCCAAAACCCAATACTGAATTATCCTCATCTCCTAGTTAATAAGCCATTTGCACGCCACTAATATTTCTTGCCAACTTCCCAATATTTCAAAACACTAATTGTCAACCAGAACCTGTGACACTCTTGTGTCTAGCAACAACACAGCGTGATGAATCCATTTTTAATTTTAGCTAAATCTGAGTACTAAAACATCGCCCTCAAGCCTCAGAAGATCCATGGTGAACTATTCCCATTTAAAGCATGAACTGAACATAGAGTCAGCAAATAAACAATATCTTAGGGAGGGACACTAGAAGCAGACCCCCTTTTAAAAATTATAAAACCGGTTGCTGCCAACGGAAATGACGGAGGTCTACAAACTAAAGAAAACAGGCATCTCTCCTACTCTCTCCAGTCCTTCAACACATGATGCTCACAAAATGAAAAAATTAAATTTTTTTTATTTTTTTAAATTTAATCACTTCATTGGGGGCTCGTACAACTCTGAGCACAATCCATACATATGTCCGTTGTGTCAAGCACATTTGTACATTTGTTGCCCTCATCAGTCTCAAAACACTTGCCAAAATCCAAATTTAACTTCCAGAAGAAAACAGAAAATGCCACAGTTCCCATCCCCAACTAATTACCCCCACTGCCACCCCAAATTGTGGTGTTTCATGTTTTCGAGTTTTTTTCTTTCTTTCTTTTAAAAGGAGCGTCATAGAGAATCTTTGCTAATTTTCAACCACACAGAAGATAAAACTAGCAGAGCGAGGCAGGAAGTTGGAGAAGAGAAACAGAAAGTCGCAATGCCCAGAGCAAAGCCTCCTGTTCGCCTGCTAACCATTGAAGGCTCCCCATCTACTCACCTCCACCTGGACCTACCCGGCTCCCCTAAAAGGAGGATTTCCCAGCAGTGCAGGAAGATCAAACCGGCACCCATTCCGCGACCATTTCAATAAAAAAGGCAAGGCAGTTCTGAAAGCTCTAGTAATTACATAGAAAACACATTTGGTCCCTTGGGGGCTTTCTTGAAAACCTGAGATCAACTCCAGGAAAAACAGTCTAGACCACTTACCGCTACTGGAAACTGCTAGATGGCAATCAACGCCTCCGACCAGAGAAAGAGGAAGACCGTGCAGGAAACCAGTTTAAACCACCAGTTAGGACCTGGGGGAGACAAGCACTCCTTGGGAAACTGCTGAAGCCCCAGAAGAGCCTCTCCTCCAGAGCGGACTGCTCCTGCTGTTGAAGCACGAACTGGTTAATCTTGGAGAAACCAAAGCACATTCCCAAGAGAGTGCCTCTGGAGGGTGGCTTCCTCTGTGGGAACCAAGAGTTTAGAAAGATGGAAATGGACAATTAATGGAAGGGGTACCGACTACCACATCTGCAGATCTAAACATCTATCAGCTCTCCCCTGGCGGGGGGGAGAAGGAAGCACCTTTGGAGTTCCCACCTGTTTTTCCCAGTGATGAAGGGATTAGCAATGGGATTTTTTTTTTTTCATCATCTCCAGAGGAGTTCAGCTCTCATATGAATGAGCGTTTAGGACACGCCAGCAACACTGAATAGTCCTCCCCTGCAACCTAAAACCCGACGTGCAGGAAGCGAAAGCCTTAACCCTGAAGATGCCAATACAAAGAGAAATCGATGAACACTTCTTAATTTGGAATTCGTTTGAATGGGCTCTGGTTTTAAAGAAGGGGATTGGATGGCAATGATGGGTTTGAGTTTGGGTATACTTGTTAAAAGAAATATTATGATTCTTTTTTAATTTGTCTAAAGCCATATAAGTACTTTCCTGAAGTTGCATCAGATTTGCCAGCTAAGAACAGAAATGAAATATGTTTTAATCATGTCTCTATAAGCAGAGATAGCTAGTCCCTTGTGCACTGTCAACTCCACTCTTAGAACATCCTCATCCTCCTAGGCCTGCAGGTTTTCCGAGAGTTAGAGAGAGAGAAATGGAGGGTACCCCTCCCAAAAAAATAAGGCACCATGGTACCAAGAGACTGCAGATTTCTGGAGTCAGTAATGATGTTTATTTTTTCTTTAAATCATGATAAGGGCAAACCAGGAATAGCCAACAGGAAGAAGCAATGAGTTATAAAATAAATATTATTTTATAAGAATTTTGATTATAAAAAATGTTCATTGATAACATTTCATATAAATATTCATTTATGTGTCCTTTGACCCAACATCTTGGCTAATGCTACAAAGACTGCTGAAGAAGATCGGAGGAAGTCAGCACTTTATCCTACATTGTTACTGGGAATATAAATTAGTAAAATACTTCTTAAAAGAAACTTGGCGATGTCTCTCAAGTATTTAAATATGTCTCTTTACACCTCTTAGGAATTTGCCTCAGATATAATCACACACATGTGCAAGTATATTCAAAGAGTTTTCTTTTAAATAATTTTATTGGGGGCCTGTACAGCTCTTATCACAATCTATATGTCCATCCACTGTGTCAAGCACATTTGTACATATGTTGCCATCATCATTTTCAAAACATTTTCTTTCTACTTGAGCCCTTGGTATCAACTCATGTACCCCCTTCCCGCTCTCTCTCCTTCATGAACCCTTGATAATTTTTTTTTCATGTCTTACATTGACCACTGTCTCCCTTCGCCCACTTTTCTTTTGTCCATCCCCCTGAGAGGGAGTTATACATAGATCATTGTGATAAGTTTTCCCTTTTTCCCCCCACCTTCCCCTTACCGTTCTGGTATGGCTACTCTCATTATTGGTCCTGAGGGGTTTATCTGTCCTGGATTTCCTGTGTTTCCAGCTCTTATCTGTACCCGTGTACATGCTCTGGTCTAGATGGATTTGTAAGGTAGAATTGGGATCATGATAGTGGGGAGGGGAAGCATTAAAGAAGTAGGAAAGTTGTATGTTTCCTTGGTGCTATACTGCACCCTGAATAACTCATCTCTTCCTTGTGACCCTTCTGTAAGGGAATGTCCAATTGTTTACACAAAGATGGGCTTTGTGTCTCCACTTCGCACTCCCCCTCATTCACATTGATATGATTTTTTGTTCTGGGTCTTTGATGCCTGATAACTGATCCCATCAACACCTCGTGATCACACAAGCGGGTGTGCTTCTTCCATGTGGGTTTTGTTGCTTCTCAGCTAGATGGCTGCTTGTTTATCTTGAAGTCTTTAAGACCCCAGACATTATATCTTTTGATAGCCGGCACCATCATTTCTTCACCACATTTGCTTAAGCACCCATTTATCTTCAGCGATCATGTCATGTCAGTTAAGTGAGCATCACAGAATGCTAGGTTATTAGAACAAAGTGTTCTTGCATTGAGTGTATTTAGACCTGTATAAATGTCCTCTGCCTCCTAGTTCTTTCCTCTATTTCCTTTTACTTTCCCCTTGTCCCACTATCATGTTCAGCCTTCATTCGGGTTTCAGTAATTCCTCCTGTCTACATTGCCCTTGATCAAGCTCGACTATTGGTGATAGCAAAAGAAAACTGGAGGGAAAAACTTAACTATAGGGGACTGGTTAAAAAAAAAGAAGTACTATGCAGCCATCAAAGTGCCCCGCTGTTGCAATTGTTAAACACTTGCTGGAAAAGAAAGGATCTAGAGATGTGCTCCTGTAAAGATTACAGCCCAGGAAATACTATGGTGCGGTTCTACCCTGCTGGATGGGTCACTGTGAATCAGACTCAGTTGCACAGCACACAACAACATGCTGCCATTGACAGAGGGATAAGTGCATCTTGGGTTGGGTTTTCTAAGGAAGCAAAGCCAGTGGTGCCTATACATGTATACAGGGAGGTTTATATCAAAGAAATGCCTCATAATTGTAGAAGCAGGCAAGCTCCAAATCTGTGGGTCATTAGATGTTAGGCTGAGGTTTCTCCTGACTCACACAGCTGCAGGGTCTGCTGAACCCAAGATCAGCAGGAAGACAACAGGCTTCTGCCTGCAGAAGCGAAGAAATCCAGGGTCGGTAGGTCAAACTTGTGACTACAGAAGCAAATTGATCCAAGATCAACAGGGAAGATGGCAGTTTAAAGAACTGGAGGTGGATGAGCCAACCACCCCACCCCCCCAAAAAAAATCAAGCAAGTTTTTCCACACATTTACTAATATTAGAAATAGGCCACGGCCCAGGGAGATCTCATCTTGGGAAGTTACTAGGTTTTAACTGTCAAACCACTGAGAATCCTGGCCAAGTTGACACAAAACCTTAGTCATTACAATCCACCCCTTGCCAACTTGGCACCTGTACACATCTCCATATATAATAACTAAATAAAATAATTTTAAAAATCACACTTCTGCCTAATGTGATACAATTAACATACATTCACTGACCCGATTTGCAGCTTAAATTTCATAAATGGACAAAAGTAATTGATGCATACATGCAAGGAGGGAATGCTAAAAACAATTACAGTCCTCGTTTCTACAACTGCTCTGGTGTTTAGAACTACCTAGTCCATCACCCACTCTGTGTTCCCTTTGCCTTCAGCAAACACCTCACCTGGGTGTGGTATTTTGTCTGGTAGTGACTCAAACCTTCATTCTTGAAGGATCTGGGTCTTCAATAGTCATGTTGGAATTGGGTTACTATAGTACTAAGAGGCATCCTAAGGAACCTTCTGCATCCCAGACATATTCTTCTCTATCTCCATCTTGTAATATCAATCAGATTTTACCTTTGGTAATCAGGACCAGTCACACCACCCAATACAGTAATCCCTTATTTGCCTCCTGCTCCAGAGGCATGAGGAGCCCATGTGTTTGGAAGGCATGTTTAACTTCTACTTCAATGGAATCAGTGTTGCATCTCCAGGTGGGACTATTCCTCCCTTTGGAATTCTAATGGCGTAATGGTTACATGTTGGGCTGCTAACCTCAAGGTCGGCAGTTTGAAACCACCAGCTGCTCAAGGAGAAAAGTAGAGGCTCCCTACTCCCGCAGAGAGTTACAGTCTATCTGTCCTTTCAGGGATCATGGCATCCCTTGTAGGTCACACCAGAAGGACTCAAGGTAGAAACCACACTGAATGAACTGGGATTTACCTCAAAATTACCTGAAGCCCCTGGACTTAAGACCAAAGTTCTCTGGTGTTAGAATAAACAAAGGACAACCACCCCAGGGCCATGGAATTAATTGGTAGCTGTTGGACCTTAATTAAGGTCCCTGGTTTGGGGGTAGCCAATGAAAGGTGGACCAGATTCAATATGTATTTACTAGTTTAATGCCCTCCTTGCTTTACTATGACATATATTAATCTGATAGGCAATGTTCATCCCTTGTAAATGAATGTTACTGGAAATTTCCACTAGCACCAGCCCCCATGATCAATGTAAACAGAACTCAATCATATAAAAATTCAATCTGTACAACTCATGGATTGCACATAACCTTTTCTCAACAGTATGTTAAATTCTATGCCATTGGATAAATTAATGACGCTATGGATAGAATTGCCTTATGCCCCAGGGAGATGCTTAATAATGTTCTTTGTCATAAATGATAATGAGACCCCTCCAGTGAACCAGAGTCATGCCAAATCCGTGGACAAGTGAATGGAGTCTGGGCTCCCACTTCTGTCTAGCACCAATCCAAGAACATTTAGTTCTTATGACATGGGCCTGATGGAAGCTTGCCCTCATGAAGAGATCGTTGAAGATATGAGTGCTACAGTCACATGGTACCAGTCACTGGTACTGAACCACAATGTTTGATATCTCCCCTCTGGTCTTAATGCTTTGAACTGTGTCTTTATGCTTTCCCCCCTGCCTCAGAGCTATGGATAGTGATTTTTAAAAATCCATCTGCCCAAAAGTATCTGATACAAAAATGTCCCCAAGCCTTGCCTTTCTCCCTGAGACTTCCACATTAATGATACATTTCTTTGGTTTACTAGGAAAGTTCTTTTAAAATGCTTTGAAGTGCTCTACATTGATTTAAAAGGTTCTAATTATTCATATACTCATCTGACCTGATTTGATCATAAGACTTTTTCCTAACAGTACTGAGAGAAAGAGGAACCTTGATGGGAAAGAAAGTGGATAGGAGAAAGGCATACAAGGAATAGTCAGACCACAGTATTCCTATCTCACCTTTAGCGCATCGACAGAAGCGAATATCATAGGAGAGAGAGAGAGAGAGAGAAATCCAGCACAGGTTCCTTAGCATTCATTCAGGTGAAATGCAAATATCTTCCCGTTGAACAGTCTTTTGCAGATAAATCTTTGAGTGTTTATTTTAAATTTTAAAATTGATGTATCATATCACCAAATGGTGTACTTAAAACAAAAGCATTTGTTCCACCTCATCAGTAACCGAGTTCCTTACTCGCTGCCGGAACGTAACTTTACAGCAGCGACTGTTTCCTCAGCCGGAGCCTCCCACCCCATGTGGCTTTTCACCTGTCTCCTCTTCCTCGCTTCATTCAGGTTTCTACTCCAAACCATCTACCAGAAAAGCCTGCCCTTGCACAGCTGACCTAAAACACCTCTATTTCTCCCTGTCCTCTTCCCCTGCATTATTTTCTCCAGGAAAATTCATCACCACAGCCATTATATTCAATGTCTTCTTATTTATTATCCAGTTCTTCTCACTAGACTTGAACTTCAGGGGAACAGAAACTTGGTCTTACTCATGGATGTATACCCAGGGTATGGAATTGTGCCTGGGATTTATGGGGCCAAGGATGAGGCATTGGGCTGTTGACCACAAAGTCAGTGGTTCAAACCCACATAATGTTTGGAGGGAGAAAGATGAGTCTATCTTAATGTTCTCTTAATGGTTTATAATCTTGGAAACTCTATGCAGCAGTTCTTCCCTGCAGGAGACAGCCCCTCGGAGTCAGATTTGACTGGATAGCAATGGGTTTGTTTTTATTGCTTTAGCAAATATAAGGATCCCTAGGTTTAGCAAATACTAAGGATCCCTAGGGTTAAGCACTGGGCTGCCGGCCATAAGATTAGTAACCCAGAACCCCTCTATAGGAGAAAGATGAGGCTGTCTGTTCCTGAAAGGAACAGTTTTAATCAGTCCTATACAGCATCTAAGGAGCTCTGGTAGCAGAGTAGTTATGTATTAGACTGCTAACTGCGAGGTCAGCAGTTCAAAACCACCAGTCACTCCATGGGAGAAAGACGGGGCTTTCTACTCTCGTCAAGAGTTACTGTCTCAGAAACTCACCGTGGCAGTTCAGCCCTGTTCTACAGAGTCAGAATCAGTTCTATGGCAGCGAGTTCGGTTTGGTTTGGTTGGTTGGTTTAATGCAGTGCTTTTCCATCAAAATGAACTCAACAGCAATGGGCTGGTATTGTGTTGTTTTGTGGGTGGGGTGGCTAAGTAGCACGATGGTTACTAACAGCAACAACAAGCAAATACTTGCTGAATAAAGAAGTCATGTTGGTTCCTTGCTCATGGGCATGCCTCCCATTCTAGACTGTGAGCTGCTAGAAAAGAGAACTCCAGTCCCGTTCACTCTTATTTTTCCCATGACCTGCAGATAATTTATCAACCAGGAAGCACAAGAGTAAATTTGGTTGTCCATATGACATTTTTTTATTTCTTTTACCTTACCATTTACATGTGCCTTCAGCTTCACTTCACTGAGTTCAGCTTAACTTGCCAATGCCTAAAGTAATGCCCATTGTCAGGCCTGATCTAGCCCTAGTGGTGTAGTGGTTATGTGTTGAGCTGTAATCAGAAAGGTCCTCAGTACGAAACCACCAGTTGCTCTGAGGGAGACAGACAGACCTGTATACTTCCACAAACAGTTACAGTCTTGGTAACTCACGGGGGCAGTTCTACCCTGACCTACAGCATCGCTGTGAGTCAGCATCCACTGATGGCAGTGAGTTTTTTATTTAATCTATGTTGATTTATCTACAGGTCAGGGCTTAGAGTCGGATTTCGTAATCGTATTTCACTGACTCGAACTTGGAGATTTCGAGTCGGCATGCCAGAAGGATCGAGGCTATTGCACATCTAAAGGGGAAGAAAGCAGCTGGTCACTTCCTGACACGTGAGCACAGCAGACACCTGACTCTCAGAGTAACCCAAAGAGAGTGGAGGGGAAAACATGGGTTTTCAAATTCTGATTTTACTTTACATGGACTAGAAAAACAGAGAGGTGGGAAGGACTCCCATGTTATAGATTAAAACACAGTGGGAGAGAGAGAGAGAGAGAGATTTCTGTGTAACCCACTACCATTGAATCTATTCTGACTCATAATTTAGGACTATTCCAGATTTCTGAGACTGTAAATCACAGTTGTTGGACAACAGCTGTTGTTATTGCCAAGTACCCTGGAGTTGATTCTCCTTGTGACCCCATGTGACAGACCTGCTCCATTGGATGTCCTTGGCTGTCAACTTCATGGAGGCAGGCCACTAGCTCTTTCTCCCGTGGGGTTGTTAGGTGGGTTTGGATTGCCAAGCTTTTGACTAGCATGCAAGCAATTAGCCGTGGTGCTCTCCAGGCTTCTGTTAGGACCCCAGGAAGATATTTTCATCCATACTAAATAATACTGTATAAACATGGCTAAATCTTTCATGCTCATTAAAGCACATACATGCTCAGGAGGCTGAAAGATGTGTATTTTAAAAGGGCCTGGCTTTGATTTGAAAGCCTTAGCTCTTATGAGTGCCTCTTAAGTTTATAACCGAGAGTCTCCAAAGAGCTTCCTCAAGGAGCACCCCAATTTGTCCTAAGAACAGTGCAGGTAATTTTGGGGAAGCGAATTTCATTAAATATCTAAGTTCATGAGAAAAGAGTTTTTCCTAATGTGCCTACTAGCCTCACCTTGTCCTTCTGCTTTTACATGCATTTCATCAAAAGGAAGAGTAAGGTATTTTTATGTTTAATGTAAGAATCTGAAGCCACATGGCTTTTCTAAGCAGTAAAAATAGTATCACATGTTTCTTAGAACTTGGGACTTTTTCTAGCTATCCTGACTCTACAGCTGAGAAATCAATAGACCAATCAAGCCAACCAATTATCCACCCAGTCGATCCGCAGGAAAAAGATCAGGCAATCTGCTGCCGTAAAGATTTATACTCTCAGAAACTCCGTGTCGGGTCACTAGCAGTGAGAATGGACTTGAGCCAGTGGGCTTGTGTTTTTTGGAAGGTGAAGTTCTGTTGGTTTGGTTTGGTCTGGTTGTGAGGCGGAAGGCTGGAACACATCATTTGAAATCGACAGCAACAAGAAACAGGCTTTACCAACACACTTTCATTCAACAAATGCAAATACTGTGCGGGCATTTGGTGGGACAAAGAAAGAGGGCTAACGTGATTCCGACTTTTGAGAAATTTACCCACCAGGAGGAGGTAGATATGATAAGGACGGGATTCTACTGTCAAGGGGGAAACAGGTTCATTGGGAGGGGATTGTCAAACAATTCAACTTAATCTCAGTACAACTGAGGGAGTGCAATTTAACTAAGTCCCGAGAATTTAGATGTCACATTATTTTTTTTGATGCTGCTGTTGTTGCTTGTTTATCTTATTTTGATTCCAGGAAAGGGAGACGGAGCGACTGAAATGTCAAACCCAGTCTTCGGTGTCCGCCTCAATGCTAGTCAAAAGCTGGCCTACATTTACCATTTGGACACAATCAAAAGTGAAAATATTGTTGGATTATACTGTTTGTGTAGTCTCCACACTAAGAACAAAAATTTTAAAAATTCAAGTGAAAGTAAACTAAAGCAAACTCGTCCCTGATTGTATAACACCTTCTAGAAAAATCCGCCTGTCTTAGCTGACTAAACAGGCAACATGTAGGTATGAAAGAAGAGTCTCTGTGAGACAAGCCCGGGAGTCCATATTGGAAACCTACCCATGAGTGCACAAGACTGGCTGAATTATATATCATGATGCATCATACAAATTATGCAACCTCCTTAAGTTTAGCATCCTGGTTGTAAAGTTAAGAAAATCCAAGCATTCGTCTCACGCTCTTTATGAAGATTAAACAGGATGTCCATTAAATGAGCCGAGGGAGGAATAAATGTGTGGGTTTCCTATGCAAAGATAGACTAATTCTACACACCACGTACCTAACTCAACCCGTATCACAAAGTATTTATCCAACAAAGGTCACTCCCTTCCTTCCGCGCTCTCCAGAATCTTTCTCCACGGCGACCACATTTCCTTTACCAGCACAGAAGGAAGGCCCCTGAGTTCCAGTTACTCTTTGCAGCCTCATACAGCCACAGTGCCTTCTCTTCTCCCAGGGCCCAAACACTGCCACCAAGTCAACGCTGACTCGTAACCGCGCTAGAGGGCTGTGAATCTTTATGGCAGCAGCACAGCGCTCAACCCCCTGGGTCACCAGGGCTCCTTCTCCCGAGGGCCGTGGTCTCCATTCATGCACCATACGCCATAAAACAACACACACACACACATCTTAAGAGGAGATCAATAAGGATAAATAGAGGTTTTAATAAGCCATGACACTAGCCAAGCAGGCAGCAAGGACACGAGAAAAGTGCCTACACCTTCAGCAAATGAGATGAATTCCCACCCCATTCAGACAAGAGTCCACCAAACCCTTTCTAACCCTTCACAGTCTTTAATATCGGAAAAGGAAAGATCGTTTTCTAACCTCTTGTAGTTTCTTTTATTGTCTGGCATTTTCCATGGTGTGTTGGGATGAAGTTCACTAAGAAAGGGTAACTCGCTCCTCCCCCAACTTCCCCACCAATGACTTCCTGAGGGTTGATTAACCTTCTGTGTAAGAAAGGAGGTTTCCTTCGTATGAGCCAACATCAACTATTGACCCATTGGTGGAGGTGCAACTTCCTGTGTGGGACTTTCCATTCTTGATGAAAAGACCCAAAGTCAGTTTTAGTTATTACTCAACTAATTCACCAAATAGCAGGGAAGTCAAGGGCCTGGACCCAGGTTTAGAAACAAAAGACGTTTCCTGTTCTATAAATATAAGGCAAATTCCACACTTAGAAGTAAGCTAAAATAAATATAAATCTACCCCTACATTAAGATTAAGTTCATCTTCAAAAAAATTATTTAAGAAAAACAAATTTGTGGGTGCTAAAAGCTACCTCTTGGGGCCAGCCCCTCCCAGCAATCTGGACTTTCACTCAAGGGTTGTCCTGAAGATCCATTTCAGCACACAGGCTCAGACTCAGCACAAGATTGGAACCTAGAAAGTTTGTTGTGATCTAAGCCCCGCTCACCCAAACCAGGTGACTTGCATTTAATTTGCCCTTTTGAGTGTGTGTTGAACCATATGTACCAGAACTAGATAGGCCCGCCCTAACCCAGACAGCCTAACTGCAAGCCAGACAGTTGGCACCCCTCATTGTCAAAGTCATTCTAACCGTTTAGTTCCAAATGATGAACACTGCACAGCCAAAACTGGATCCCAGGATAGGCTGTTGGCACTGAGAGAAGCACTCCCCAAAATGATGTATCTGTTGCCATCAGGGAAGTACAGTGCCTTCTTTGCACATAAGTGCCCAGGAGATAGTTTAGGGCTCTACTTTTTTATAGATAGATGGTCCCATGAAGTCTTTCCAGCAAGAGGTAAGTTCCCACTTACCAGCAAGGAGAAAACAAAAGATCCGGAAGACTGGACCACATCTGGATCAATTTAGGGACTCCCAAGGCTCTTACCAGTTCAGAATCTTCAGGACACAGGAGAAGCCAGACCCTTGGGGTCGTTGAATGCTCACAGCGGCCCCATTTTCTCCATAAAAGGCTGTCATCCTGGCAAGAAAGAAGGATCACGCAGCTTTAAAGAAGGGATTTTCTCCATCTATTATTACATTCAGCCTGCCCTGTAGAGCAGTGGGTGGGAAAACCTTCTACCCTTTACACGCCAGAGGATAAAAGGTGCACAATCAAAGATGCTCAGGCCCCAAATCTAGACATAGCTCTTAGACATTTCACATATTCTTCACCACGGAAAGGAGTTGTAAGCAAGTCATAGTGATACGTCTGAAAGGAATTCTAGAAAAGATTTCCCCTGTAAGGTCAGCAAGTCAAACCCACCAGGCCCTCTTCAGGAGAAAAATGAGGCTCTCTGCTCCCATAAAGATTTATAGCCTCACATCCTGGCCCACTAGGCCTTGAGAACGATGACCCCAAATAGAGCAGCCAGTCCACAGAGAGAACCACATGGCCAGCCCCACTATGAGACATGATGCCCCTCACTGGCCCATGGCCCTGCGGGGGACAACACCAGTGACACAGTGTGGGAATTGCGCCTGATCTTACCCTACCACGCTGAGGCAAGGCACTGTGGGGGTGCAGCGGAACAGCAGGGGAGGGGAGTAGCAAGATCCCCAGGGAATAATGAGGGTGGACATTGGAGACAGG
>NW_022103905.1:8509157-8514888 GCF_000313985.2 Echinops telfairi
CTCGGGGAGGGGGCAAGGGTGGGGCCCAAGCATACTTTGAACGATAGGAAGAGAAAGACGCCCAATTCTCTGTGTGTGAAAAGGGTCAGGAGACCGTCTCAAGATAAGGCATAAGGCTGAGTCTTAAGATGAGGAGGAGTTTGACAACTAGTAAAGGGAGAGCCTTGTCCATGTCACAAGCTAAGGACCCAAGAGAAAACTGTCACTGGCCATTTTTAAGTCCGTCCTCAGCTAATCCAGTCACCCAGAAAAGCAGCAACCCTCTTCTGTCACATAGGGTTCCATCCTGAATGCCTGTGGTGACTCACAAACACACATTCACAGCATCCATGAGCGTGGAGAGAAGAAATGAGTTCACCGGACGTCAGGACATCAGCAAAGGAAATCAGCGAGTCCTACTGGCTCTGGTGATGTCGCATGTTACACATTGGGCTGCTAACCACAAAGTCAGCAGTTCGAAACCACAAGCCGTCGAGGGAGGAAGATGAGGTTTTCTGCTCCCATACAGAGATGCTCTTCGACTGGGTCCTATAACGTCACTGTGAGTCGGAATTGACTCGATAGCAATGAGGCTGGTTCAGAATCGACTCAGTGGCAGTGACTCTGGTTTGGGGAGCAGATCAGAAGTTAGGCCAGGGTTAGGAATTAAGTCCGGGAGCCTTCAAATGCTGCCCCATACATACTACCTCACAGAAAAAGAACCTGATTCAAGTTTGGTTTGGTTTCCTTCATAAGGTGTAATCCAAATTGTATGTTTCATGGGACACAACCCCACTAAAGTTGCCCTGGTGGCACTGTCCAATAACCACAAGGTTGGCAGTTCAAACCTACCAGCCCCTTGTAGGAAGGGAAATGAGGCTGTCTGGCCCTGTAAAGATTTACACACTCTACATAGGACAAATGTGAGTTGGAATTAATTCCAGGGCAGTGGATTATGAGGCCTGAAGACTGCATTGGGGACTCTTACAGGGGGCAAAAGCCTCTCCTTGGGAGAAAGATGGGGCTTTTTACTCCCATAAATAAAGTCTTGGAAAACTTGTCGGGGCAGTTCTACCCTGTCCTATAGAGCTGCTATGAGTTGAAGTCTACTCAATGGCAGAGAATAACTCTTTAAGGGAGGAGAGTTGGATCTTAGTAAGAGATTGTGTATCTCTGTGGCAGTTACATAATATACTGTCAACTTGAATGAAGGGGTGGAGTCTAGCCTGTCAATCAGGCCATGGCCAATGAGGTCTCTGGGTGGGCATCGCCCTCTCCTGGGGATTCCGGGATCTCCTGTCTTCTTCCCTGAAGTTGGTGGGACACACACTCTCCCTGCGAGACATTCCCGTTGACAAGCCACATGGAGCTACGCTGATGGAGCCAGAGCCCTGGGGCTGGTGGAGACACACACCAGTGCTGAGATGCTTCCACCACCACTGACTCCACACAACTTTCCACCCACTGGCCTGTGATCTTCTGCATTTGGCATCATTGCATGTGTTGCATGAGTCTGAGGAGGAATTTATAGACTGGTATCAGACATAGGGGCTAATATTGGACTTATGGACTTGATCTGGATTGGGTTGGAATGTTTTCTTAATAGACTATTACTCACTGATCACAAGCTCACTCTTACATATATATGAGTCTGTAGTCTACCTGGACTAACATAGTCTCCAAAGCTAAAAGGTAGCTTTCGCCTTTTGACATGCAGATTGACAACATATCCTTCACTGCCAACCTTTAAAAGATTCATCTACGTACATATCTATTGTGAGAAATTAGAACCGTAGAGTTCTAACTTTAGAGTGCTTAGGAAGCACTCTAGATTTTATCATTTGGATTTTACCCTCAATCAATATTCTGAAGTCTTTCCATATTGTACCCACTCTTTAATCATTTCACCATCACTTGGTGCTGTCCTGTTTCAAAGAATCTCTTGTTATACCTATTTCTGTGAGTCATTATCACTGTTAGTTGGTGGGAATTACTTGACATATAAGCAGAGCATTTGACATATCACATCTGTCCACCAACATTGACAGGAGTGACCTTTTCAGTGCACACAATGCTACACTTCAAGTTTTAAATTGGTCAAGTTCCAAAAGTGTGAGAAGCAACTGATTGAAGACCCATGGGTAAGAGATCCAGTGGGACTTTACCTGGTAACCCAATAAGCAGAAGTTTTCTACTAATTGGAGTCTAATTCCTGGATGTATTTTCATAGGCCATCATAATTGAAACCCAACATACATGAAACTGTAACTAAACACTAATGACATGGGAACAAGGTACCATAAAGAGACAAGCCCTAAGCTCCTCTTATATCTGACTGAACATGTTTTGTTTCAGTTAAGGGAATACAAATGTAACTTCAAAGTGCTAAATTCTCACAGATCACCCCGTACCTCCTCAAGATTAAACTGTAAATCCTCAGCTATTTAATCATTATATGCCTATACAGTTCAATAAAAGATGAAGCTGTTTTATTTCATCTAGCCTTGAGTGAGAGAAACTTTCCTCTTCTGAACTATTATCAATAGAAATATGGCATTCGAATATACAAAACCGTAGCAGCAATTCCTTTGGCGTCCCCTGGTCATCGTAATTACTGTGATGCTAAGTCCATCCTGGAGCTTAAGTAAACAGGACCACCCCTCTCTGCTCTTAGCCTAGATCTATAGGAGCCGTGTACTTGGACTCGGGGAGATGTTGACTTGCTCTCATCAGTGATTACACATACAACATCATCATATAATTTTCCAGGACTTCAAAGCTCACAGCATCCTGTAACTTGCTATCTAGCCGTGTTTATCATGACAACGACTTAAGGAAGGAGTGCTATGCAAAAATGTCCAATTATGGACATGCATTCTGTACGTCTGTAACATGTCAGACCACCCAGGAGAAAGGTGGCATGGCCCCTCGGTCTACCACCCTCACAGGGAGGAAGCCAGGCTGGAGTAAATGTGGCTTAAAGGTTGGATTGGAAGGGCCATTTGCTTTTTCCATGATCCCGATATTTTATCCTAATGATTTCCTTTGCTAAATGAGTGGTGCTTAACTGATTAGGAAAAATGAGTTCACTTCCTCTCTTCTCTCTTGGAAGTGACCGGATGTCCCATTTGGGGCAATTATCCTTTACGACATGGCACTGAGAACAAAGAAGAGGCCTTCAATGCCATAAGAAGCCATGGCATGTGGCAGTGATCATGAAAAAAGTGGAGTCAGATGTTACCCCTTTATTCCCAAATATAAGGATGGTGGGAGGGGGCAGATGCAGGGGCACAGGATGACCGTGAGTCAGTGTGACTTGATGGCAGTAGATGGTGCATTTTAACCAAATACCACTGAACAAATTATCTACCCCATCCATCTGTGAGGGCTGAATAAAATAATATGTCTGTAACAACAGTTTCTCTTGTTGCTGCTGTGGTGGTGGGGGTAGATCATCAAGTCGATTCTGACCCAGTCATCAGTGTAATTGCCCACAGAGTTGGCTAGGCTATGGTTTTTATAAGAACACATTGCTGGTACTTTGTCCAATGCAGCTACTGGGTGCATTCGAACACTCAACCTTATGGTTAGCAGCCAAATGCTTAACCATTGTGCCATCATGCATCCTTATTAGTATGTACAAGGAGATTTTCAAAAGTTCATGGAAAAGTTCCATTATCTTTTCTTCATTCAATATTTCCACAAACCTTTTGCAGCCCCCTCATATCTAGCATATTAAAAATATCGAATAAATATGAATAACACTATTCTTATAACACTCAACAAGGAGCCCTGGTGGCATAGTGGGCTATCCATTGGGCTGTTAATCATAAGGTTAGTAGTTTGAAATCCCCAGCCGTTCCGTCTGAGGGAGAAAGAATCACTACTTTCTACTCCTGTAAAGAGTTACAGTTTCAGAAACCCACAGAGGCAGCTCTACCCTGTCCTATAGGGTGGCTGTGAGCGGGATTCAGCCTGATGGCAGTGAGTTTTTTGGTGTTTATGATAATTTCGTCTTTAATTACATGAATGATAAATATTTAACTAAGTAATAAAAATTCTCCCGTCAGAGTTCTGAATCCTGTATCCCGTTTGGTTCATACTTCCATGGGGGAAGCACAAGTCACACAGAGGCCCTCCTATGTAACAACAACTGTGCAGCAAACACTGAGCAAGAGTTATCTGAATTATGCCTTTTACAGCCACCGATTCAAACAGCATGTTGGCACTGACTTCGCACCCATTTTCCCACTTTCTCATGCACTCTCTTTCTTTGTTTCATTCATCCAGTAAAACACTCTTATGGGCCAGCCAATGGGCTACCTAAATACAACAGCCCAACGTCCCCAGTCCTTACCAACCAATGATGACATTCTTCCGGAAAACCAACATGTGTAGATTTCCTATTTAGCCCAAACTTACCGGAAAGACTCAAAGAGATGGCACATTATATATGTCTTTCTGTGTGACCGTGGCTAAGAGTCACTGTGTCCTTTAAATACCAAGTGTCACGATGAGTCATCATGACTCACGAGGGATATGTTAGTCTGGGTACTTTAGAGAAAAAAATCCACAGAAAATCATGTATAAGAGAGTTTTCTATAAAAGTTAAGTGCACATCAAGCAAACATCCAACCCAGTGTTGCCCAAGCCCACAAGTCCAACATTAACGCATATGTCTGACACCAATCCGCAAAATCGTCCTCCATCTCACAAAACACACACAATGACACAGACTGCAGGAGGAAAGCCGAGCCAGTGAATGTGTAAGCATCTCAGCACTGGCAGGGGTCTCCACACAGCTGCTCCAGCACCCAAGGCTGCATCAGGGTAGGTCCATGCTGCTTCTCCTTGGGGATGTCTTTCAGAAAGTGAGCCTTGCCAGCTGAAGCAGAGAACTGGCTAAGGCAGCTGCACCTGGGTTTAACCATCAGAAAGCAAGAGACCCGAGAACTCGAAAGGCGAGGTTCACCAAGCCATTTATCGCTCCGCCCTTCAATTAAGCCCTATTGGCCAGGTTGGCACAATAAACTTTAACTATCTCAAGTAATCAAACAGTGAGTAGCACTTAAATATCTTGACTAACCTATGAGCAACATGGTTATCGGCAGCTTCTCAGAGCGAACGTCCTCTTGGGGTAAGCTCTGAATCATACTGTCTTGAGAGCAGCCATGCATATTTCCAGGAAATACATAAAACCCACAGCACAGAGAGTTTCATTTTGTGTCATTCTTCACCATAGCAACCATGCATGTCTCCAGGAAATGCACAACACTCAGGACACAGAGAGTTTTATTTTGTGTCATCTGACATGCCTCCTTCATCAACGACTCTCACCATAATTCCCTCACAGGCACAAATGACCTTTAGAAGCATTTCCAAAGTGTGAGCTGGAAGAGATCCCATCAGAGATGAGGTGACATTTATAGAGGCTATACAGAACAAAAAAAAATCTTACCATAGTGAATGAGACGGGGAGTGTGGAGTGGAGATCCAAAGCCCATTTGTAGGCCACTGGAGATTCCCTTATAGAAGGGTCTCAAGGAGGAGATGAGCCAGTCAGGGTGTGATGTAGCAAGATGAACCATATAACTTTCCTCTAGTTCCTAAATGCTTCCTCCCCTCAACTCTCATGATCCCAATTCTACCTTACAAATCCAGCTAGACCAGAGGATGTACACTGGTACAGATAGGAACTGGAAACACAGGGAATCCAGGGCGGATGATCCCTTCAGGACCAGTGGTGTGAGTG
>NW_022103905.1:8516173-8520006 GCF_000313985.2 Echinops telfairi
AAATGAGTCAGTCCTGGGTGGTGTCAATAGTTAATGTGCTCAGCCAAGAACCAAAAGGTTATAATCCACCTAGAGGGATTTTGGAAGAAAGGCCTGGCAATGCTCTACTTCCCAAAGAACCAGCTGCTAAACCCTGGGAAACACAGTCCACTCTGACACACAGGGAGTCCCCCTGAGATGATTTTGACCAGTGACAACTAGCTGAGAGATGAATACTACTCCGGGTGATTTTGATATACTAGGTTGGAGCTAACAGGTAACTCTCACTGTTCACAAACTTACAATGGAACCTCTAAATTCCCTGATTATCCTAGACCACAACACATCAGGAGAGGCTAACTTCATTAACCACTAGGTCTTAAACAAGGGTCTTTATTGAAAATCATATTTTATCTTGAGTCTAGGGGCTATCCTTGGCAGCAAAGTGTTCCCTGCTTAATGGCCAAATGTGTAGAGACCAAGGTTTACTAATGGTCACCAGAGGTGTGAAGGGGCAGGAGGTGGATTGCTTAGGGAGCACTGAGGTCTTACACGTGGCAATCAACTTATTCTGAACAAGCTCGTGGTGATGGTGGGGCAACGTGATCAACACCATCAGTGCCCCTGAGCCGTACTTGCCAGGCATATTGAATGGGCAAAGGATTTGGCCGTATACCTGTTTGCCATGTGAGAATGATGAATTACAGAAAGGAAGAAGGCAGAGGAAGCATCCGAGTTCCTAGCACAGGCTCTAAAGATTGATGGGTATTTTGAATTGGGCACGGGCTATTAGAAGAGAGTGTGGAGGGTGGATTGGAACGAGGACGTGGGAGCTGGGGGTCCATGAGTTCCTGGAGTGAGGTGCTGATGGGAGAAACAATGAGAGGAGTGAACGAACAGAAAGGAAAGGGAGGGCCCAGGGAAGGAGTGGGCAGCACCTCTGATGAAGCATTTGGAAAACAGGAGAGGGTGGAAAGGGAAAAGGAATGGGAAGGAAGATTTCCAAAGTGTCTATTCTGATTAACTGGGAAGGGGGTTGGTGTGACCTAAATTCGGGTTGTTTTTGGGTGGAGTAAGGAAGAGAGGAAAGAGTCTACGAGAACACAGTGAAGCTGGAATCAGTTATTTTAGATCGCTTGTTCTAAAAGCCTGGGAGGGAAAATGCCAGTGCTGGTAGCTGGCTGAGAAAGTTAGACCAAGATCTTTTCGTCTCAGTCGTTGAGAACTCGAAGGCAACAGAAAAAACAAAAGGGAGGTAGGAAGGAGGAAGGCACTCAGTCCTCAGTGATATCTGAGAGACCCCTCACAGTCACCAGGACAATGCAGAGTAGATTCAGAAGTTTCCAGGCCAGAAGGCCGATCACTAACCTGGCTGATCACTCCAGGTCCTGGCTCCTGATTCTGCCGATGACTGGCTTTGTGACCTGAGGGAAGCCACTTACCATGCATTTCCCAGTGCATGATGTGGGTGTGATAACCATGCCCCTGTGGACCCAGCAGTGTGTGCGCGCCATCAGCACTTGGAATTCATGAAACGTTCCTTGATTCGCTCACCTTACAGAGACTGGTTATGAGAATAGACATCAAAGAGCATTGGGTCAGGTTTACAAACACTAACAATGTCGCTCTTCAGTAAATATCCTTTGCCACAACAGGATATTTATATTTATCACGCATGAAACCGAGACATGATTGTTTTTAACCCTTGAATTTAAAATGTATCTGGAGTGAAAGATCCCACACTGCTTCTCTCAGGGAAATGATTTGCACCTTAGTTGTAGTAGCTATTTAGAGTCATTGTTCCCAAATATTCAACTGGATAAATTATATGGAAATCAATGAAGGAGCTTTTCAAAACATGGTGGCATTGAGCCCCAACTCCTAGAAATTATTGTTCTTTAGGCCTGAAGTAAGAGTGAAGTCTCTTTATTATTATTATTATTATTATTATTATTATTATTAAGTTCAAGGCAATTTCCATCTGCAGGTTAAATCTGAGGAAGCAGTGACTGAGAATGTTTCACAAAATAAGTGATTTGTTTCAGCAGAATCATTTTCCCCCACCAGACAATTATTGGATTGTCCTTGAAAGAGCAACACTCCACCAGTAATGTTCCGATTTCTACATGGAAGACCAGTGAGTCAGATAACCCCAGCCCGGTATCTGCAAGCCCAAAGACATTCTCTCCCACCTATACCTGTCCCCAAGGGTCACCTCCTGCTCTTCCTTTCCTTTTTTCTCCAAGCTGCCTCAGTCTACCCCTGGCCCTTGGTATTCTGCCCCTTCTCAAGACCAGCCACAGCAAGGACAGCCACTCCCTCTTTCTCTCCCTGCTTTTCTACCCTGTTGACAAGCACAAAGGGCCTTTCCCTCTTAAGGGACGTTAACTGATTCTTACTGAAAAGGACAGAGGGGAAGGCAACAAGCTTGGGGGCTTTGTTGTTGTGAGATGCCATTGAGTTGACTCCAACCCATGACAACCCCGTGCACCGCAGAAGGAAACACTGCCCGGTCCTGGCCCATCCTCACAATTGTCCCTATCCCGGAGCCCTTTGATGCAGCCACTGTGTCAGTCCATTTCATGGACAGCCTTCCTCTTTTTTTTTTTTTTGCCACCCCTCCACTTTACCAAAGATGATGTCCTTCTCCAGGGACTGGTCTCTCCTGTCAATATGTCGAAAGTATGTAAGACGAAGTTTTGCCATCCTTGCCTCTAAGGAGCACTCTGGCCTTACTTCTTCCAACACACATTGGTTTATCCTTTTAGCCTTCCATGATATTTTCAATCTTCTTCTCTAGCACCACAATTCCAATGCATAGGTTCTTCTTCAGGCCTCCTTGTTCAGAATCCAACTTTCACATGCTTATGAGACAATGGAGAATACCATGGCTGGGGTCAGGCACACCTTAGTCCTCAAAGTCAAATTCTTGCTTTTCAATACTCTAAAGAGGTGTTGTGTAGCAGAATACCTAATGCAAAACGTCTTTTGGTCTCTTGACTGCTGCTTACACGAGCAATGATTGTGTTCCAGAATGTCTAAGGTCTTACCAGCATGCTCCCAGTTGATAGTTTTTGATTCCCATCAGAAGCGAGTGAGCCAAAAGACATAGGGAGGGATACTGTGAGTAAAGATTTGATAGAAAAACAGGCAGTCAGGACAGGGTGCTTACAAATATATTTCCATTTTATATTTATGTTCCTGGAGCATCTTGAACATAAGAGAGCCACTATTATTATCATCATCCTCTATTCAAAGAATATTAACTATGCCACAGGGGCCCAAAAAGTCTGTCCTGAAAGAAGTACAGCTAGAATGCACCTTAGAAGTGAGGATTTCGAGACTCCATCTCACCTACGTTGGCTATGTTGTTAGGAAGGCCAGACCCTGGGAAAGGGCACCAGACTAGAATATCAGCTAAGAGTTCACTTCGAGGAGCGCTGGTGACATACTTACGAGTTGGGCTGTGATGAGCATGGTCAGCAGTTTAAAACCACCCACCAGGCCTCCAGAGAAAGACGGGACTCTCCACTTCTATAAAGAGTTCTAGTCTGAGAACTTTACGGGGGCAGTTAGTACTACTGTACTACTGTGTCCTATAGAGTCGTGTGAGTGAGCTTCAACTCAACAACAGCGAGTTTGAGGAGTCTGAGTTCGAGGGAAAGAGAGCCCATGCTTTGATGTTAACGGTAGACTTGACCTCGAGGAAGAGATGCTGATAGACAGTCTCAAGACAGTCAAAGTGAACGTGATAGAGGTTTGCATTTTCAACGAAGTCATGTCTTCCTCCACTTCACCATGGACGAGTGTCTTCATATAAGATAGCATGATGGGAGTCTATCTGTTCTACCCCC
>NW_022103905.1:8520108-8522422 GCF_000313985.2 Echinops telfairi
GCATTCATTGTCTGATTGTCAGAAGCACGTGGCCAGACCTCTCATCCACCTTCTGCTTAGTCTGGAAGTTCCTAATCTGCCTCGCGGTGCTCTGTGAGTTGCTAAGGACTTGGTGCTGACTCACAGTGACTCTCTGAAGGAAGCACGGCCCAGGCTTGCACCAGGCTCACCACGGGTGCTGTGTTGGAGCCCACTGTTGCAGCCACAGTGTCAATCCATCTTGTTGAGGGCCTTCTGCTTCGTCAGCGTCACAGCAACACACAAACCACCATGAGCAGAGAACAGGGGGGTGGGGGAGGGCGCATGAGTGCATTGACTGGGAATGGTTCCCACATCACCTTCATGGAAGACGAGAAAAATGTCCCACTTTCTCCACCACCATCTCATAGTCACGATAGCCTTTAGCACCTTTCTCAGAGCCTATTGCTGGCTGGGACTTCGCTTTGATTCTTCCCAGTGGATTGGACTCCTCCTCTCTAACCGTATGGACGCCGCGGACTCCCTATCGTATTACACTGGGGAGTATGTTCCTTGTTATCAAGACACTTCTATTTTTCAATAGCCTTTCTTTTGCAGCAGTTTTCTTGGCATACAAAAGGTCTGATCAAGGTACTCCTTGAGAGTGTATTGTCACTACCTCACATTAGAATCATGAATGTCCCACCCATGGCAGTCAGCCCAGCATGGACAGGAGCCCATGTATATACCTCAGCAGCAGACTGGAAAGTGGAAAGATGACAAAAAGGTGGGGTGAAGCGCTGGGAGAAAGTGTGGCTTGGCACTGGATTTACAGGGGCCAGGCCTCTCCCAAGGGTGTCACTTTGAGCAATGAGGCTAATTCTAATCATGCTTTTCTGTTGGAATGACCCTGCTAATGGGAGAGAGTTTCTGCAGCCTCCACCGAGCCAGGAAAGCAGAGTCTGGTATTCATTATGACTTCCTGCAAGATTTTGGTTGAATTAATCAGGGGCATGGTGTTAACCCGGGTACCACCTGGTTAACCATGGTGGTTAGATACTCACCTACCACCAACAACAAAGATCAGAATTGGGACCCACCAGCCACTCCAGGGGAAAAAGACGTGGCAGTCTCCTTCTATAGAGATTTACAGCCTTGGAAGCATTAGGGCGCGGTTCCACTCTGTCCTGTACTATTGCTAGGAGTTGGTTTTGCTTTGCTTTTATGATGCTAGCTCCGTAATGCCTGAGAGCAGCTGTCAGGTCCTACCTGACTTACAGTGAATCTAGCATGTCAGCTTTTATCTATTTTTTACTCATGTTTAGACTCATAAGCAAATAAAATTGAACTAAGACTATGGAGATACTTTTCATGGAGGCGTTGTGATGAAAGCTTGGTTTCAATGTACAATTTCCTGTATTTCAAATCATTTTATTTTAATATTTGCTATTTATAGTATGCGAACTGATACAGATTGATTCGAGGTGAGTTTGGGGTGAGAAACTATACTAGAGCGATCTCATTCGATATACATGCATATTGATACGCCTATTATGTACATCCACAAGGATCCCTGGTGGTAGAGTGCTTATGCGTTTTGCTGCTAAATGCAAGATCAGCAGTTCGAAATCACCATCCCCTCCTCATTAGAAAGATGGGGCTTTCTACTCACATAAAGAATTTCAATCTTGGAAAATGTAAAGAGGTAGTTTTACCCTGTCCTATAGGATCATTATGAGTCACTGTCAACTCCGTGGCAGTGAGTTTGGTTTTTTGGTTCATATATGTACAGATATATGTATATCTAGCCATGGAGTTGGTTTGTGTCTGACACAATAGAACTGCTCCATAGTGTCACCAAGGCTGGAATCTTCATGGAAGCAGCCAATTACCACATCTTTCTCGTGCCACGTGGCTGGTGTGTTTGACCCACCATCGCTTCAGCCAGCTGCCAAACCCTTAGCCACTTTGCCACCAGAGCACTTTTGGAGCAGATCAAAGTCCTAGGGTTTGCCTCCTTCCCGGAACACTTATGGAACCTTATTCTTGGAGTGTTACTGCCATCTAATGGAAATTCTACTACCTGTAAAAATAAATGTCTCCAAACGATGCCTGTTCAGACACATACATACACAGACACAAACACATAGACGCACACGCAAGTGCGTGCAAACACACACACTTTGGCTCGACTCTGACCACCTTTTCTTCTTTTCTTTCTCTCCCTCGTAGCTGCCCTCAGGACCAGAGGTTGGGTATTTCTTTGAAATGTGAGACTTCGTTTCCAACTATTTCCATTCCATCGAAATCAGAATCACCTGTTAAAAAATGCAAACAAAAATGTATACCTGATATG
>NW_022103905.1:8526299-8536459 GCF_000313985.2 Echinops telfairi
TCTTTATCTAGACCTCTATAAATGCCCTTTGCCTCCCAGCTCTTTCCTCTATTTCCCTTGATTTTCCTCCTGTCCCACTATCATGCTCAGTCCCCACCATGAATGCAGCAATTGACAAACTGGTTTGTGTATATCTTAATATACCTAATAAATAGTATCAATAAATTGATATTGTTGGTAACCATATGTATTTCCCACTTTGAGTGAATCTTTTTCCTGAAGATATAAGCAAAATCCTTCTTGGCCTTGAATGAGAGCATTAGAGGCATCAGTACTGACCTACAATAAATGACTATTTCCTACATTTACTCACTGAAAAATCCTAGAAGCGATGGCACTCCTGTGACCACCTCCAGCTCCTGGGCAGAAAAACACAGCTTTGTCCTCCGCTCACCAGTTACCGTCTCGGAAACCCACCGTGGGTCACTGGGAGTCAGCTTTGACTCCATAGCAGTCAGTTTTGAAAACACAGTCTTGGAAAATCACAGGGGCAGCTCTACCCTGTCCTGTAGGGTCGCTATGAGTCGGCATCAACTTGATGGCAAATCGAGGAGTATGTCTTTTACCCTGGCCTCATTGTTCAAATACCATAGCCTACCAAGGAACCAAAGAATTCTGGAAGCCAAATAGCTGAGCACTCAGCTGCTAATGGAAAGGTTGGAGATTCGAACCCACCAACTGCTCACTGCATGAGGAAGATGTGACAGCCTGCTTCCAAAAGATTTCTGGTCTACGAAGCCCCCGGGGAGGCTCTCCTCTGTCCCAGGTCCCTGTGAGTTGGAGGTGACTCGGTGGCTATGGGTTGGGTTGGGTTTGAATGCAAATGACCCAGGACTCCAAGGGAAAATGGCTAAATCCAGGTGGGGTAAGGAAAGGAAAAGGAGTATCCTGGAATATCTCATTGTGTCTGAAGTTAAAGATTTGTTCACATGCTGATTAAAAGAACCAAAACGTACTTCCATGGAGTCAATCCCAACTCCTCGCATTGCTGTAGGACAGGGTAGAACTGCCCGAGCGGGTTTCTAAGGTTGTCGATCTGACAGGAACATCTTTCTGCCACGGAGCAGCTGTTGAGTTCGAACTGCAGACCATGTGGTTAGCAGCTCAATCCACTCGATGCAGCAAGGTAAGTATGATGTAAAGTGAATATGCAAAAATTGATAGCACTCATATGCATACATAAAGCAAATCAATGCATACAATAAATAAGAAATTTCCATTTATAATACCAACCAAAAATTTAAAAGATTTAGATATTATCTTTTTAGAATGCTCAAGCCTAAGTATAAGAAAAAAGGAAAAAAAAATATAATACTCTTGAAAGAAAGGTTGACTTGAAAAAAATAGACAAATATATCATCAAAATATTGGATTTATTTAGGTTAAATCCATATGGTCCAAGTAGACATGCCGATGAGCATTTCTAGGAAGCTAAATAAGGTATCTTAAAATTCATAGGGAAAAAAATACTCACAGGAAAGTAACTAGGAAAATATTTAATACAAAGAGCTGTGAGGAGGGACAAGCCCTTCCAGATATTAAAACATGCTAAGGCCTTTGAGTCCCTGAGTGGTGCACACACATATGCCCTCACTGCAAACCTAAAGGTTGTCAGTTCAAACACACCCAGAGTTGTCTGGCAACCTGCTTTCAAAGGGCCACTGTTTGAAAACCCTGCAGAGCGCGGATCTCCTTGGCAGCACAGCTGATGACCTGTGGGTGTGTGTTCATTTTTGTTTTCTTTGATTGCTTTTGTGTTTATTAAGGCTGTAATTACATTAAAGGCATATAGTCATGCATTCGCTGCCATCCAGCTGACACCAACACTCAGTGACTCTACAGGACTGAACAAACTTCCCACAAAGGAGCTGGAGGTTTGTGATTAGCAGCCTAATTCATCGTAACTCACTACACCAGGAAAGCTCTCTAAACAGTGTTACACTGGCGTGTAAACAGACAAACGAATAGAATGGAAAATCCTGGGAAGGCTAACTCCATATGAAGATCTAGTATCATAATGGTATCTCAAACCACTTGAGCAAAGAACATTTTAATGCATGACATTAGGGCAACTAGAGAGTCACTTGAGGGGGAAAAAAGATGAAATTAGGTCCATTTCTTACACCACACTTAAAGAATACGCTCTGACTGGATCCGAGATTTGAATTTAAATACAAGAGTCATTTTATGTTTTCTACAGCATAACATATTTATATCTGCGAGTAGGAGAGGGCTTTATAACTCTGGCTAAAAATATCTACACCCAATTATTTTAAGATAAAAGCTTTGACGGCATATACTTTTTAAAAGGCTTTGCATGACAAGACATCAGGTTGTTGTTTTCAGGGGTCGTGAAGTTGGTTCCAACTCAGAGCGACCATGTACAACAGCCTGAAGCACTGCCCGGTCCTGTGCCACCTTCACAATTGTGGTGCCTGGGTATGTTGTTGCAGCCTCTGTGCCAATCCATCTTATTGGGGCTGAACCTTTACTAAACATAATGTCCTTCTCCAGGGACTGGTCCTGCCTATAACATGCCCACAGTAGTCTCACCATCCTCACTTCTAAGGAGCCTTCTGGTTGTGCTTCTTGCAAGACAGATTTGCTCCGTTTTCTGCCATTGAATCTATGTGACTTATAGCAACCCTTCAGGGCCCAATAGAACTGCTCCATAGGGTTTCAAGGCTACAAATCTTTACCGAAGCAGACTGCTTCATCTTCCTCCTGTAAAGCAACCCAACACTTCACTCACTGCGCCCAATGCACCTTTCCCTTCTGACACTCCATGGGAGATTCAGTATTCTTTGCCAACACTATAGTTCAAGTGCATCGACTCTTCTTCTGTTCTTGTGACTTATTGTCCAGCTTTCCCATGCTGACGAAACACTTGAAGCAACCATGGCTGGCATCGGGCACATTTATAACCCTCATAGTGATATCTGTGCTTTGTAACACTTGTACGAGTTCTTTCTCAGCAGGTTTTTCCAGTGCAATGTGCCATTTTATTTCAGGGATTTGTTTGTTTGTTTACCCATCATTTGATGTCTCAAGGGCTGCTTCCACAGGAGCTGTGGTAGCTTAGTGGATTGCAGTGTGGCTTGCTAAGCAGTCGGAACCCACCAGCTGCTTTGCTGGAGAGAAATGTGACTTTCTGCTCCCATGAAGACTTCCAGACTCAGACACCCCCAGGAACAGTTCTACCCTGTCCTGTAGGGTCGCTGTGAATCAGACTCGACTGGATAGCAGTGAATTTGAATTTTACTATTGTTATTTTTATTATTGTTGTTGTTGTTTGGGTTGGCTTGCGCTTACATGGGCATTAATTATGGATCCAAGTAAAATGAAATCCTTGACAACTTCCCTATTGTCTGTGTTTACCTTGACGTTGCTCATTGACCTAGTTGTGAGGATTGCTGTTTTATGTTGAGGTGTCATCCAGACTTGAGGGTTTGCGTGGCCTTGTATCTTCATCAGTAAGAGCTTCAAGTCCAGCAAGATTGGGTCATCTACAAAATGCAGGTGGTTGATGAGCCTTTCTCCAATCTTGATGCTGCACTGTTCTTCACATTGCCAAGGTTCTCAGATTTATTTATTTTTTTTTGCACAGCATACAGATTGAATAAATATAGTGAAAGAATATAACCCTGATCATCACCTTTTGTAATTCTAATCACACACTATCCCCTTGTTCGGTTCCAAAGATGGCTTGGCCTATAGAGGGCACTAAAACCAAGCGAATGCTCAGGATGCTCCTTGCGAGGAACCGGAGCAAGCCCGTCACTGAGGTCTTCCACTACAGAATGGAACTCCAGGGTTTTCTCACCTGTAATCTTCATGGAAGCAGGGCAGCAGGACTTGCCCTGATGTCACTGGGCAGGTTCCAGCAGTTAACTGGCTGCCTTTAAAATGCCAACTGACTGCTGTCTCCCTGTAACTGACATTAGTAGTCAGAGGTACCAGGGGACACTCAGCAGGAGTCACTGGTCCAACAAGAACAGTATCTTCAGGGAGCATCAATCTTGGTGAGTGCCATCAGGGCGTCCACAAAGGGCTACAAACTACCGCAGGGGAGGCAGTGGGAAAGCCTGGGCTTTCTATTCCCATCAACAGTGACAGCCTCAGACACTCACAAGGGGTCCCCATGAGCCAGCCTTGACTTGATGACAGTGAGTTTGGTTTGGGTTTTGTGCAACTTGGCTTGGGGACCAAGAATGGATAAACCCAAGCTAATCAACAGGACACATCAGACAAGCTGAATATACAGAGCATTCTATTGAAAATATATTTTTCTATTGAAAATATATATAAAAATATAGATGGGACTATAGTGTTCAAAGCTATTAACATTACAAATGACTAAAAAGGTGGGGCTGTCCCATATTAAGAGACTAAAGAAACAGAACAATGAAAGGTGGCACTAGACTAACCTAGACCTTGTAATGGAGGGAGAAAATTGGCAAAGTAGAATGTGGATGGTATCTTAGATTACAGTGCTATATCAGTGTAATTGATGAAATTGTTACTGTAATGTGTGATAAGGTATGTGACACTAGATATATGGATACAAATCGAAGGAAGCAAGAAAATGTTTAAGAACGGGTGAATCTGGGTAAAGGAGATACAAGTGTTCTTGTATTGTTCTTTCTTTGTATTATGACTGTTTATATTCCTCTTTTTTAATCATTTTATTAGGGGCTCATAGAACTCACATCACTCTTATACTTGCAGTAACCGTTTTCCTACTCTTTCATCCCTCGGGTAAAATTTAGCATCACATCCCATGCATTTTAATCAGACACAATAATCTGACAATCTGACATTATTGCCAGATTTAAAAGTGGGTTTTCTTTAAAGATCAACGGGAAAGAGTAGGCAGCAGCCATGAGTCGAGTGGGAGTTTCTGCAGAGAGATGGAAATTATGAGTCAAAACAGCAGAAGAAAGAGCCCGAGAAGACCAACTTAGACAGGCTTATTGCTGAAAAACTAAACTCACTGCCACCAAGGCGATTTTGACTCATCGCGACCCTCGCATGCTCATGGAAGAGCCCCAGTGGCACAGCGTTTATGGGGCAGGCTGTTCACCCCAAGTCCCGCAGTCTCAAGCCACCAGCCACTCTGCTAGAGTAAAACGAGGCTTTCTACTCCCACACAGAATTATAGTCTCGAGTTAAGCCCCGGCAGAGAGGAAGCAATAAATGTGCATCATGAAGTTAACCTCTTAGGGGAGGAAATTCAGCGCTTAGCTGCAAAAATTGCCGATGAAAAGTGCAGCGTGACATTTGGCGTCCACTTCTAGAGTGACTAATGTGCCATCTCTTTGAAACACTGATAGGAACGCTCACAGCTGCAAACGGACACCGGATACCGCAGAGAGCTACTTTCACAAGGCTTCCACGATGTGTTGATTTTGTATGACTGTACGATTAATGTGGTTTGCATATCTTTATGTATTGCTATTTTTGTTTCTGGTAAACCAGATCATTAAGTCAAAGAACAAACTTGTAAGCATACTTAATGCATTTTTATAGAATGCTACAAACAAAGGAAACTCATATTTTAGAAGTCTGTCATTTTTTAGTATCTGTGAAGAAAATATATGCATTACACTGTAAAATAAACAAAAACCTACTCTTTTTCTCTAGACTATGGTCAGGAAATGTAGTCTATGAGGCTTTACTGGGAGGGGGTGCAGCTGTCCGGGGAAGTGTTTATTTCATAAATCATTCTGAGACCATTTTATAGATATTCGTCATTCTGTGAAAACAAGCAGCAAACGGAAAACCAACTCCACCAAGAACATTATGACATATGTGTAATAAAGCCATGCAACTATCCTTAAAAGAAGAAGAAGAAAAGGAATCGTGGTCTCAGAAACCCACAGAGGCAGTTCGACCTTGCCTGACAAGGTCGCTGAGTCAGCATTGACTGGATGGCAGTGAGAATGGAGACCATGCCCATAGTATCTTTCAAGATTGAAAACTGAGGCTGGAATGTTTTCTTCCATTCTTTCAACTTACATGTACTAAGTGTGTCCTTCCTTTCCGGTTTTCTGTCTTCACATTTCATTGTAACCCTTCGTCTTCCTGAGTTAGCCCTCGGAAATGTTCTATTCACGTCCTGAACATCAAACCATTACATTCATTTGCTTTAGCTATTCTACATGCAAGAAAAAATTTCAGAATCTCTTCTGACACTCGCTTTGATGGTTTCTTTCTTTCTTGTCTTTTTAATGACCTTTTGCTTTCTTCATGCATGATGTCCGTGAGGTCATACCACAGCTTTTCAGATCGTCAGTCATTAGTGTTCAATTAATCAAATTTATTCTTGAGATGTTCACAAAATTCAGGTGGGATATACTCAAGATGCTATTTTGGTTCTCATGGGCTTGACTCAATTTTCTTCAGCTCCAAACTGAATTCACATATGAGCAGTTGATGATCTGCTCCATAGTCAAATCCTAGTCTTGTTTGGATTGAACATATCAAGCTTCTTCATTGTCTCTTCCCACAGATGTAGTCAATGTGATTCCTATGTATTTCATCTGTTGAAGTCCACATGTGTAATTGCCATCATGTTGTTTAAAAGGTATTTGCAATGAAAAAAGTCATTGGGCTTGCAAATTCTATCGGGTGATATCCAGTTTAATTTCCATCTACAAGGCTATATTTCTTCCTCTGTCATAGTGGTTATGCATTTGGGCTGCAATCTGCATGGTTGGCAGTTCAACCACCAGCAGCTCCTTGGGAGAAAGACTGAGCTTTCTCCTCCCGTCAACAGTTACTGTCTTAGAAACCCAGAGGGGGGTCCTTGTGAGTCAGCATTGACTTGATAGCAATGAGGTTTGTTTATTTGTTGATTCTTTCCTCTCTGTTTCCAACCTTAGCATTCCAATCTCCAATGATTACCAATGCATTTTGATTGCATGTTCAATCAATACCAGACTAAAGAAGTGGCTGGCATTCTTCCGTTTCTTCATCATAAGTTTTAGTGGTTACTGTGTACATTTGAATAATAGTTGTATTGACTAAGTTTCCTTGTGTGTATATTGATATTATCCTATCAAAGATATCACTGTACTGCAAGAAAGATCTTGAAATGGTATTTTCAAGAGGACGAATGTGATGCCATTCATTTCAAGCTTCAAGTTGCAATATTGAGAGATTATATGGGCTAACGTTAAACGATGCAGGAAACATCAAAAGATGGAAGGAATACACAGTCACTGTCCCCAAAAGAACTGGTAGGCATTTAAGAGGTACAGATGATAAGAATTATTGCTAGTGAAAGAAGAAATCCAAGTTACACTGAAGTCTTTAGAGAAAAACAATGCTCCCGGAATAATGGAATGCCAATGGAAATGTTTGAATAAGCTGATGAGGCATGGGAAACACTCACTCACCCATACTAAGAAAGAAAGCTACCTGGCCAACCACTTGGGAGAGATCCATATCTGTGCCCCTTCCACAACAAAAGTGATCCAACAGAATGTGGAAAGTATCAAACAATACCATTAAGAGCACTTGCAAGTGAAGTTTTGATCAATATAATTCAACCGTGGTTACAGTAGTACATCGACAGGAAGCTGCCAGAAATTCAAGTCAGATTCTGGAGAGAATGTGGAGAAAAGTGGATATCATTGCTGGCATTGGGTGGGCCGTGGCTCAAAACAGAAACTATACAAGAAAAATGTTTACTTGTTTTTTAATGAGTATGCAAAGGTATTAAATGGTGGGGATCATAACAAACTATTGATCGCATCAAGGAGAATGAAGAATTCCAAAGTTCTCTATTGTCCTCCTGTGGAACTGAAACAAAGAGGAAGAGGCAGTAATTGTAACAGAATACGAGAACACTGAATGCTTTGAAAGCAGGTCAGGTGTAGACATACAGGACTGTATCCTGTCGCCATACTTATTTGATCTGGACGTTGAACAAATGATACAAGAAGCTAGACTGTCAAAGAAGAATGCAGCATCAGAATAGGAAAAAGGCCTATTAACAACCTGTGATGTGGGAGGAGGATTTGAAGCACTTGGTGAGGAAGATTAATGACTGCAGTCTTCAGTGTGCTCTATAACTCTATGTAAAAAACACCAACATCCTCACAACTGGACCAACAGGTAACATCATCATATGTGGAGAAGAGCTAGAAATGGTCAAGGATTTCATCTTGCTTGGGTCCACAATTAATGCTTCTGGAAGTAGCAGTCAAAAAATCTCCTGCACAAGACATTTTTAAAGTGTGAAGTACAAGGATAACTCCTTGAGCATTGAGGTGCACTTGACTTAAGCCATGATGTTTTCCATTGCCTCATATGCACATGAAAGGTGGACACTGGATAAGGAAGACAGCAGAAGAAGGGATGTCTTTGATGAAAATTTGACCCATGCACAAAAAAAAAGAAAAAAGAGGAAGACCCTCAATGAGATGGATTGACACAGTGACTGCAACAATGAGTTTGAACTTAACATTGTGAGGCTGGAGCAGGACTAGCCAGCATTTCATTCTGTTCTGCAGCAGGTTGCTATGAGCAGGAACCAATTAGCCAGCACCGAACACAACAACCTTGCCCACCAGGAGCCCTCGTGGCGCTATGTGAAGCACCTGGCTGCTAAAGAAAATGTCCGTGTCTGAACCCACCAGGCACCTGCCCCGGAAAGACGAGGCAGTCTGTTCTCATAAAGATTACAGGCCCGGAAATCCTATGGGGCAGTGCTACTCTGTCGCATCATGGTCAGCAAGTCCATTTCAAGCCAAAGCAAACTGACAGGACAGAGTAGCACTGCTCCTGGGGGTTTCCGACACTATAACTTCTTATGGAAGTAGAAAAACCTCGTCTTTCTCCTGAAGAAGAGCTTGAGATTTTGAACTGCTATCCGCATGGGTAGCAGCTCAACACATAACCCATTGTGCCACCAGGACTCCTCTCGGTCCTATAAGGTCACTGTTAGTTGGAAGGGGTGCCCTGGCAATGGGCTATGCCTACCATGGAGTCTCTTTGTGGTGCCAAAGCTACAGTGGTTGACTGCTGCCTGAAAGGGTGGGGGCTTGAGGTCATCCAAAGGTGCCTGGGGCAACAAGCTGAAAAATCAGTCATTGAGAACCCAGTAGACTACACATCCCTAAAAAGCAGTGAGGAGCGCATGAAGCACATCGCCGCATGGGAAGAACTGGAGGAAATTATGCTAAGCGAATTAAGCCAAGTACAACATGAATCCTCTGAGGTAAGCTTTAAAAAAAAAATGCAAAAGGGGCATAGGGAAAAAGCTACTATATACAAACATTCCTGGGGTGAGGACCAGGTAGTACGGCAGGGGCCAGACCCAATCCAGGGATACATATGGGAGCCAATGAGAAAGGAGGGGGGAAAGGAAAAAAAAAAAAGAAATGGGTAGCAGGGGAACAGCACTAACCCACCCAAGAGGAGGGGATTGTTTATATCTCCACAGGGAAAGAGGGACCAGACTTCAACCCAGTGTTCCAAGATGTGAATGCATTATACCAGCATGAAGCAGGGAACCAGTGGAGAGGTCTGAGGGGTCGGCCCCAATTCCAGCTATGTGGAAAGCCTCCCTCCCCGCAGAAGAATTCACTTCAGAGGACATCACTGAAGCTATAGCTTAGGGAGAGGGACATGTCTGAGCAGAGCACACAGATGCAAATGAAGGGAGAGAAAGAGAGAGTGGAGCACATCCTGGCCCACCAAGCCCTGAGGACGATATTCCCGCTCAGAGCAGCCAAAGCACAGAGAGGGCCGTAGGGCCGGCCCCACTATTAGACACAATGTCCCTCACTAACCCATAGCACTATGGGGGACAACACTGGAGAACAGTGCAGAAATTGTGCCTGATCTGACCCCATCACACTGAGGCGAAACACTACAGGTGTGTGCTACAGAACAGCAAGGGGAGCAGAGCAACGAAGTCCCCAGGGAATACCAGAAATAGACTTTGGGGCCAGGGTGTGGCACTCCATCAGATTCAACCGGAAAGTATTCCTAGAGGTCAACAAACAGACCTTGAACTATTTACAGGCTTTTTTTTATCATTGGTTTTGTTGTTGTTTTCTTTTCTTTTGTTGCTTTGTTTTTCTCTGTCTTGTTTTTTGTGCATATTATTATCTCTGCAGGTCTATCTAGATAAGATAGGCGGGATAAAC
>NW_022103905.1:8537902-8539660 GCF_000313985.2 Echinops telfairi
TGTTTTGTTTTTTACCATAGCCATAGTCCCTGTGTTAGGACTGGTTTCTAGAGAATCAAATCCAGTGATACTCGTCTATGTATAAGAAATAGCTTTATATCAATAAGTAATTAGATATCAAGAAGGCATCCCAGCCCAGTCCAGCTCAAGGCCATAAGTCTGATGCCGAGTTCCTCGTCAGACTCACATAGCCACATGCCGGTGATGCAGAATGGTGAGCCAAGAAGCAGGAAGATCGTAGGCAGGTAGGTGTAACTCAGTGGAAGCATGGCAGGATGCTGACAGCTCTCAGGGCCTGTGGCTGAGGGCCAGCAAGTAGGAAGGCAAAGTCACAGAAAGAGCAGTTCCCAGAGACCCTCACTTTTGTACAAAAGGTCACAGCCCCAAGGAGGTACCATGAAACAACCACTTGATTGACAAGTTTGATTCCACCCCTTAGCCACAAGTGTCTAGTTGACATAAAACCATCCAACGACCACAATCCCTTTGGAAAGAAATTGTCAAGTCCTTGCTAGTAAAAATCCTATGTAGAGTGACCATGCTTTGATCAGGAGACTCTATCTTTCTTTATTCCTACCCCACACTCCTCCATGAATATACACAGCTGACTGGACTGGACTGGTACTGCACATTTCACTCAACAGCAGTAATCTATAGTCTGGACAGCAGCCTCCGGACTATTTCTTTAAGACTACTGCACACCATGTAAGTGGGTGATCTGCTTGGGTGATCAGATTTGTCATCTCAGGAATAGCAATTAGAGAATCAGAGATATAGGGGCAAGAAGGAAACCAACACTGAAAGATTAAGAAGGAGAAGGGTGTACCTACATGCCAAAAACAATGGAAGACATCATTAAGTGGCCTCCATGGGCAGGAAAAACATAATTACAGGCTTTGCATAAGTTAGTGGCAGGTGCAAGAAAACAGTGATAGCAAAAAGTTAAATCATCCATCACTTAACTGAGTTAAGGGTAAAGAGGGTGATGAACTGTGAATTCCCAGATCACAACTGAACCCACCATGGGGCCTATTGCATGAGGAGTCTTCTTGTTTCAGGGCAAGAGGTGGTGTCTTGAACAAGTAGTAGGGTCTATCTCTTTACACTTCTTTCTCTTTTGTCTACCCCTGGAAGCTTTCAGTCCACTGTGCATCCCAGTCTTAAAACAGAAACCTAGTTTATTTGACACCCTGTGTGGCTTGGTGTGTTCATTTCCTACAGGTATTGCATCAAAATGGTGTCTTAAAACAATGGAAATTTACTCTTTCATTCACAGTCCCAGAGGTCAGAAGTCGGTAGCCAAGATGTTGCCAGAGGTGGCCCTCTCCTGTCTCTCTCAGTTGCTGTTGGCAGCCAACAACCCTTGATGCTCCTTGACTTTTAGAAACAGCCCTTCAAGCTCAGCCTCCATGTTCCCATCACCTCCCCATGTTTAGGCTTCCTCATCTTCCTACTTTTATACAGATATTTTCAATGGCTTCTAGAAACCCTGGTGGCATGCGGGTTAAGCATTGGGCTGTTAACTCCAAGATCAGCAGTTTGAATCCCCCAGGCTATCCACAGGAGAAAAGAAAATGAAGCTTTATGCTCCTGTAAAGATGCATGGCCTCGGAAAGGCACAGGTGCAGTTTTGCTCTGTCTTATAGGGTCGCTATGGGTCCAAATCCACTCAATGACATTGAGTTGGTTTCTCCCACCTCCCCCATTGAATTAAAGTCCACCCTCATCCAGGGTGATCTCATTTCAAGATCCTTAACT
>NW_022103905.1:8542565-8552669 GCF_000313985.2 Echinops telfairi
CAGAATTTCAAACATGATCCTCAAGGAGGACGGCCTAGCACAACATGGAGGAGGGAGCTTAAATTCCTTGTTAAATAGGATGAGGGCACTCAAATACTCTATGGAAAAGAGAATCGAATATTTTTTATAGAAAAATGAAATGAAAAATAACAACTCTCAAAGTAAAATAAGAATTAACAACAACCACAACAAGAACCAATAAAGGCAAAAGTGTGCACAGGGGCTGTGGTTGGAGAGACCATATGCTCTGCAAGGACCTTTGAAGTTGGGGCTGGGGGCTCTGAGGGGAAAAGGGACAGACTGGGTCCACCCCTGGAAGGTCTTCTCTAGGATAGCATCAAGGATGGATGAGTGAAAATTATCTTTGTTAGCGTTATCTAGAGAAATCAAACCAGCACTACATATAGTGCATAGCACTCCGCTGCCGTAGCATCAGGAGATATTGATGTCAAGGGATTGACTCAGACGATTATGAGGACTGGCAAGTTAAGAAACTCTAGGTTAGATGTCAGGCTGGAGACTCCTGCTGGCTGATGGGATTGTGGAGAGTGGGCAAGCCCAAAGTGTGAAGGTGGTAGGCTAGAGACTTCTGAAGGCTTACACCCTAAAATTGATACACTGGGTGATGGGCAAGAGTAAAGAAGGACAGATTTCTACCAAAATACATATTTGTAGTCTAGAAGCAGAATATACCCTAAGGAAACTCCATTTTTCATTAAAAAAATTGATGGGTTATGTGACATAAAATTAAATTATGGAAAGTGATTTGGGTAGTTACACAATTTCATGTCGACTTGATAGAGTGAAGGGGTGGGGTTTAGCCTGTCAATCAGGTCACAGCCTGATTTTGCCTCCTGGTGGGTGTGACCTTCTCATGTGGATTCTGGGAACTTCCTCTCTTTCTCCCTGGAGGTGGAACATTCTCTCTCTTCTTCACCTTCCTGTTGACAAGCCACTTGGAGCCACGCCAATGGCAGCCAGAGCCCTGGAGATGCATCCACTGCCATTGGATCCACAAGACTTTCCACCCACCAGCTGCTGATCTTTCTGCATTTGATATCATTGCATGCTGTGCATGAGTCTGAAGAGGAATTCATGGACTAATTACCAGACTTATGGACTTGATCTGGACTGGACTGGGATGCACAATGGATGGATAATTACTTTTTGATATAAAGTTTTCTCTTACACATATATGACTGCATGTGTATTTGTTTCTGTAGTCCACCCAGACTAACACAGGGATTACATGACATTACAGAACAGTCACTAGACTAGTGTTTGACCAAACAAATGAACCACAGCTTAGATCAACTGATGTGTGAAATTAACCATCACAGTGATGAAGCAGCAGGTAAAACAATGTGTACCCCCAGAAATTATTTTCTATTATTAATATTATTAATCATGTTATTGGGAGCTCTTATAGATATTCCTCTGAAATTCTTTAATGCTTCAGGCTAGGAAAGGAAGTGGGCATTGGGAGTCATCTATCCAGCATGCTGAACAGAGAGTAACTATTTAAAGAATTCATGAAACAGAGGACACAGAGGACCCACCAACACTCTCTTTGTCGGAAATTTATTGGGCCATTGCTTTCCGCTGACAAAGCTTTCAGCCATGAGGAAGGGGTCCGTACAACTTTGAAAGGAAAGTAATTACAGTGTGCCTCAAACCACCGGTTTTCTAAGGTATCAAATGAGGAGCTTTTGGAAAACAGAGTTTGAGAACTGTGGTTTTGCAAAACATTTGTCTCTTGACATTTGACTCTTTTACAGGGGGATAAATCTTGAAAGTCCACTTACATTCAACTGGAAGAAGAATAAGAATTGCAGCACACTTCATTTTGCTCATACCAAACGTTAACATGTATCAGCAGACAGAACAGAACAAGGGAATACGGTGTAGTTGAAACTCAGAGAAGGGGTGTCAGGGTGTGTCCTTTCACCAGACTTAGTCAATCTGCATACAATCCAAGAAGCTGGACTGTATGAAGAAGAACGTGACATCGACAGCGAAGGAAAGCCTCCGAAGCTTCATTATGCAAAGAACGGAACTCTGCATGCTCAGAACAAGGCAGACTGGCAGCACTTGGCTGACGAAGACCAAGGACTGCAGCCTTCAGTGTGGATGACCCCGCCGTGTACAGAAGACCGAAATCCTCACAACTGGACCAATAGGTGATATCATGATAAATGGAGAAATTTTGAAGTTGTTGAAGATCTGACCTTGCTTGGATCCACAATCTGAGTAAATCTGCGGCACAAGACCCCTTTAAAGTATTTTCAATTGCCTCATATGCATGTGAAAGTTGGACATTGAATAAGGAAGACCACAGAGGAATCTATGTATTATGGTGAAAGTACCATGGACTGCTACAAGACCAGATGAGTCTATTTTGGAAGAAGTACAGCCACAGTGCTCCTTAGAAGCAAAGATGGAGAGAGTTCTCACTTACTTTGAACCTTGTGTTAGAGAAACAAATCCAGAGACACTTATATATGTGTAAGAAGGAGCTTTATAGCAAGGGGTAACTGGATATCAAGAAAACATCCCAGCCCAGTCCAAATCAAGTTCGTAAGTCCAACACTAGCCTAGAAGTTCAATACTAGTCTCTAAATCCCTCTTCGGACTCACACAGCCACATGCAATGATGCAGAATGCAGGAAGATCACAGGCCGGTGGGTACAAAGTCTTGTAGATCCAATAGGGCTCGCAGGTCTCAGCATGGCACCAGGAGCTCTCCAAGTGACTCAGCAGCAGGAAAAAGATGAAGCAGAGAAAGGGGGAAAGGTTCCCAGAACGCTCCTTATGAGGAGATCATGCCCACAAGGAGGCACCATCCAGCTGTGACCCGATTGACAGACTGGACTCCACCCCTACACTTCAAGTTCACATGAAATCATATAACTATCACAGACTTGTTACCAGGAGAGGCCCATTCCTGAGAAAGACCATCATGCTTGGTAAAGTAGGAAGTTGGCAAAAAAGAGGAAGACTGCCTCCCACCCCCCAACTAAATAGAGGGACACAATGGCTGCAACTATGGGTTCAAGTATAAAAATTGTGATGAAGCTGCAGGACCAGGCAGTGTTTCATTCTGTTGTATGTAAGGTCACAATAGCTGGAACTGGCTTGATGACACCTAACAGCAACACTTTTAAGTAGAGTAGAGTGTACCTTACTTGTGTAGACTGTGTACTTTAGAATTGAGCAAAGAGTTGTAACTCAAGAGTACTTGTTAACCACAAGCCCTGACATGGACATTTAAGTACAGCATCAAGCTCCATTGAATGGTCACCATCTCCAGGTTTCTAAAGCTTCCCACCATTATGTGTAATGTTTTGATAGTGTGGTGTAATAAAAAGGGCCTTGGGGAAAAAACATTGTGTCTGTCCTCTCTCTGTGTTGCAAATTAGTCAGATCCTCCTGGGCAATTGCTGTCACCCCTCTGGACCTTTGTTCAGCTATCAAACAACTGGTTGAAGCCAGATGGATTGTTTGTCACTGTCTTGTCCTTAGACCATCTGCTTTACACTCATCTGGGGGTGGGGTGGGACTTGTGACAACAATACATATTCCAGGGCCCCACCACAGTCTTTTCAAACCAATTTTTTGGAGGATTTCACCAGTTAATTTTTTTTTAAGCTTTGCAAATGATTCTTAGGTTCACTATAGTTTCTTTTTCTCAACTTTCTACCCAGGTCTAATACATTCATTCAGTTGGAGAATTATAGGGTCAGAATCTCTAGAATCTTTTCCAACCCTAGTTTCAAAGCACTCTAAGAATCTGTCCATTCAACCAAAATACACGTGGGCACATTTTCCCAACATGCAACCTTGTTCACTTATCCACTTTACAGTAACTGGTTCAGGTGAGAGTGTAAGTCTGCATTGGCAACAATGCTATCTCAGTGTTTGGAAACAAACTATGTTTCCCATGGTGTGCTCGCTGCCAGAGGCTAGTTTGCTGCCAGAGAATGCCTTAAGTCCACTGGAGGGTCTCATTCAAGTTGGACTTGAATAGAGCAAAGTCACTGTACTTTCCATAGACACTGACCTAAACATAATGGTCTATGAGAGAAGACCACTGGAAAGAGAAGCTTCTGATTGTATTTCTGACTATACTACAGAACTATGTTACCTTCTGTTACAACTCTATGAAAGACAGAAACTCTGTTCAAACCAAAGAAACCCAGTGGCATAAAGTCCTCTCTGACTCATGACAAGCCCATGAGCCTCAGAGGAAAACTGTGCTCCTTAGACTTTTCCAGGCTGATTTTTTAAATAAATTTCTGGCCTTTCTTCCAAGGCACCTCTGAGTAGGTTGGAACCTCCAACCTTTCTCTTAGCTGCTGGGTGTTCATTGTTTGCACTAGCCTGGGGACTCCAGAAACTCTCTGAGAGTCCTGTAAACCTGGGCTTCCTTTTCAGGTCAACTCCAAGCCTTTGATAAAACAACCATCCCAAATCAATGCCCATGGAAGCAGCAGTCAAGAAATCAAACTGACCTATGGAATTGGGAAAATCTGCCGGGAAAGACTTCTTTAAAAGGTTAAACAGCAAAGAGGTCACTTTGAGGACTAAGTTGTTCCTGACTTAAGCCACGGTCATTTTAATTACCCCCTATGCATGTGGCCTTGCTTGTCGAAAGGGAGGACTTGAAGCACTTGCTGATGAAGATCAGGGATTGTAGCCTCCAGTATGGATTACAGCTCAAAGTAAAAAAGACCAAAATCCTCACCACTAGACCAGTGGGTGGCATCATGATCAATGGAGAAAAGATTGAAGTTGTCAAAGATTTCATCTGGCTTGGATCCACAAGCAATGCTCATGGAAGCAGCAGTGTGTTGTATTAGGTCCTCTTTAGAGTGTTGAAAAGTAGGGGTTACTTTGAAGACAAAATCCCAAGCCATGGTCTTCTTCCATTGCCTCATATGCTTGTGAAAATTGGACACGGAATAAAGAAGACCGAAGAAGAACCAGTGCACTTGAATTACGGTGCCGGTGAAGAGTACTGAAGCTGTCATTGACTTCCGAAAGAACAAACAAATCTGTCTTGGAAGTGCAGTCAGCATGCTCCTTTGAAGCAACGCTGCATCTCACACACTTTGGGCCTGTTGTCGGGAAAACCAGTTCCGGGAGAAGGACATCATGCTTGATAACGTAAGGGAAGGGATACGGAGGAAGACCCCCAGCAAGGTGGAGTGACCCAGCAGCTGTACAAGCACAGGAACAATTGTAAGGCTGGCGCAGGACCAGGCAGGGTGCATGCTGCTGTGCACAGGGTGGCCAGAGTCGGGGCGGGCTCAGTGGCACCCCACAACAACAGCATATGCGTGGGAAAGCGGGACAAGGCCAGAGGGAGACTGGAGAAGAACTGACTCGCGGAAACAAATCCTTCTTGAAAAGGAGCCATTGGAATTAAATTTTAGTCTTACTCAAAATGTAATAACAATACTTAGTGCCTATTAAGGCGCCCTGATGGCACTGTGAGGAGGTAAGTCTTAGACTGCTAACTGCCAGGTCAGAGGTTCAAGCCCACTAAGCACTGTCGAAGAAAGATGAGGCTCACAGACAGCTACAAGACAGGAAACCTTGTGTAAATGTATCACTTTGAGTTTGATTCAACTTAATGGTAGTGGGTTTGGGGCGTGGGAGAGGGGAGGATTAGTGCCAATTAGTTGCCTGTTCATTGTGGAAAGCAATAATTATTTTTAAATTGAATAAAGTGAAAATTTGAGTCGGATTCAGAAGAACTAGAAAATAACATTTGAATCTTCATTTTATAGACCAGAGCTTCCCAACAGATATGCCAAGAAATGGATAACCACTGTGTTAAACTATTGATGCCCTCACCCCTCAGAAAACCAAGCAGTGGCCATGCATCTGGTCAGCTCCAGCCTGGGTATATTCAGATGTGCAAGTGTTACCAGGGACTGGAGGTGCCTGGAGGGGAAGAGGATGCAAAAAATTGGGGAGTCGCTGAAGGAGACATATGATGACAGTAACATTTAAGGATGACTGGTAACCTGATGTTCTTGGAGAAGAAACCTCATGTTTGGTAAAATAGAGGGGTCAGCAAAAAGAGAGAGACCCTCAACACGATAGATTGTGATTGTGGTTACAACAATGGGCTCAAACACAATCACAACTGTGAGGATGTCCAAGGGCCAGGAAGTGTTTTGTTGTTGCACACGGGGTCTCTGGGTCGGAGTTGTCTCTACAGCAACTGACAACAGCAATAACATGGTAGATCGCTCTGTGCCACAAATGGTTTGGGTTCAACTACTAACCAATAGATTGGTGATTTCAACCCACCTAGAAGCAAAACAGAAGGAAGTGCTGGCAATCTACTTCTATAAAGATCACAGCCAAGGAAATCCAATGGAATGGTTCTAGTTTATAACATCCAGGTTTAGATTGTTTTGGGGTTTGGGTTTTGTTTGGGGGGAGGTAGAGGGGGGAATGCGGGGCTGTTGGTTATTCCTAAGAAAATAATTTTTTTACCTTGTCCTGTGTTATCTAAGATTGCTGTACCAGAAATAACTACAAGTAGAGGGATTTAACAAACAAAATCTAGTCTCTCACTGTTTAAGGTGCCAGTTTTAGGGGAAGGCTATCTCTATGTGTCAGCTCATCGCTTAGGAGGAAGGGCCTTGTCTTTCTTCAACATCTGTGGTCATGGAATTTCTTGGAGATCATCATGTGGTTTCACATCCATGCTTTCCTGGGTCGAGGAGGTGGGGGGGGCACAAAATGGAATCCTTAACAAGTCTGTGGTCCTCTCTGAAACTGATCCAGAAAGCAGGCAGTCAACTTGCCACCTACCTTTGGGCATTATGACCCAGTATGCCACCACTGTTTCTCTGCTCAGTCTCCCCTGTATCGCCACTATTGCCATGTGAGCTCTCCATTCGGAGTCCAAAGTTAGTTTGAGGTAATACTGTGGAGACTGAGCAGAGAGACAGTGGTGGAGTACTGGGTCACGAAGCCATCCCTTAAGCAATAGTCTAAAGATTGCCTGAAGCCTATCTGACCCCTGGACTCTGCAGTTAATGTTCAAATCCCTGTTTATACCTAAACCAGTTTAGGTTTTGTTTTATTTTGCTTATAACTCAAAGATATTCCTGACTCAAGTCCAAGGCTAAAACGATCCTCAGAATAGGAGAGCAAAGAGTGGCCATTAGTAGTAACCTAGCACTTTGGGTAGACAGCAATTACTTCATAAAAATCAGAGGTCTAGGAGGCCACATGGAAGCGTCTGAACTTGAAGAAGGGATGGGAGAGGTGGCAATGAGCTAGGAAGGAAGGACTAGCTCTGAACTTTATCATGAAATGTGCCCATCCTCCCAGTAGACACAATGGCCCCTATTTGGGTAACACCGCTGCTTTCTCCTCGGGGATGCTATAAGCCCCCATGTCAGCCCCAGGGAAATGATGCAACCAGCCACTAAATCCGAGTTGTATCAGCAAAGAAAGTGTCAGGGAAAGAGAATGGGGCTCCTAGAAAAGCTGCCACGAATAAAAAAAACGTTAAGATGAAAATTGTGTAGGGGGAGAAAGGAGATTGTTAGAAAGAAAGAAAGAAAACGGATGGGTGGAGGGAGGATATGATCGATATAACGGTAAACTTGGAGAAGGGGAGGCAGTCTAGCATCGTGGCTCACTGCATGGGCCCTGAAACCCGACAGGTAATGGCTCTAGAACCTTCACAGGGTTTATGCTGTTGTGGCTTGTGCCCTCCAGTCAGTTTTCAACTCACAACAATCCTGTGTGGCCGAGTAGAGCTGTTCTACATGCTCCTTCTAGGCTGTCATCTTCCTGCGGACAGATCATCAAACAGCTGGGCTTTGTCTCCTGAGCAGAGTGGCTGGGTGAGTTTGAGCCAGGGACCTTTCTGTGAGCAGCTGCGCTCTGAAGCCGTTGAACTCTGGGGACCCCTCCCATTACTTACCCCAAACCAAACTCACTGCCATCAAATCAATTCCAACTCACAGCGACCCAGTAACAGACGGTAGAATACCCCTGTCAGTTTCCTAGACGGTAACTCGTTGCCAGAGTAGAAAGCCTGGTCTTTCTGCTGCAGTACTGCTAGTGGTTTGGAAATCGTCACCTGTGGGTAGCAGCCACGTGTATGTAATCTCTATGCCACCTGAGCTCCTTTACCTACCAGCTCTTTTTACTCATTCACTGTCCTAAATCCCCACCCTTACAGGATTACTGGCCGGCTAAAATACTCCAGTAAGTAAAACAATGTTGCTACCAGGCATCTAGTTTACACGTGCATGGGTTTATTCCAAGCAAAACATGTTTAAACATGTCTCTGTGATCAGTGAATGGCTGCAGACAAGATCACTCAGTAAGAGCCGTGTCTTCGTCTTGGCAGGGTGTTGTTAATAATAATTTAAAAAAAGTCTAATCAAAACAGTGGCTTCCAAGGAGATCTGTTTACAAAAAAAAAAAACTAAAAAAATCCTGCCATTGAGGTAATTTGATGCATAGCAACACTGCAGGACAGGGCAGAACTGCCCCTTAGGGGTCCTGAGGCTTTACATCTTTATGGAAACAGCCTGGGTTGCTTCAAACAGCTAAGCCCCCTGGGGGATCTGCTAGGCCAGTTATCGTCAAAGCAGAGAGGTCCCGTGTGAAGGGTATGGTTTGGGGGGCAGGGGAGATTCCAAAGGAGTACACTCAATAGATTTTGTCAAAAAATGCAGGACATGGGGGCTTATTGTGACGATGTTAAGAAAATTTTAAGTTGTTTTGGTGAGAAAAAGACCAGAACTCTAAGGAATTTTTCCCCCATCACCATAGACCTGCTCATTCTTTCAAGAATTTCCATCAAAAATCTTACCCCCATCCACCCTACACCCCTGATCTTGCTCCTTCAGGCTTCTTTTGGTTCCGAAAACTCAAAAGAACACTATTTGAGTCGCTTGCATTGCACAGAATACCTGCCAGGAAAAGCTAGAGAGATGGAAAGGCTGCCTTCAGAAGAGACTAGACCTGGGTGGAGGGTCGGGTGAAAAACAATAGCTCCCTGGTTTTATGTTTTTGTTTCGTAAAGACGTCTGTTTGTGACAGTACTCTTTTTTGTATACCTCTCTCCCAGAATGTCTGGCACGTGCGGGCAATTGACTATTTGCAGTTATCTCACCGGCGGCCACAGCAGAACGCGGGAGACAGAAAGCACCGCTTTGACTTATACCCGAAGCCTCCTCCGGAGTCAGCATGCTGCGAGTAACCTCTGGGTAGTCCCAGTCTCGGAGGTTGACAGGGGCCATTCCACCCTGTCGTGAAGGGTCGCTTTGACTCAGTGCGTTCGGTTTTGAGTAGTAGAAGTAGTACTACAGGAAATTCAGGGGAAGGCTCGCGTTTGTAAACGGCTTTTGAGAAAGGCTAGTGCATTGCATTTACTTCACCGCCTCTTAACAGAGCCACGTTTGAACTGGACTGAGAATATTCAAGAAATGTCAACAGATAGGAAGGAAAATCATGGAACGAGAGGTCAAAATATTAGAATATGTCGAAATCACACCCCACCCCCAGGATGTGATTGTATGGGACTGTGTCTGGCAGAACTTCCTGCCAAATCAAGACTGAAGAGGCCCGCGGGGTCCACTAGGAGCAGAGGGTCCTCTCCGCATCCACCTGCCCAGGAACCGGGGAGAGGGGGACCAGAGCCTCGCTCTCACGCTTTTGTCCAGACGCGAAGTCGTCGCCACCGGAGAACGCCAGGCAGTTGGGCGGGGAAGGCGGAGGAGCCAACTCTAACACAAAGACCGATTAGGTGGAAAGCCCTTGGGGACCCACCAGGAGGAGCTATGTGTTTCTGGTTTGGCAGTAACAGCTGGTGACAGCTATGAATACACCCTAGGAGTGTCTCCCCCGTACCAGGCCCGTTATTGATCACTGCAATCAATCATGTCTACAGCGCACTCTATTTGCGATCCACCATGAATACCAATAGCCCCGAGCGTGCGTCCCGCCTCCAACCTCCGCGTGCGCTCCGTTCACCGCACCATCACCCTTTTGATCCTCCCGTGGTGGTTCCGGGAGGTCTCGGACTTGAAGCCCGCGCGCGGCGAGTCCAGACTTGAC
>NW_022103905.1:8553086-8563739 GCF_000313985.2 Echinops telfairi
GGCGGGGCTGCTGCTCCTGCCGCTGCTGCTGAACTTCTGCTGCCCCTACTTCTTCCAGGACATGGGCTACTTCCTGCGGGTGGCCGGCGTGGCGCGCCGGGTGCGCAGCTACGGGCACCGGCGGCCGGTGCGCACCCTGCTGCGGCTCTTCCTGGAGCGAGCGCGCCGGAGCCCGCACAAGCCCTTTCTGCTCTTCGGCGACGAGACGCTCACCTACGCGCAGGTGGACCGGCGCAGCAACCAGGTGGCCCGGGCGCTGCGCGACCACCTGGGCCTGCGCCAGGGGGACTGCGTGGCGCTCTTTATGGGCAACGAGCCCGCCTACGTGTGGCTGTGGCTGGGACTGGCCAAGCTGGGCTGTGCCATGGCGTGCCTCAACTACCACATCCGCGCGAAGTCCCTGTTGCACTGTTTCCAGTGCTGCGGAGCGAAGGTGCTGCTGGCCGCGCCAGGTGAGCCCCGGAGACGCGCCGCACCCTGGCACTGAAGCGGCTAGGCGCCTTGGCAGACCAACTGCAGCGTCGTGTAGGGGGGTTGATGGTGAGGGCTCTGGGTGGGACCCGGGAGTATAGAGGAAGGGTCTGACCAAGTTGCTTTGGAAGTCTGATTAGTGATCATTAGAACGACCAACTTCTGAATGATATTCTCTTCCAGGCACTGGTAAGCACTGTGCCTAGTGCCCTCCTTGTAATCCTCCCAACAGGAAGGGTTTCCAATTTGGCTTTTATGGATGAGGCCAGTGAGGAAGGGAAAGTCTCAAGTCGCGGGTGCCCAGCTGAAGGGAGGAGAGAGAGAGAGACAGGCCTGCCTACTTCCAAAGTCTAAACTCTTCACCAATACTATCAATTAAACAAACCAAACTCACTGCCAATCCAGTCAATTCTGAGTCACGGTGACCTGATACGGCAGGGTAAAATGGTCCCTGTGGATTGCCAAGGCTATTTACAAAAGTAGAAAGCACCATCTTTCTCCCTGAGAAGGCTGATGGTCTCGAACTGCTGACCTCGTAGTCACCAGCTACAATGCAATGCCGAGGACCTTGAGTGTGATAGCCAAGGATCCTGGGAAGTGGTTCTCCCCTCTGCTGCTTGGTTGGCTGTGTGCCTTTCCTTGGAAGGCAGCCTTCCCCGCTGCTTCCAGCCCTCATGTGTTGTTAGCACCCGGGCGTATCACTGTAGAGAAGGAGACCCCACCTGATCCCAAAGGAGAAGACTTTGGGGATCTGCTGCAGTGCTCCCGAGAGCCTCCAGTGTATGTCTACTGCTTGTGACCCCTTCCGTTCTGTTCCCACGTTTCAACCAGGCTGGAAATGATGGTGGTAATCTGCGTGAGGAAGAAATGGAGAACCTGTTACCCTGGGCAAATGGCTTCCCCTTCCCAGAGGGCTAGTCATTGCCCTTGGATAAAGCCAGAGAGGAAGTTTCTTGCTCTTTTAGTGAGACGATGCCTAACCAGGGCTGGGTTGAATGATATGAATGATGTGGTGAGGGCATTGGAAGCTAGGATAACTCACCATTCTAGAATGCCTTTTAATACCACACCCTATGCTCGGTTCCTTTCTTACCTTGGGGGCGGGGGGTGGGGGTAGGAATTAGCATTACCCTCTTACATTATACTGTTGAGGAAACTGATGCTTAGAATCCCAGACTAGGTCTGCCCAACTCCAGAAACCATGCTCTTTGCCTCCCTCTACGTGGCTGTAAAGTTAAAACTGGAACGGATCAAACTGCCGTCTGGTCTACCTCTTCATTTCATCACTGAGAAACTCAGGCAAGTTCAGTCTCAGAAGGATGAGGTGTCAATTCACTGGTGGGAAACCAGGAAACTTACACACCTGCTTTACAGAGCATCACATAATCTCTCAAAAGAAAGGCATTATGTGAAAGCATAAAGGGTGGAGGTGGGGGAGGTTAGGGGGCAATATTAAAGCAAACTTATTAGAAGGTGCAAGTCCTTCAAAAAATTGTGTTTTCCACTACTTAACAATTGCTACTTGCCTGGGAAAAAGAAGAAAAGTTCCCTGATTAGTAATTGGAATAAGCCAATTGCTTAATCAGCTTACTTAGAGAAACCATTTAGCACAGTGATCTTTGTACCACCGCAGGACACATTTAAATATTACCTTCCTCCTAACTGCAGTGTCCCAGAAGTCCATAACTTAATAAAGGACTTGATGGTTCTTATTAAGTGCCGTCTAGTTAGCAACCTATGTACAACAAAACAGAACATTTCCAGGTCATGAACTCTGCACATCTTTGAGCCCATTGTCGGTCAATTGTGTCAGTCCATCCCACTGGGATCTTCTTCTTTTTCAGTCAAGCTCTACAAGCATGATTCCTTTCTTCAGTGGTTGGTCCCGCCTGATAACACGTCCAAAGAACATGAGACACAACCATCCTCAATTTTAAGGACCTTCCAAGCTAAGAGTTGTTTGTTCTTCTGGCTCAACCCCAACACAAATAAACCCGCTGCCGTTGAGTAGATTCCAACTCAGAACAACCCTACAGAGTAGAACCATCCTGGTGGGAATCCAGGACTGCACATCTTTAGGAGAGTAGAAAGCCTCATACTTATCCAGTCAGTGTGCTGACCGGATAATCAGGGAAGCTGGATTATATGAAAGCCTCATCTTTCTGCTGGTTCTTCCAGCAGTCCATGGTGAATACAAGGTTCTTGACCAACTTCCACATTTAAAAGTATCAATTCAACTCCCCTCTTCCTCGTTCATTGTCCAGCTTGCACATGGATATGAGGTGATTAAAATGACTGTGGCTTAAGTCAGGAAGATCTTAGTCCTCAAAGTGACCTCTTTGCTCTTTAACCTTTGAAAGAGGTCTTTCCCGGCAGATGTTCCCAATTCCATAGGCCAGTTTGATTTCCAGGCTGCTGCCGCCATGGGCATTGATTTGGGATAGTAGTTTTGGAGTTCACCTGAAAAGGAAGCCCAGGTTGGTGTGACACTCGTAGAGTTTCCAGAGTCCCCGAGGTAGTGCAAACAATGTACACCCAGCTGCTAAGAGAAAGGCTACAGGTTCCAACCTACTCAGAGGCGCCTTGGAAGAAAGGCCTGGCAATTTATTCCCCCCAAAAGCAGCCTGTAAAGACTGTGTAGAGCACAGTTCTACTCTGAGTTTCTGTGGTTTTCATTTTTTAGTTTTGAATAGCATTTCAGCCTATTTTTAATTTTTTTAAGAATCATTTTATTGGGGGCACATACAACTCTTATCACAATCCATACATATATCCTTTGTATCAAGCACATTTGTACATTCATTGCCCTCATCATTCTCAAAACATTTGCTCTCCACTTAAGCCCTTGGTGTCAGCTCCTCATTTTTCCCCTCCCTCCCCACTCCCCTATCCCTCATGAACCCTTGATAATTTATAAATTATTATTTTGTCATATCTTACACTGTCTGACTTCTCCCTTCACCCACTTTTCTGTTGTCCATCCCCCAGGGAGGAGGTTATATGTAGACCCTTGTAATCGGTTCCCCCTTTCTACCCCACCCTTCCTTTACCCTCCCAGTATCACCACTCTCACCACTGGTCCTGAAGGGATCATCTGTCCTGGATTCCCTGTGTTTCCATTTCCTATCTGTACCAGTTTACATCCTCTGGTCTAGCCAGATTTGTAAGGTAGAATAGGGATCATGATAGTGGGGTGGGGGGAGGAAGCATTTAAGAATTAGAGGTAAGTTGTATGTTTCATTGTTCCTAAACTGCACGCTGACTGGCTCGTGTCCGGTTACCTACAGATGGGCTTTGGGTCCCCTATCTGTACTCCCCCTCATTTACAGTGATATGATTTTTTGCTCTTTGATGCCTGATACCTGATCCCTTCGACACCTCATGGTCACACAGGCTGGTGTACTTCTTCCATGTGGGCTTTACTGCTTCTGAGCTAGATGGCTGCTTGTTTACCTTCAAGCCTTTAAGATCCCAGATGCTATCTCTTTTGATAGCCGAGCACCATCAGCTTTCTTCACCACATTTGCTTATGCACACATTTGTCTTCAGTGATTGTGTTAGGAAGGTGTGCATCATGGAATGCCAATTTAATAGAACAAAGTGTTCTTTCATTGAGGGAGTACTTGAGTGGCAGCCCAATGTCCATCTGCTATCTTAATACTAAACCTTTAAATATATGTACATGGATCTATTTCCCCACCCTCATATATAAATATATTTACATATGTACCTGCCTGTATTTAGACCTCTATAAATGTCCTTTGCCTCCTAGTTCTTTCCTGTATTCATGCTTAGCCTTCATTTGGGTTTCAGTAATTTCTCTCAGTTACATTGCCCTTGCTGAATCCCTACCAGGTCTCTCACACCCTCCTTGCCACTAAGTTTGGATCACTTGTTGTTCCCTTGCCCCTGAGTTCATCAACACTACCTCCTTTCCCCCCACCTCCCCCTCTCCCACTTTCCTCCCCAGAACCATCAGTCCCGTTGTTTTCTTCTGCAGACTGTTCATCCAGCCTATCTTATCTAGATAGACCTGCAGAGATAATAATATGCACAAAAAAACAAGGCATAGCAAGACAAAGCGACAAAAGAAAACACACACAAAAAAACCAATGACCAACAAATAAATTAATTTAATTTTTTTTTTACAAAAGGAAAAACCTGTAAATAGTTCAAAGTCTGTTTGTTGACCTCTAGGAGTGTCCTCCAGTCGAGTCCAAAGGAGTGCCACACCCTGGCCCCAAAGTCTACCCTTTGCACTCCCTCAGGACCTCCCTGCTCTGCTCCCCCTGCTGCTCTGCCACACATCCTTAGTGTTTTGCCTTGGTGTGGTGGGGTCAGACCAGGCCAGTCCCGACACTGAGTCTCCAGTGTTGTCCCCTGTAGGGTCATGGGTGAGTGAGGGACGTCGTGTCTCATAGTGGGACCAGCCATATGGTCCACTCTGTGCATTGGCTGTTCTGAGCGGGGATATCGTCCTCCAGGCTTGGTGGAGAGCTTCAGTCTTTAATAAAGTTGTATTGGAGTGTAACATAGTTTGGTTATATACTCAGAAATATAGACTCTGGCACCCCACCCAGGCAGTGGTCCTCTGCCATAGAACATTATGCTTAGGTCAGTATCCATGGAGAGTATAGTGAAATCCCTGGATTCAAGTCAAACTCGAACCAGACTCTCCAGGGGGCCTAAGGCACTCTGGCATCAAATTGGCCTGCGACAGAGCTAAGACCCTTGAAAATGTAGTTTGCAACTAGTGCCGAATTATATTCTGTTCTGATCCAGGTACAGCAAATGGGATAAGCGAACAAGGTTGCATGTTGAGGAACTATGCCCATGTGTATTTTGTTGAAGGAGCCCTGGTGGGGTCATGGTTATGATTTGGGCTGCTAACTGCAACATCAGCAGTTTGAAACCATCAGCTGCCCTGAAGGAAAGAGACTGGGCTTTCTACACCAGTAAAGAGTTACAGTCTCAGAAAATCACAGGGACCATTCTGCCCTGGCCTATAAGTAGCGATGGGACAGCATCTACTTAATGACAGTGAGTTTGGTTTGGTTTGGCTAGTATTTTGTCGAATGGGCAGATTCTTATAGTACTTGGAAATTAAAGTTGGGAGGGATTTTAGAGATTCTGATCCTATACTTCTCCAACTAGGATAAATGTAATATTTGAACATAAAGTTGAGAAAGAAAACTATAATGAGCCTAAGAATCATCTGCAAAGCTTTTTTTTTAAACCAGTTCAAGCTTCAAAAACATTAGTTCAAAGGGACTGTGGTGGGGCCCAGGCATACGAATTGCTGTAACAACCCCCACCCCGCCACCAGAGGAGTTTGAAGCAGATGGTCTGAGGGCTAGACTTGGAAAAACAACCAGTCTGGTTTCAGCCAGTTGTTTGATAGAGGACAAAGGTCCAGAGGGGTGACAGCAATTGCCCAGGATGATCTGACTAATTGTCAACAGAGAAAGGGGACAGAACCCAATGTTTTCCTCCCCATCCAGGGCCCTGTTTATTATATCACACTATCAAAACCTTCCACATAGTGGGGGAAGCTTTAGAAACCTGGTAATGGTGCCAATTTAACGGCGCCTGATTCTATTTAAGTCCCGGTGTCGGGTTGGGAGTTCATGGGAGCCCTTGCGTTATAATGCCCTGCCCAGTTCTGAAGGACGTGCAAGGACCAGTGCAGCAGTGTTTTGCATAAGGGTTGGGTGCTCCAGTTGCCTGGGAATCTTCATAAAGCTTTGTTGGATTATGCAAACCGTGACTGCACTTAACTGCCAACCGACAGGTTGGCATTTTGAGGGCACCCAGAAACACCTCAGAAGAAAGGCCTGGCAGTCTTCTCTGGAAAATCAGCCACTGGAAAGCCTATGGGGCAGAGTTCTGTTAGCACATGACACACAGAGTTGTCCTGAGTCCGCATCCACTGGAGACCACTGTTGAGGCACAGCCCTCCGCGGAATATCGATTCCAAATTGATTCCTTCAGAATTTACTATCTTTACAGAAAACCGGCCCTCAAAAACACTTCCCTGCATCAAAGGAGCTCTTGGCTCCCAAAGAACATGATCTTCCCTCTACAGGACATTTCAGAGCCCTTCTCCATGGCTTCATATGACAAATGTGTTTTCCACTATTGAAGCACATACATGAATGTTGTATGTTGTAGTTGATTTAAGCCAACTTGTTGGACCAGTATTTTCTAAAGACAAAGTGTGGACAAAACGCGGAAGTGTATTTAATGTCACACAGCATAAACTATTTTGTTCAGAGAACTGAAATAATAGATTCATTAGTAAATATTTTCTTTTTTGTTGTTTGCGATTAATACTAGAATTCAGATTATTTCTAAACTAGCTCTTCTACCAAGAGAGTAACCCAGGTCTTTTACGTGTCCCTTTATCCATTCACTAGCCAGGTCTATGCTGCTTGACCACAAATCACCACACAGTGCACCCAGTGTGCTGGTGCTCCTCTTGTACCAGGCCAGCGTTCAAGGGCCTCTCTTTTGCAAGAACAATTATAAGGGACTCAGAGCAGTTAGAGGAAGTCTCAGCTTACCGTTCACCTGGTTTAGTAAGGTTGCCCCGAAAAAGAAAGAAAGAAACCGGACCTCTTTTAAAGAACGTGATAAATAAAATTGCTCCCAATAGCTCTCATATTGCATCATTGAAAATTAACAAACAGAACTTCATACTAAGACGAGTGTTGGGACCAAGGATGACTCCTTTCATACACTCTAGTGAAGTTGGATTGACAAAAGCTGATTGGACAACACTTGAATGTCTAAATTAAGAAACACTCGATGAGTCCCCACAAGGCACAGCTGGCTGCTGTGGTTGGATCGATAGGGAGCTCAAAAGAGGAATTGGTCCAAGGATCTTCTCAACCTGACTCATGGCAACCCTGTAGGAGAGGGTGGAGCTGCCCCCGTGGGTTTCCAACTCTTTATGGGAGTTGAAAGCCTCTACAGCCCAATAAAAGAACTCAGTCAATTACGCAATTTGTTGCGGCACCCAAAGGAACGTTGTCAGTTTGCTGTGAGAGCTACAAAGTGTGGTGGGGGAAGAGAGCAGAGGATGAATGAAGACTTCCTGGGAGAATCTGGGACAATCGAGTTGGGCAACTCAGTTGGAGGGAGGTACGTCAGCCCCAAAGAACACCAAACCCATTGCTCATCTGTCACTTTCAACTCATAGGAACTACGTAGGACAGAGGACAGCTTGTCACACAGGGTTCCCAAGACTGTACATCTTCATGAAAGGGGACTGCACATCTTCCTGCAGAGCAGCTGGTGGGGTCGAACTGTCAACCTTTCTGTTAGTAGCCCAGTGCTTTACTCACTGCACCAGCAGGGCTCCTCAAAAGGAGGACAAGAGGCCACTTTTATCAGGCCATAGCACAGTGCCTAAAGAGTCTTACGATTCAAGAGCAAAAGCAGGTTGCACTTGGCTCGTGGTGTTTTCCCCGTGGGTCGTTGTTCTGACTGAAAACCAAATGCACTTATCTTGGGTGGGCTCCAACTCCCAGTGACCCTCTAAGACAGACCCCAGGGTGTGCAGACCTGTCGTCTCGAAGCGATTTAATCTAGGCTCTTTTCTCCCTTGGAGCTGCCAAGGGGCTCAAGCTGCCAACCTTTCCATTAGCAACGAAGTGCTTAACCAGTGCACCACTAGGGCTCCTGCTAACCCCGGGAGTGGTTGGTTTTTTGTTTTTGTTTTTTAATGCAAGTATTAACCACTTGTAGATTGTTGATTGAAAGGACTCTAATGTTGAGAAAATAGGGACTCCGATTCCAAGGAATGGTCAACAGTAGTGGCCGCCATTCCCAGGAAGGAGATTATTTTCCAAAGCCAAGTTGAGCTCAGATCCAATGCAGAAGAATGATCTCATCTCCGCGCTTTCTGAGTGTCTGCGCCACTCAATGAGTGACATAGATGAGCTGCTTCACTGTGCTTTGAGTGTTCCAGAGGCTTGGACGTCTCGCTTTGGTCTTCGCATGCTGCCCTCATAAAGCCTTAGTGACACAGTGAGTTAAACTCTGGGCTGCTGATGGAAGCGTCAATAGTTCAGCCCCACCAGCTGCTCCCCAGGGGAAGGGCAAGGCAGTCTGCCTGTGGAAAGAGGTCCATAGGAACACGGTGGGGCAGCTCTACTCTGTCAGTAGGGTCACGGTGAGCCAGAATCAACCCCACAGCAGTGGGTTAATGCTTAGTACATAGAGGAGACACAGGAAACGTTTGTTGAGTGAACGAGTCCACCACTCCGGTTGGGTATAACAGGTTTTCTTCTCTGGAGCTTAAGAACCATTGGGTGGGCATAAGATCATGGAAAATAATTGAACAGAATCAAGTATAGCCTCTTGTGGGGAAATCCCAGCTCCTACTTAACTCACCACAGGCTGGCTCACCTTCCAAAGGCCCCTAAATTCTCTGTGTCGATCTTCCCAGGCAGTGGACAGTGGGAAAGAGCTTCTTTCTCCGTGCCTGGGTGACCTTTAGCCAGAGAGGCTGCAGATGCTGAACCCAAAGATGGGCTGAGAGCACTATTAGAGATGGTCGATGACTGGGATGATGAAGAAGACCCCGAAGGGATAGTTTATTCAAGGACTGGATTCTCCGCCACGTCACCCGCGGTCTGCATGGCGAACATGATGAGAAGATTCTATTAGCATGTTGGCCTTGCCCCCTCATGACCAAAAGCTGCACTGAGGGCAAGGGCATGTGATTGTGCATCTCCATGCGAGAACAAACCGGCCTATGGGGAAGAAGGCAGAAGATTATAGTTCATCGTGGTTAGAAACACGAAGAGACAGCTAAACAAACAAACCTCACTGCCATCCAGTCAACTCTGTTAGACAGAGTAAAGTTGCCCCTGTGGTTTTCCAAGACTGTCCATCTTTTGGGGGCTCGAAAGCCTCCTCTTTCTCCCTAGGAGCCACTGGTGGTTTCATGCTGCTGACCTGGCTGTTAGTAACCCCCAACGTACCCATTCTGCCTCCAGGGCTCCTCCGGGAGGAGCGTAAAGAAGTGATAATAAGCGTTGCTGCACCTGTTAATAGTATCTCATCTGAAAACGTGTAATTAGGATGACTGTGCACAACTAACGCGTGTATCCGTGCTAGTTGCCATCAAATCAACTGACTCATGGCAAGCGCAAATGTGGCAGGGCAGACAGAACTGTGCTCTGGGGGGGTTCAAGGGTGCACTTGTTCAGAAGTAGATCACCAAGCCTTTCTCACAAGCTACCTCTGGGTGGATTCGAACACCTAATCTTTGCCAAATACATTAGCCATTTGCGCCAACTAGGCACTCTATAGTGAGTAAACCAAACAGGATTTTTTAAAAGACCTCCCCCTGGCCTCCAAGAAATAGGGGAAAAGATAATTGGTAGATAAGTGACAAAAGTTGCTAACTAATATGAAATGACAACATTTAGAGGTGCCTTAGTTATGTCTACCTAGTAGGACCTGGTCGCCTCGTGACCAATCATTACCCTTGATTCCAGGACTCTTTAGAAAGCAAGCGTTCACCTAAATAAGAACTTTGACTGAGAGAAGTGACAACTAATAGTAGTAAATTACACAGTTACGTAAATATAAGACAAGTATTATTTTCCTGTGAAAGAAGCTTGCTCCAGTGCATCTTAACCTTAATTAAACAGCATTCTAACATCAGGGTGGTTTGTTTTGTGGGATGGACGGGCATTATCTTTTGTTGTTACCTAATCCGTGTTCTGACATGCGGGCTATTGGATGCCCACACAAGGTAATAGGTTATTAAACACTGTTCTTCCAAACGGCGCAGGAGAGAATGGCCAAAGCGCAATTAAAAGTGGCGTTCTCAGAATTGTTCTCAGATTGTGTCCAAAGACTGCGTTTGCACCAGTTTGTGCTGCTCTTCTAAATGAGCAAAAGATAAGCTGTTGATCCTGGGGAGTTCATTTGCCATTCATCCTCTTAATTGTGATTAGAACGACGTTCCTTTGACTGCCTTCTTCCCGTGCAGGTCTTACGTTGTTGATAAACATTTCTGGGGGGTTTTATATAACTGACTCAATTAATATCCCTAAAAGGAGGCAGCCAAATGGAGTCGAGCACAAGCTGTGGGATAGTTTGCAAAGGCTACTCATTTCCTATCGGGAAGCTGCAGGTCAGCCAGTAGCATCTCGCCACCTGGGT
>NW_022103905.1:8573030-8575413 GCF_000313985.2 Echinops telfairi
GGATGTACACTGGTACAGATAGGAACTGGAAACACAGGGAATCCAGGATGGATGATCCCTTCAGGACCAATGGTGAGAGTGGCGATATCCGGAGGGATGAGGGAGGGTGGGGTAGAAAGGGGGAACCTATTACAGGGATCTACATATAACCTCCTCCATGGAAGATGGACAACAGAAAAGTGGGTAAAGGGAGACATTGGACAGTATAAGATATGACAATATAATTTATAAATTATCAAGGGTCAATGAGGGAGGAGAAAAATGAGGAGCTGAGGCCAGGGACTTAAGTGGAGAGCAAAGTTTTGAGATTGATGACGGTAACAAATGTACAAATGTGCTTTACACAATTGATGTATGTATGGATTATGATAGGAGTTGTATGAGCTCCCAATAAAATGATTTAAAAAAAGAAATGCATTTTCGTACCTACATTGCTGAAACCACCTTTTATAAAACAAGGCTTTATTTTACCTCTTGCTCTGTGTGATGTGCTGTGAAAAATTCTAGTGAAATTTGTTTTCCTTTTTTAAACATCGGCCATTTTTCTGTGCATCTGCTGTAAGTTGGGTGAAAGTTGACGGAACAAATTGGTTTTCTACTCAACGATTCGTACACATTTCAGTTCATGGCATTGATTGTAGTCCCAATGATATAACAACCCTCTTCCCCGCAGGGCTCCCCATTTCCTTCTGTCCTTCTTTCATAGCCCTTCCTGCCGTCTAAGCGTTATCCCTGGGGAAATGCTTCCCTTTCATCTTGAACAGTTAGTTAAGTCAGGGAGCGTGCGCCTCCCTGGTGTTATTGTTCACCTTATAGACCTGTCGATTGTTTGCCTGGACATTGAGCCTCTGGGTGGCTTAGTTAAAGGGTGACAAGGGCCTAAGTGTATGGGGCTCTACGAGTCTTTCTAAAACCAGGGAGCCTGGTCTTCTTTTGTCCTTTTTGTTCCACACTTTTCTCCCACTTAATCCAGGACCCCCTGTGGTGTCCCTTTCTGAGCAGTTGGTGGTGGGAGCCAGGCACCCTGGGGTCCTGGTCTCCAGGTCTCGGAGGCTGGAGTTCAAGTGGTCCATGTCCCTATGTATCTTTGTATTGGCTCTTTGTTTTGTTTCGTTTCTTTACTCTTCTTTCCTCTGGAGGGGGAGAGACTCATGATTGGACCTTAAAAGGCTACCCCGAAGCTTTTAAGCCCCCCCAACCCCATCACTACGAACCAAAGTAGGATGTAGAACATTCTCTTTGTGGACTATGCTATGCCAGTTGACATTGATGTTCCATGAGATCATGGTCCTGAGCTTCTAAGCCTGTGATGCGTTCCCTCAAGGTGTTTGGTTATGGCTAAGACGTCTGCATAAATTCGCCCCCTGAATGCTCAACCATATTCATGAGTATATTTGTAGTACCTACAAAGACACATGTGGAAGTAGCCTCTGGGAACTTATCGATACTGATGAGTGTTGTGTGAGTTGCCTTCCCTCTCCTGTTCGGCTTGCATCTCTCTCTGGGTCCACTCGTACATTGTGGTTATCGCTGTTACTGCAGGATCGGGTATGGAATCGCCTTGACCCTGTGCTCTTCCTGGAGCGCTCCTCCCCCTGGTTCATTTTGGGCTACCTTCCTCTCTTGTACACTGCTTTCCCCTTCACCCAAGGGAATTTGCGTGTACCCCTAGTTCATGATGTAGCCTCCCACCCTGGCCACCTTCCAAGAATGTTTCCTTCTGAGAGCACATCTTTTCCTGATGACGCCTAGTAGTGGTCTGATACAATATTTGCCCTTTTGTGATTGGCCCGTTTCACAGTGAGTTTGGATTTGGGGGGATGGAGGGGGCGGGGGATTTCCCTCTGCATGATGTTCTCCAGGTTCAGTCAAGGTTTGAGGTGTTCAGCAGCCTCACTGTTATTCTTCTTAACACTGCGTCATATTTAACGGTGCGTATGAACCAGAGCTGGTTTATCCATCCACCTGTTGATGGTTGTACTTAGGCTGTTCCATCTCTTTGCCACTCTGAATAATGCTGCTATGGACATGAGTGTTCATGCATGTGTCTGCTCTTGCCACGGCTATTATTTACCATGGCCCAGCAATAGCATGTCTAGCTCTAAAGACTGGCCATTTTAAATGATTTTAACAACCCACTCATGTATAATGACCCACAGGTTGAGAAACATGACTCAAAAATGATCCTTTTTGTTTTTTCCTCAGATAATAGAATGTCCTTCGGAAGTTTAGAGCTTTCTTCTGAGCTCAGCTGAGAGGACTTAGATTAGAGATGCGTGAGACGGCATGTAGTATATCGTTTCCTTCCGTCCTCTTGGCTAGGCGAGCGGGTCTGCCTTCTTGTCCAAGCCTTTGCGCCTTCCTTGTTTAGGTTTCGTTATTG
>NW_022103905.1:8575802-8580131 GCF_000313985.2 Echinops telfairi
AAGGGCTCAAGTGGAAAGCGGGTGTTGTGAGAATGATGAAGTCCACATATGTACTAATGTGCTGGACACAAATGACGTATGTACGGATTGTGATGAGTTGGATGAGCCCCTCATAAAATGATTATTTAATTTTAAAAAGCCACGTAGCAGAGGGAGGCAGCCTAGATCAGCCAATCCAAAGGTGACTTGCAGACATAAGGCTGTTGTGTTTTGTTTTGTTTTGTTTTTAAACACAACGATAAGTGATTTGTTATACAGCGTCATTATTACAAAAGTTAAAAAATGTATATACAACAAAGCAAACAACAGAAACCAGCCTCATGATCAATATCGTTTGTCATGTTCACACATTCTAGCAACAACGTGCTGAAAGCAACATTACGATGAAGCTGGGTATACTCACGGGACCCTCGCTCATGGTTCTGTGCTGGCTGCCAACCAGTCAGCAGACTGGAAGGGCTTTCTATCCCAGGCAGATTTCCGCCTCAGAAACCCCCAGAGACCAGGCGACGCTGTTCCTGATGGACTCAATGACAGGGAGTTTGGGTTTTCTTGCGTTTTCCTAAAGGACGAACTCATTTTGTGGTGTTTTATTCTTTCTTTTTTTCCCTATTAAATGAAGAGCTGCAAGCAGCTGTTGAAGAGGTGCTGCCGAGTCTGAAAAAGGATGACGTGTCCATCTTTTATGTGAGCAGAACTTCTAACACGGACGGGGTTGGCTCTTTCCTGGACAAAGTGGACGAGGTGTCAACTGAACCTATCCCGGAGTCGTGGAGGTCTGAAGTTACTTTGGCCACTCCTGCCTTATACATTTATACGTCTGGAACCACAGGTAAACAATCAAAAGTGGAGCTCACTTAGATGAACCAATTCAGATGGAGCTACCTGTTGGGTTAAATTCATAATTATTCCCTGGTTGTAAATGCATCAGCTAACTAATGCTTCGGGAGATTTAGCTCTTCTCCTGTGGAAACTGAGCTTATTTCATAGCATACCCTCCCTTTTGGGGCTCTCCAAGTTTCACCTAGCATTCCCCTCCATTGACATTGAACTCCAAACCATAATTGAGGTAATGGGTGAAATTTGATTTGTTAAAATTGTTATTGGAATTCTTGTTGGAACTTTTGTTAGAATTCTTTAGAATGCTTAGACTTTAGAATTTGTTACACTCATTAGAATTTTTTTTAAGTATCTGCTGGGAGTTGATTATATTATATCCAGAGTCTATCCATAATGTATAATCAAGTAGAAATGGAGCACCAGAGAAGATGCTAGGGCTACAGTCGGTTTATATTGATATAAAATTGTGGGCCCTTGTGTTGCTCCCCACACAGACTGACTGAGAGCTGCCTGGAGCTATGGACATAGAATGGCTCTGGGGCAGGGCCTAAAATCCTCTCTCTCAGCAAATGTAGGGTGCCTTCAAGTTTAAGATGCACCTTGACTTCACGAACCACTAAGAAAAGAAAAGGAGCCCTGGTGGCATAGGGGTTACACGTTGGGCTGCTAACCACAAAGTCAGAAGTTCGAAACCACCAGCCACTCTGAGGAAGAAAGATGAGGTTTTCTACTCCTAAGAATACATAGTCTTGGAAAGCAACAGGGGCAGTTCGACCTTGACCTGTAGGGTCGTTCTGAGTGAGAATTGACTCAGTGGCAGTGCTTTTGAGTTTTCTTGTTAAATAGGCTTAAAGGTTCTTTGAGTCTTTTACCACAAGTGCCCAATGGACACAGCACTCTCTTTCACCTCTAGGACTTCAACAGCCACCTGATCTCCCCGGCTCTGGCCCTGGATTTAATCTGAATGTTGAATTGCTTTCATACACTTACTTTTGCTAAGCATTTTCTTTTCAATGCCATGGGGCAGAGTGTGGGGGAGTAGGGAGTTATGTTTTAAAGCTGATTCCCAAACAGTTGTCTCCGATTTTCTTTTTCCTTTTGGCACACGTACTTTGTCGCCAACAGAACGGCAGGACAACGGGGCAGATGAGAATGTCCTTACTACAGCCAGATGCTGTCTTAGTAGATCGGACCTTCACCTTCTTCTCGGATTGGGATGGTAAACATGAAATTGGAGAATTTAGTGACGTAATTGAGATAAAATCCGCTTCTGCGTCTGGGGTCTTAAAGGCTTGAAGGTAATCTAGCTCAGAAGCAACAAAGCCCACATGGAAGAAGCACACCAGCCTATGCAACCACGAGGTGTCGAAGGGATCAGGTGTAAGGCATCATCAGAACAAAAAATCTTACCATAGTGAATGATGCGGGGAGTGCGGAGTGGAGATCCAAAGCCCATTAGTAGGCCACTGGAGATCCCCTTGCAGAGGGGTCTCGGGGAGGAGATGAGCCAGTCAGGGTGCGATGTAACAATGATGAGAAATACAACCTTCCTCTAGTTCCTAAAGGTTTCCTCCCCGCTCCCACTACCATGACTCGAATTCGATCTTGCAAGTCTGGCTAGACCAGAGGAGGTACACTGGTACAGATAGGAACTGAAAGTACAGGGAATCCAGGACGGATGAGCCCTATAGGACCAGTGGTGTGAGTGGCAAAACAGGGAGGGTAAAGGGAGAATGGGTAGGAAAGAGGGAACCGATTACATGGAACTGTGTGTGACCTCCTCCCTGGGGGACAGACAACCGAAAAGTGGATGAAGGGAGACGTCGGACAGGGCAAAATATGACAAAATACCCATTTATAAACTATCAAGGGCTCATGCGGGAGGGGGGAGCGGGGAGGGAGGGGAAAAATGAGGACCTAATGTCGGGGGTTTAAATGGAGAGAAAATGTTTTGAGAAACGATGTACAAATGCGCTTTACACAATTGATGTGTGTGTGGATTGGGATAACAGTTGTATGAGCCCCTAATAAAATGTTAAAAAAGAAAAAAAAAATCCGCTTCTGGCTAGTGGTGGAACGTGCTAGTCTTCATATTGAATAAACAAGGGAAAACTTTCTTCATAACCTATGGTTTGATAGTCAAGTGCGAAACTCATTTTGGGGAGAAAAAGAATGGGCTCTCCCTAATTTAATCCCATAATTCAAAATGTTTATTTAATGGGTACTAATGTTGCTTTATTCCTGACCTCTAAGTAAAGTATTTGCTATATTGCTTCTTTTAAGATGAATGAAAAGTACTCATTTAAGTAATTAGAAGACAAAATGCTTTCCCTGTTTCCCAAAAGTAATCATTAGCACAAAAGTATTCATTGAAAAATGCTCTCATCTCAAAGCAATAACAATGTGCCTTTCTTTGTAAAAATATAGCTGAGATCTCTCACGTAATTCAGAAAGCTCTTTTTCACAGTGAATACCACTCATTTATTGAAGATTCCTCCTATTAACATCACTGTAGAATAGAGCATTAATTCTAGCACTGTGGCGCTAGGCCACTGTTGGAAAAATATAAAGTTTGGAGTGTGTTTGCCTTGATGGTAATTTGCTGGTCATATTTGCTGTGCCTTATAAATAATTGCTGTTATTCAGGCAAACCTTGGGTTAAGCCTACAGAGAATGCCTTCCCTCTTCACCAACCAGCGTATCAGCATATCGAATTCCATGCCTTCCCCAGTGAAAGCGACCTTCCCTGGGAAACACTGTCGCATATACTTGTACTTTGAATAAGACGTCTTACAAAAAGACTGTGTTAAGTTATAACTAAGGAAGTGCAAATTGATCAAACCTCACTCACAATAAGAGAAGAGCACACTAAAAAACCCACCATGATGTCATTATTCGCCGTTCCGATTGGCAGAAACCCCGCCCTTTGAGATGACACTTTGGCAAGGCTATGAGGAAACAGACACCCCCGTACGTTGGGGATGGGAGAGTGAACGGGGGTAGCCTTGTGGCTGCCAATGTAGCGATCTGTCAAAATGGCACAGACCCACCCTCTGAGCCAGCCAGCTCATTGATGTAGCACCCTTCAAAGCGGTGCACTCATGTAACCCAAAAACTCACTGCCAACCCATCAGTGGTGACTCACAGTGACCCCGGTGAGTTTCTAAGAGTGTGACTGACTGTGGATGGGAGTAGAAAGCCCAGTCTTTCTCCCTCAGAGCTGCTGGTGGTTTCGAACTGCCCTCTCCGCAGCTCACAGGCCAACCTGTAACCGCCACACTACCAGTGAACGAATATATGGCCTACGTTTTCCACTGCAACATCATTTGGAGGAAAAAAAATGTAAAGGAAAATGCCTACAAAGGACTTGAGACAGCTGCAAGAGAGAGAGAATAAATAAACCTGAAAAAACGAGGAAAATTTTGGTGTACAAATGTAGACAGGCCTCCATGATAAAGTTAAGAGAGAGGGCGGGGCAAAAAACAGAAT
>NW_022103905.1:8580731-8602008 GCF_000313985.2 Echinops telfairi
TGTATATATTCTGAAGTGATAGTTCACTGAAAAGGGGAGCCTTTCTAAATTTACCTCCGACTTTGCCACCAAAGTAGAGCATAGAGAAGCCTGACCCTGGCCCCACGTACAACAAGCCTGTCCATCCTAAACCCCAAAGCCTTTCAAGTTTCCTGTGCTACCCTTAAATGTCCACATACATTCTCCTTTCTTTGCAATGATCTTGAATGTATTCCCTGAATGTAAACTCATCAACCCAACGTCAGCCTGGGAGAGCCCAGGTCATCTTCCAACACTTTGGGGGGTGAGACTAAACTCTTTCAGCTGATGGTCAAGACCAACCCTTTCCAGCCCTCTGGCTCTTCCCCAAGTTCCTGTCTCTGCCCCCAGACTCACCTCACTCCCACTCAGGACAGAATCCCTTCTGTGCCCCACAGAACTTAGCATTTCCTAACTGTCCTTCCATTTCAATATGAGCAGAACGGATGTGTGTCTAACTCTTCTCGGAGACTGGAGCTCCAAGGTGTGAGTTTGTCTGGGCTCTTACATCATTTTCATTCATCTCCTCCAGCCCAGTCAGTCACCAAATCCAATTTTTGTTTCTCTCTTCAAAATGTCTCTTGAATCTTCTCTTTTTCCCTCATGTCCACAATGTCATACCATCCTAATCCCCCAAAACACTTGGAGCCTGGTAAGAGTGGGAGGAAAAAGCACAGCTATTTATCTTTATGTGACTGATGATACCAAATGATTTCATCTCATCTCATCTGGACTGGAGAATAGAATTCTACTTATTTCATAAACTTGCTTTGAGGATTAAATGAAATATTTAATAATAACTTGCAAAATGTTAGAACTCAAAATATAGATTCAATAGCTATTCGTTCGCTTCGTTCCCTTTCTCTTCAGTTACCACTGAAATGACCATCTAATTCAGGAATCAGTGAACTGAGGACTGGGGGCCATATACAGCCCCAGTGTTTTTGTAAATAAGGTTTTATTGGAACACAGCAATGCTCATTTGTTTACGTATGACTGGGACGCTCTCACACGAAAACAGAGTTCATTGATTGCAGAACCTAAAACAGTTACTGTCTGATTTTTTATACCCACAAGAAAAATGATTGACTCCTGGTTTTATTGATTGTGGAGTCTACCGTAGAATTGTCTGAACACAGGATGAGGAATCTCCCAGGCTGCATGCCTGTGAAGGGCCAATCTTGCCTCATTCATGACTTTGCTTGTGTCTTTGCCAAGGTCTCCCCAAAGCAGCGGTCATCAACCATCAGCGCCTCTGGTATGGAACTGGGCTTGCTACAGCAAGCGGGGTTAGGGAAGATGATGTCATCTATACCACTCTGCCCTTGTACCACAGTGCTGCAATGATGATTGGAGTACACGGCTGTATCCTGAAAGGTAAGCTTTTTCTCTTGACGAGAATTGGAGGCCAGCACACAGCCATCCGATCACATCTGCTAAAAGGAAAACTAATGCACAATATGGGTCATTTCCTGTCTGCTGTCTCTCCATATTCATTTCTCAAGACCTAACTGAAAGCCTACCTCTTCTAGAATGTGATTCAGTGCTCACCCCAAGCAGAATTAATACACACACACACACACACACACACACACACACACACACACACACACTCCCTTAGAGCTTGGTCAGAACCTCATACTGCATGCTGCCTTGTATTGGAATGACTTTTGTAAGTGTCTTCCTTCCACTAGTTTGGAAACCCTTATATAGGACAAACTCAAGCATATAATAGGGACTTACTTTTTGTTTTTAAACATAGTTTCATTTTCTAATTTCTCCCTGTCAACGATGGCAAAGTAGATACAAGTATAGTTGGGGGATTTTTGTGGCACTACTGTATTGACATTTTCTATGACTTCTGTGTTTGCAGGTGCTACTCTGGCTTTACGGACCAAATTTTCAGCCAGCCAGTTTTGGGATGACTGCCGAAAATACAACGTCACTGTCATTCAGTACATCGGTGAACTGCTTCGGTATTTATGCAACTCACCCCAGGTAATAATCACCTTGGTTCCATACCTTGTTGAATTTGGATTTGGTGAGAAATCGGGTCTCCTTAGATTGTGCTTTATTTCAGTTGACTTGTATGTATATGTTTTCAGTTGATACTAAAATTGTTTTTCATAATTAAGTGCCGGACAGCCACACGTACATTCTAGAGGGGGGTTAACAGATGGCAGCTGCTATTACCTCTTTACCTCTCTTCACATCTTCCCTTCTACCTGTCAGGTCCTCTGCTTCCCCCTCTGCCTGTTAAAGCCTGTCACAGTCCTGTTCAGATGATAACTCACATTGAACTGACTTGAGACGCTCTAGTGAGAGTCATGATTCCCGTCCTTTATATTGGTTTTTTTTTTTCATACATCATACAACTCAATAGTTCAATCACATCAAGAATTGTACAGTCATCACCACTATCAGCTTTATGTATTGGGCTGTTAACCACAAGGTCAGTAGTTTGAAACTGCCAGCTGCTCCAAGGAAGAAAGACTAGGCTTTCTACTCCAGTTTAGAGGTGTGGTCTCAGAAACTCACAGGAGCAGCTCTACCCTGCTCTATAGGTTCACTGTGAGTTGGAATTGATGCAATGGTGTTGGGTTGGGTTGTTTGAGTTGGATTGGGTTGGGTTGGGTTGGGTTGTTTGAGTTGAATTGGGTTGGGTGGGGTGGGGTTAAGTTGGGTTGGGTTGGGCTGGGTGGCCTTTGTCTCATTACAGGTATTTGACTTCCTGCCTCCTCTTTTCCATGTGCTATAAAATGTTTGAAAACTGAAATCACATCTTGGCTTCTCTCTCTTATACAAAGATATGGAGTAAACTTTTACTTCGTTTTTAAAAAATAATTCTTATTGTGAATTGGTGAGCGTCTGCAGAAGAAATTCGTTGTCTGTTCAACAATGCATGCTCATTTTGTTTCATCGCCTTGATTGGAATTCCCACAATGAAACACCGCTTAACCATTTTCCTCCTTGAATTTCCTGTTTCTATTCCTCCTTCTTTCCTAAACCTTTTGAATTTTATCCTTGAGTAAATACCGACCTCTTGACCTCAGAGGTGTATGTGCCTCACTAGTGCTATTGTTCCCTTGTAAACCTGTCTATTGTTTGGCTGAAACTTGAGCCATCAGTGTGAGTTCATTTCCAGAAATAAAGGGCAACTAAGGAACATAGTTCAGGAGTTCTGAGTCTCTATGCCAACAGTAAGGCTGGGTTTTTTTTAACTATTTTTATTTTGAATCCATATTTTTCTCCCACTCTAACCAGGACCTTCTAGTGTGATCCCTTTCAGAGCATTTGGTAGTGATATTCAGGAACCAACTAGTTCTTGTCTCCGCGTTGTGAAGATGATGTTAGAGTGGGTCATTCGACTAATTTTCCATGTATCTCCTGTTTTCTTCTGGACAAGGGGATACCAATAATTGCACCGTAGATGGCTGCTCACAAACTTTTAGGACCTCGGTTGCTACTCACCAAAGTAGGATGTACCACAATGTCTTTGTAGACTGTGTTATTCCAGTTGACCTTGGTGTGACCCAAAACAATGGTCCTGGATCCCCAAGTCCAGCAGTTCATTCCCTCTAGGTGTTTGGTTGTGTCTAAGAAGTTTTCATAACTTTGTCTGTTGTATGCTCCACCACATTTGTTGATATCTTTGCAGCCAAGGTAGGTACCCATGTCCAAAGAGCCTCTGTCAAACCTCTATGTATTGGTGGATATACTCCCACATCCTTTCAGCCTGCTCATCTATCAATGCAGCCACTCGTAGATCATCCCTCTCACAGGATTGACCTTTTCAATATTGCAGTATTCACCTTGACCTCTGGTTTTCCAGACAGTGCCTTTCCCGGCACCCATCTGTGTTTGCCCACCTCACTCTTGCTGTATATTGCCTCCGAGTTTGACTCCCTCTCCCTGTAAAGGTCCTGTAACTATACCGTTCCTTTGGACTTTGTCATTGCCTTGGTTACAAATTAATGTCTCTGGTTCCATATTTTCAGTCTGGTGGGTTTGTTTGACTGTGGGTATGTCTCCGTCGTGCTTGATTCTTTCTGGGGTGTCATGTATGCTATTCTCAGATTGGTGTCTACTGCAGTTTGTCTGGGAAACTCCCTTTAGTCTTTCTTATAGCGTTGGTTGACTTTTACACATTCATTTCTGTCTATCTGGACATGCCTAATCCAGCAGTCATAGGGAACACTTGGCTGGGTTTATGATTCTGGGTTGGCAGTTTTCCTCTTTCCGAGTTTCATGGATGCCACCCCATTGCCTTCTTGCCTGCATTCAGTGTATTGGGTCTCCTTTGTTGGTGACTTTGCTTTCTTTTGTTGCCCTGAGCTGCTCTCAGGATTGTTTCCTTGTCTTCGCTGTAGAGAGTTTGACTGTGATGTGTTGGTTCAGATGATAGCTGAGGCCTGGGTGGTTGTTCCGGGAAGGAAATCTTTCTGACCCAAAAGGCAGCTTGGAGCAAGGTAGGGTGGTTGTGGAAGGAATTTTGCCCACTCGGGTATGGCCAGGGACCTGGCACTAAGGTAGAGTTCACATGCGTCGAGTAGAGGGGATGATGCCCCAGGAGCGTGATCCAGGAGGGCATAACTCTGACCTCAAGCAGAAGAGGGGTCTTAATCCAGGAGAGGGAGTTACCCCCGGTCAATGAGTGGGCAAGGGTGAGGGCTGGCCATGATGTTGGTCACCAGGTCACAAGGATGAGGGCTGGCCATGTTTGGGTCACCAGTTGCGTGTGGGGACCCAGGAAGGATCTCGCCTTTCTTACTTAGTGCTAGTTAATGAATAAATTTCTATGTGGGCTTGAAACTAACTAGCCGAATCTCCTTCACTACGTTTGGAACAGATAACGTAAGGTAGCTCCAGGGCTTCGGGTCCACTTTGTTTGCAGACATCCAGATATTTCTGATGGTGCTTCTCAAAAGAGCTTCTCCTTAGAGATCTAGTGACCTACCTGCCTTAAGACTAGATCCAAGTTTTTCACCAGTGGTACTTTTGACATTTTGCTTTCTATGATTCTTGGCTGTGTGGTTTTATCCTGTGTATTGTAGGATGTTTTGCATCGTCCTTGGCCTCCACCCAGGAGCTACTGTTAGTACTCCTACCCAGTTGTGATAATCAAAATGTCTCCAGACATGAAATGTCCCAGCAGGCAAAATTCCCCCAAGTTGGGAACCATCGGACTAGATAATGCAGTAAACGCACCAGATCCTAATCGGCTTAATACATTCAATGAGCACAGGAAACAAACTCTAATGAGAAAAAAAATGAAACCCATTGCCATTTGGTCGGTTCTGAACCCTAACGACTCTATGTGAGGTTCCCAAGGCTGACAGCCTCCTCTTTCTCCTTGGGGTCTGCTAGTTTGAACGGCCAACCTTGTGATTAGCTGGCCAATGCCAAATGCACGGCACTACCAGGATCACAAACTTGATACAGTGGTGTATTTATAAGCACTCGAGCCCCCCTGGGTGGCACCAATGGTTAAGTGCTGAACCGATAACCAAAAGTTTGAGGGGCAAGTCCACCCAAAGACACCACGGAAGAAAGACTTGACAATCTGCTGGTAGAATCAACTCCATCGCACTGGATTTGTTTTAATGTGCAGATCACAGTACTAGCCTCTGTGGGCATAGAAAGACGGATCATACACTCTTCTCCAGTTACCAAGCTGCATGCTTTGCTCTGACCTCATTCAACCCATGTGTTAATTTCACCTAATCAGAGAGGTCCCTCATACTATCCAATGCATCACCCTCTCCGTCATTGTCCATATCATTACTGCTTCTGATGGCACTTAAAACCCCTGATGTACAAGCTGTGGTAACTTAGTGGGTTACGAGTGGGGCTGCTAACTTCAAGGTCAGCAGTTTGAAACCACCAGCCGATCTGAGGGAGAAAGATGAGGCTGTCTACTCCCCAAAAGATCCATAGCCTCAGAAACCCACACCGGCTGTTCTACCCTGTCTAATAAGGTCACTAGGAGTTGATAATGAGTTCGAATTTTAAGTTTTATTGCTCCTATTATAATCTATCTGAGGAGACTTGAAACATTTGTGGAAAAGTGGAGAAGTAAAAGAAAACGGAATTTTCCATGGGCTTTCTGCAGCTCCTGCATGCGTTATAGTCTGTCTAACCCGTTAAATGAAAGTTCCTTTTGATAATAAGAATGTGTAAGCGATCGAGGGGCCAGGGGTGGGGGGCAGGGAACAGGAGCTGATACCAAGAACTCAAGTAGAAAGGAAAGGATGATGGCAGCATTTGTACAACTGTGCTTGATGCAATTGATGTGTGGATTGGTGTAAGAGCTGTATGGCCCCCAATAAAATGATTTATTTTAAAATTTTTAAAAGGAGAAGAAGAAAGAGAACTCCATTTGAGCAGTGGTTTTGTTCACTGCCGCATCCCAGGCCCTGAGTCACCTGGCACGTCGTGAGCATTTGATGAATTCTGTTGAATGAACAAACTTCTAAATCCCTGCCCCTGAAAAGCATGTCATTAAGTTGAGAGAGAGAAATGTTTACGTGTGGCATGTATTATCCTGTTTTTGGGGGGGTTGTTTGTTTTTGCATAACCACAGATTCATGACCAAGGGTCATAGTTTACCTGTGAATGGTGTTGCAACTTTTTCTACAGCTTCTTCCTGTTGATGTCATTATTGAATTTTCTTCACATTAGTATTCCACCCGGGTCCTCAAGATTGCTGCCTCTCTGTTAAACCCAAGAAACCCACATGGGGCCCAGCTGTTTGGCTTTTCTTCGCTAGCTCAAAAGCACCCCCTTGTCAGTTAGAAGTCTCCCGGGGAGGGTGTGTTGTTTCTATTAGCTCTAATGGGAGCCACCTTTGGACGGGAGGAAAACAAACATGTTTGTGTGTCACTCTCTCCAGGCTCTCGCTCTTTCTCTCTCTCTCCTCTCTCTCTCTCTCTCTCCTCTCTCTCTCACACACACACACACACACACACACCTTTTGTCTCAGGGTTATCTCAGAGAGATGCTGGAACACAAAGATGGGATTAGGGTTTTGCATCTTCAACGTATGCTGTGGTGTTCCAAATAAAATCTCGTATTAACTCAAAAGAGCGGCACGATATTTGATTGCTCTAAGGCAGGGGTCCTCAAACTTTTTAAAAAGGAAGCCAGTTCACTGTCCCTCAGACCCGTTGGAGGGCCAGACTATAGTTTAAAAAAAAAAACCATGAACAAATTCCTATGCGCACTGCACATATCTTATTTTGAAGTTCAAAAACAAACTGGGCAAAAACACCCGGCGGGCCGGATAAATGTCCTCGGTGGGCCACGTGTGGCCCACGGGCCATAGTTTGAGGACCCCTGCTCTAGGGTTTCACAAATAACTTGCAGGTTGAGGCAATGCCCTCCTCCTCAAAGAGGAAGCCTTCCGGAGGATGGAGATTCCACAGAGACTTACATCATTTAGGGACAGTGACTACCATTTCTATCATAATGAAGGACATCCTGGGTGTAGGTTTAGTATTAGAAAGTAACTCCTGAACAGGTGAGCTCTTCAAATTAAACTTAAGGAAACACACAGCCCTTTTCATTAAATCACAAAGTAATAGGTTTCTTATCGATTATTCTCTAAGCTGGGGAGAAAAAAAGTTAATTTGCAGTGTTGCTCAATATGTGGGGGTGAAGGGATGCCAGCAGAGCCTCGGGCAAGAGCTGCTTTGGGCCGGGTGACCGTAGGCTCAACAGCAGGAAAGCAAGTCCCTCGACTTAGCAAGATGTTGCTTCAGTTTGTTTTTCATGAAGGCATATAATTCATGGATAACGCCTGATCTAAAAGTAGATTATACGTCCTTGTTTGCCTTTGTTTCCTTCCACCTCTGAGTTCTGGTTTGTCTGGAAAATATTTATAATAATTGTAAGGAATGGTCAAGCTTCTTTTTAAAAATCTATTGTTAGAGAACTTTAAAAGCATAGGAAGCCCAGATTCTATTAACTTAAAGAGACCTTCAGGAAAGATTTGGATGCTTGGTTGAGCATACACTCATCGATGCCAGGAAATTTGAAGACAGCTACCGTATTTGGCCGACTGACTGGAAGAGATCCATATCTGTACCCACTCCAAAGAAAGGTGACCCCACAGAATGTGCAAATTATCATAAATTTCACATGCAAGTAAAATTTTGCTTACGATCATCCAACAACAGTTGCAGAAGTACCTTAACAGGGAGCTGCCAGAGGTTCAGGCCAGATTCAGAAGAGGATGGGGAACAAGGGATACCATGGGGGATGTCAGATGGATCTTGGCTGAAAACAGAGAATACCAGAACAGTGTTTACTTCTTTTATTGACTATGCTAAGGCATTATCCTGTATAGACATAGCAAACTATAGATAACTTTGAGAAGAATGGTATTCCAGAACCCTTCATCGTGCTCATGCAGAACTTGTACATCAATCAAGGGCAGCTATGAGAACAAAACAAGGGTATACTGCATCATTTAAAATCAGGAAAGGTGTGCACCAGGGTAACCTCATCTCGCCATACTTACTCAGTCTGTGTGCTGACCAGATCATCAGGGAAGCTGGATTATATGAAGAAGAATGTGGCATCAGGGCCGCAGGAAGGCTTATTAACAACCCGCGGTATAGAGATGGAACAACTCTGTTTGCTCACAGTGAGGAGGACTTGAAGCACTTGCTGATGAAGATCAAGGATTGCAGCCTTCAGTATGGATTACATCTCAACGTAAAGAAAACCAAAATCTTCACAATGGGACCAATAGGTAACATCATGGTAAAAAGAGAAAAGATTGAAATTGTTAAGGATTTGTCTTGCTTGGATCCACAATCAATTGTCATGGAAGCAGCAGTCAAGAGATCAAATGCTGATTGCATTGAGTAAATCTGTTATGTAAGACCTCTTGAAGCGTTGAAGCATCAAGTATCTTACTGTGAGGACTAAGGTGCGTCGTATAAAAACAAGTAAACATCGTGCTGCTATTCTCTGCTTTCAGCCAAGAAGAACAAACAAATCTGTCTTGGAAGAAGTAAAGCCAGAGTGCTCCTTAGAGGAAAAGCTGACACAACTTCTTCTAACTTACTTTGGACATGTTGTCTAGAGAGACTAGTCCCTGGGGAAGGACATCATGCTCAGTAAAGTCGAGGGACAATGAAAAAGAGGAAGGCCCTGGACAAGATGGATTGACACAGTGGCTTCAACAATGAACTCAGACGTAACAATGGGGAGGCTAGTACGGGGCTGGTCTGTTTTGTTCTGTTACACATAGGCATCACTCAACAACTGCATCCAGGAAAGAGTTATCAAAAGACTTCCAAACAAACGTGAATTGAAACTAGGACCAAAGGTAGAAAGCTCTTAGTGTTATTGGCACTTTCTAATCTCATTCTCAGCCTGGAAGAACAGCCCCCTGCTAGCTGCCACACACCCCCACCCCCTCTGGGAACGCTGGATCTGCGAGACAATGCCCACCTTTGTTGAGCAACTAAACCAAATGCCCATCCCCAAACAGCACAGCTCATCAGCAGAATCTGGGACCAATGTTGAAGACGTGCAGGCCTGTACCCATCTCCTCCCCCTTCTTAACCATAGGTATAGCAGAGGCCTGTAGAGGGATTCCTCCAGCCACCCTTAGGTCTGTGGTTCTTACTTAGCTCAATGGACTTCACATGGTGGTTAAGAGCATGACTGTGGAGCCAGCAAGCTTGAGTCCTGACTCTACCACGTAAGCAAGATAGGTAAAATCACAAAGTCTCAGTTTTCTACTAGCCAACAGGGTCAATAACAGTGCCTGCCACATGGGGACTATGAGATGGCATACGTAACAACGACAGCCATGAGCCTGTTGCCACCAAGTCAATTCCTACTCGTAGCGACCCTGTAAATCTTTACAGGAGCAGCCACTCTCATCTTTCTCTCGAGGGGCAGCTGGTGAATTTTGAACCATCAACCTTGCAGTTGGCAGCCCAACACCTAGCCCACATCGCCACCTATTATACAGATAAAGCAATTAACAAAGTACCTTGTGTGTAGTAACTTTTCAGCACATGAGAACTATGTGTTGACTGTTTTAGGGCCTAACAACATATAGGCCATAGTAGTTCAGTATATACTTATTGAAGGAATCAATAAAAATTCTGCCCCACATATACAAGGGAATAAACAAAGGATGAAATTCACATTGGTCAGTTAAAGCTGATCTAAGGTGCTTGGGAGTTGGCAAAGTTACTGACTAAATGATTTTTACAGTATTACAGTCGAATATCCCTCCCTGTCTTCATTGGTAGATTTGAGCCTTAGCTTTTGGAACACCTGCTTACAGCGAAAGGTCAGGTCCTTGGTCATTGCCCGTCTGGTGCTTTTTGTGGCAGTTGGCAGCTCCCATTCTGCGAGGGTGGTTGCCTGGTAAAGCAACTGAAGAAAGAAGCACTTAATGCAACAGGGTATTGCCAATGCTGCTTATGTTGCTACTCCGGCTACAGGCCATGTCAAGGGGCCTAAATGAAACATCCTGCTGCCATTTGGGAATGTGTCCAGGGTGAAAGGAGGAGATGGAAGAAGAAAAAAGAACCAGGAAAGAGTTCCAGAGACTCTCCACGCAGTCCTATGATATTTAGAAGTGGAAATAAGCTAACCCAGAATCCTTCAGCTGCCGAATAGACCCAACTTACCTCACTACAGTTGTCTGCCTTCCTTGAAAATTTAGATAACTTCTGCGATCCCTTTGGGCTTAAACGTTCCGTCTTGGCTCAGTCTTCATGCGGACAGAAATGAGAATGGAAAGGACTATAACATCACAGAGTGGAGCGTGACCAATTGGATCTGTGGGGGGCCAAGACCAAACCAAAAACCCAAATTCACTATCGTCCAGTCGATGTCCACTCACAGCTACCGTATAGGACAAGGTAGAACTGCCCTCTGTGAGTTTCCAAGAGTGTAACTCTCCACAAGAGTAGAAAGCCCCGTCTTTTCTCCCACAGAGCAGCTGATAGTTTTGAACTGCTAACCTTGAGGTTAGCAGCCCAACACATAAGCACTAACGTCACCAGGCTCCAGGGCCAAGACAGAGCAAGCCAAAGGAAGTTGGGCAGGAGAGCAGAATTGAGGAAGGTTTCCCAGAGAAGGTGAGTTTGGAAGGTTGCAGAGAAAGCTTCCAGGGGAAAGGGGTGCTCATTGTGTGCCCAGCCCTGGTAGGAAGGACCTGGTCTATTGGGATCTGCAAGCAACATGACAGAGGGGAGACTGCTTGGCTGCCCTGGGGCAAGGGCTTTCCTAGGCTGAGACTGAAATGTCCAGGGGCAAAACCAACAGCAAAGGGCTGTAATAGGAAGAAGAGTCGGGTGGGAGGTGGCTTTCTAGAGTCTAGACCAGTGGTTCTCAACCTTCCTAATGCTGCCACCCTTTCATACAGTTCCTCATGAGGTGGTGACCGCCGCACCATAAAATTATTTTGGTGCTACGTCATCACTGTCATTTTGCTAGTGTTATGAATCGGGCGACCCCTGTGAAAGGGTCGTGGGAGACCCACAGGTTGAGAACCACTGGTCTAGACGATCCCATGGGCTGCTTTGGGGAGGATACACGGGAGGATAGAATGCAGAGGCCTTTGCTGTAAGCCAGGTAAGTTGAGCTTTCTCCTTTCTTTCTTGTCTTGGGCACGTTACCAAGAACATACACTCCATTTTACGTTAACAGGGAAGACACCAGGAGGGTGAGAAGGGTTACACAACTTGAAGAAGGTAACATTAGCACTGACCCATACGAGGAGACATTGTTGAGTCATGTATGTGCTCACACACAACTACAAAATTCAATCAACTTTAAAACAAGAAGTAAGAATGTGGATGGGAATTTTGGTTTCTAAGTTCCTAGGCTTTCTGCCCTTCCCACCTTTTAGAAGTCGCCAAAAACCAAGGCGAGCAAGGAGACATATAAGCCCCCGTGGTGTAAGGGGCTGGGAGACATCCAAACCATGCACTACACAGCACATACACGGGGAATCCAGGGGACGAACAGGACTGGTGTGGGGCGCTGAGGAAGATGAAACGTAAGAGCATTTAACAAAGTGGCTGACTTACCTCCTGAAGACAGAGCGACTGGAGGGGCTAGACACAGCCAAGGGTCAGGCAAGGTGTCCGGCTTAGAAACAGGATGATTGTTTGAAAGGTTGTATGAGTAGCCATAAGCTTGCCACTCCCCTCCCTTCCCCTGTAGGAAAAAGAAACAAAAACAAAACTCACTCCTCTCTCAGGTGGATTCGGACTCATAGCAGCCCTCCAGAACAGGGTAGAACTGCTCCGTGGGTTTCCAGGTTGGTAACTCTTTCTTTACAGGGGCAGAGGCTCTCTGCTGGTGAAGATTGAACCACCAATGTTGTGGTTAGTAGCCCAATATGTTGCCCACTACCCACCAGAGCATCTCCAACAGCTCGCAGAGTGGGACACTGAAAACAGGAGACTGATCAAATGATATATCGTGAGCAGGGACACTACCACCTCCCTTATCCCGTGCAGCTCTCCGAACTCCGGTAGCCAGGGGTAGGCCTGCCGGCTGAAGATTGGCAGATAGTCATTCCTAGGAAGAACTAAACTTTCCCAGAAATTTCTGTAGGAATTAGACTTTGGCTCACTGCCCAACTGTAAAGTACACTGAACAACAAACCCTCTACATGCATGGCTCTAGAATATCTTTTTGATGCCATATTCTTAAATATGAATAAACGGGAAAAATCATCAAAAGAAAAGACTAAATAATGCCAATTCAAGGAGCAAGAAAAAATTTCCCCAAAACTATAATTACCATTTTCATAGATATAGGACAGGAGCTGATGTTGTTACCACAAAACATTAATCCCCAGTAATGCACAGCTATTTCTAATTATAGTGACCCTCAAGGACAGAGTAGAACTGCCTCTTAGGGTTTCCTAGGCTGTCGATCTTTACAAAGGTAGGCTGCTATATCTTCAAGGCAAATGTTTTAACCTCTGTGCCAGTGGTGGTCTTTATAAAACAATAATAAGGGGCTCTGATTTTTTTTAATACATAGATTGGAAGATTCAAACTAAATTTAATTCAAAGTTTGGAAGATTAAGTTAAGAAACCTCATAGAAAAATAAACAAAAAGATCAGGTGATGGACAAGAGGGGCGAATAGATCAGAAAATTAGACGATCAATCCAAGAAATTCAAAATCTAATTGAGTGGAAGATAGGGGGAAGAAAAGGGAAAATGAAGAGAAGGAAATCATTAAAGAAATAACAGAAGAAAACTTTCCAGAAGTGAGAATTCAAGACCCAATGAATGTCCAAAGCAAGGGAGGACACACATCAAAGAAAAGATTCTATCATAAGATATAGAATATATATAAGAACAACTAATAAAATATAGATAAGAATAAAGGAAATTCTATGGCATTTGTCTTAAGAACAGCAACATTAGAAACTAGAAGACAGAGGAGTGATGCCGTCAAAGCGTTTGCCTATCTAAAATAATATATCCAGCCAAACTATCACTCAAGTCTATGATAATAACATTTTCCAATACTGAAAGTTTCAGAAAAATTGCCTCCTATTTACCCTCTTTCCAGAAGCTACCAGAGCAAGTGCTCTTTAGCATAAGAGAGAAGAGAGATCAAGGAAAGAGGTAAAGGAATCCTTAGCCTGAGAAAGCAACTAGTCCAGATTGGTGCAAAAGAATCAAAGGAAGAATAATAGAAAGGAAAAGAAACTATTCTGATAGATTTCACTATAAGGAAAATGTTATTTTGAGGCCTGCTGGAAGGTTACAGGAGGACTTAAATATAGCAAGTAAGAAAACTAATAAAATGTTCAAGGAGGTAATAAATTTTAAGAAACACAAAAATATGCTCAAGAGTTTATCATAACACGTTACTTAGCTTTCCAGTGGTTTATGAAGGGTAAAACAATGTGAAAACTAAATAGTGATTTAGCCAAAAATTATGATATTAGAAAGATGGTGGAGAGAAAAGTGAAACTCACTGCCATTGAGTCAATTCTGACTCATGATGGAGTTGATTCTGACTCATGATGCATCTAGCAAATAATAATAAATCAATGAATAATGTCTAAATTTGCTAAGGCAAGAGATCGTGTATGCGTTTAACTTAGAAATGTAGCGTGCTGACGAGAAGACACTGCTCTGAGAGTTGAACGTGGTAGTGAGCTGGGACAGGAGTCGTGCAGAGAAGGGGCATGAAGCATCTTCTTCATTTTACTCTTTCCTGGTCTATAGGACATACAGTGCCACCTACATTATCCACCTCTGGACACTCCTGGGAAGCTCTTTCCACCTTTTGTTTGTGCAACCATCTGTGGGGGCCTGTATAGCTGTGTGAATCTGAAGAACCAGGCTTCATCCCACCAGCCCCAGAACCGGGGATCCCGAAAAACATACTACTCACATACACACTGCCACGGAGTCGATGCCGACTCAGAAAGACCCTATAGGACAGGGCAGAGCTGTCTCTGTGAGTCTCCGGGGAGGAGAAAGCTTTGTCTTTCTCCCTGATTGCAGCTGGTAGTTTCGAACTGCAGGCTTTGTGGGTTGCAGCCCAACATGGAACCACTAGGTCCCCAGGACTCCTTCTAGAACATATATGTCCCTCTAATTGTTTCAAAATCCAGATTGCCTCAGTAGTTACGCTTTCATTTCACTCAAAAGGTCTTCCATGATTGAAGACTCATCGTTTCGATAAAAAGTCCAACGAATCGAATGGCGCAGTCTTAAGACAACCATTTGACACTTAAAGGATGTGTGGATCATCATCATCATCATCATCATCATCATCATCACATCATTAAGGGAAAGTACTCTGAAATCACACAGGTCTATATTTGAATCTTAGAACCACCATTTTGCTACTCATGTGATCTTGGGCCAGTTATGTTAAGCTTTCCAAGACTCCATGTCCTCAATTGTCATCTGAGGCAAATACTTGCCCTACCACATTTTAATAGCGTTCTTGTGAAACTTACGTAAAATAAGACAGGCCAAGGGCCTGACACATCGTGTCAGTAAAAGTCTTCAGCTTCCTCTGTTCACATGGCGCTATACCCTCCTCTCTGGACCCCCTGACTCCTCACCCTTCTTCAGACATGAAAGAGTGTGGATTGAAGTCCCCCAGGTGTGCCTGTGTGCTCCACCTTAGCGCTAAACAAACAGAAGGTCTGATCCTTGTTACAACAAACAATCTGGTGACCTTTAGCTTTCCCTTTGTGGCATAGCTTTGGAGGTGAGGGGGAAACTACTCCTATGGGAAAGAAAAACTCTAGTACCCTCAGCGGCTGTGGAAGGAAAGCTAGGTGAGAAACAGACATCTAAGAAGGCCCCAGGGTCTCCCGGCTTGTGTCCACAAACACTTCCAGCCTAGAGCTTTAATCCTTTCTGCTGGTGTAAGCCGATCCCTAGTTTGCATGATGAAAGCTGATCCCAAGCTGTTGTTATGAGCTCAGCTACCTGCTGCCTACAGGTGACAGTTGCACCTGTAAAGCCAGCTGTCAGCTTCCTGCACAGCCAGGGCACCTGCACCTGAAGACGTAATTTTGTGCAGCTCTCAGTCCTGAATGGTTGAGTGAGGACGTTGAGGATTTCCTCATGAAGGTCATTTCTTTTTTTCTGGGTTTTTTTGTTTGTTTGTTTGTTTGTTTGCAAGGAAGGTTTACCCTCTCTGCAAAGCACAGCTCCAAACTGGAGGATATAGAAGTGGATTGGGCTTCAAAGGAGTTTGCAAGCTATTATGGGAGGGAGATGGGCAGCATTCACTAGACAAGGAAATGAGCGAAGTAAGAGGATGAGAGAATGACTGGTGTGGGCTGCGTGTGAATCATGGTTTTCCCCTTAGAGTGCTAGCTTGGAGGTCCTCATGCAGGCCTGCAAGCAGGTCAGCCTCCAGATGAAGTGCTGTCTTTAAGTGACCTTGAGGACTCTTTAGAGACCTGTGGTGTTTCATTGTCGGAGTGGTAGTGAGAGAGGTCACAGGCGGTCTCTGAAAAGCTGACCATTGTTGGTGGAAAGTATAATGCCTCCTGGCCTGGGTGGTCCTCTAGCTCCTTATCCATATAGAGACACTTTTAAGAGTGACATTGGTGCTATTAATTATCACACCACTGTTACTAATAACCACGCCAGGACTCACCTGCTGGCAGGTACTCGGTAATTATAAAAGGGAATCGATTCAGTGATCTGGGGACCTACGAAGCTGATTCAGAAAACAGGCCCCCACTCAGTCAGAATCTCTCGAACTTATTCCAGTTAAGCAAGTGCTTGACTAGTTGGCCCAGTGTTGGTCGCTTGAATACACCCAGATGCACCTCGGAAGGCGGATCTGGCAATCTGCTGCTGAAAGGTCCCAGGCTTGAGCCGTTCAACTCCAACTCACGTGGAGCTGCCCTGAGTTAGCATGAACTCCTCAGCAGTCAAGAATAACAAACCCAAACAAGACTCATTCTGAGCCAACCAGTTTCGCAGATGTCCCACCCGCACACCCTGCTTAAGAGCTCCTGGTCTTCCTTTCTTGATTTCCTCCTCAGAGAAACGGGTGAGGGAACCTAGTTTTCTGGAGTGACCAGTAGCTGTCCACCTCGTCAGTTCCAAAAACCCAACCAAACCCACTGCCATCGAGCCAAGCCCCACTCAGAGCAACCCTGTAGAACATACTAGAACTGCCCAGGGGATCTGTGAGGGGTGAACCTTCACGGGAGCAGAAGGACTGGTCTTTCTCGGAGCAGGGCGTGAGTTCCAGAACTGACCGTGCGGATAACAGCCCCCCCTCATCAGCACGACAACCCCAGGGCGACTGACGAACCAAACCCCCATGTAGAGGGGTCTTCAAAAAGCGCACGGGAAGCATTCCATGAGCTGTTCATTCCGTTTTTCTGTGACCTTTTTGAAGCCGCCTTGTATTCACATTGGGCTGCTAACTGCAAGGTCAGCAGTTCCGAACCACCAGTTGTTTCCGGAGAGAGATGCCACTTGCGATTCCCAGGAAGAGTTGTCGCCTTGGAAACTCACAGGGGTGGCTCCACCCTGACCTAGGTGGCCGCTACGGGTTGGCATAGACTCGATGAGTGTGGTGTGATTTGACTCTGTGTGCCTCTAGCCTCATGGCTCCTCCCATGGGGAAATCAGTTCAAGGATCATCTGTTTTGCATTTGAATTCCAGTATCTCTAAGTCCATCCCCTTATCTGAAGGAACCCTGGTGTGTAGTGGTGATGAATTATTGGACTTCAATCCATCGCAAGGTCACCAATTCAAAACCAACCGCCACTCCTCAGGAGAACACAGGCTTTCTATTCCCGTAAACAGTACCGTCCCAGAAAGGCAAAGGAGCAGTTCTACGCGGCCCTATCAGCTTGCTCTGAGTCGGCACTGACCAGACAGCACTGAGTGTAGCTGGGTTTTTTCCCCCTTATCCAAAAACTGTTGACTTCTCTTTTGAACAATTCTTTCCAAAGAGGAACTCATCTCAAAATGCCATCACAGTGATCTCAAAGTAGAGGACATAACGTGAGAAATGCTCTCGACCACACGTGCCCCTTGGTGGGAACTGCTATTGATCGTGACTACCTCACACCGCTCCACCAGAAATACCATCAGGACATAGCTCTTAAAACCAGGTAGCGCTTGACACAATGGATGGATGGATGGATTGTGATGAGAATTGTATGAGCCCCCGATAAAATAATTTTTTTTTTTTTTTTTAAAAAGAGCTATTTTGTCACAGATTGGGAGGCTGGAAGTCCAAACGCAAGATCGCAGCCAGGACAGGCCCTTCTTGGTCAGTGGGCCCGGGCATGCCTTGTTGCTTGGCGTTCTTACGTGACATGCATCTTTCCACGTGCATGCTTGTACGGAGACTCGCAGAGTCGACCAACTGGTTACTAGTCAAAACGTTGGTGGTTTGAACCCACCAGGGGCACCTCAGAAGACACTCGCTCATGGTGATTGGCCTCCAAATGGCCACAGTATAGTGGGGGGGGGAGGATAAAAAGTTTTGTTCGTTTGTTTAAAAAGATGATTTTATTGGGGGCTCTTAGAGCTCTTATAATAATCCATGCACCGATTGTATCAAGCATATCTGTGCATCTGCTGTTGCCATTAGTATTTTATAACCATTTACTTTCTATTTAAGCCCTTGTTATCAGCTCCTCTTTTTTCCCTCCGGCCCCCCTCCTACCCTGGTGACCCCTTGATAAATTATAAATGATTATTATTTTCATATCTTAACACCAACCACTGTCTCCCTTCCCCCATGGTTTCTGTTGTTCGTTCCCCTGGGAGGGGGTATGTGTGGTTAAGCATCGATCATTGCTATCGATTCCCTCTTCCTCCCCCACCCCCCTCTCCCCACCTTCTCCCTACCCTCCTGGTATCGCTACTCCCATTTCTGTTCCTGGATTCCAAGTGTCATGAACTCTTATCTCTTATCTATCTGTACCTGTGTACATGCTCTGGTCTAGCCCGCAGTGAAAGGCGGGACTGGTGTCATGATAGTGGGAGGTGAGGAAGCCTCAAAGAACCAGAGGAATATTGTGTGTTTCATCGGTGCTATCCTGAGCCCTGATGACCATACCTTCCTTGTGACCCTTCTGTATGTAACAGGATGTCCCATTGTCTACAGATTGGTTTGGGGTCACTGCTCTGACCTTCCTCCTTCTCAGTAATTTGTTTTATTGTTTGCTTGTTTGTTGTGGTTCTGATCCAGTCGACACCTCATGATCACACAGGCTGGTGTGCTTCTTCTGTGTGGGCTTTGTTGCCTCTCTGCTAGATGGCAGCTTGTTTATCTTCAAGCCTTTAAGACCCCAGTGCCTATATCTTTTGATAGCCGGGCACCATCAGCTTTCTTCATCACGTTTGCTTGTGCACCCGCTTTGTCTTCAGCGATGGTAGGGCCACAGGATTGAAGACCCGGCGGAGCAGTCCTGCTCTGCCGACATGGAGTCCACACGGGTCAGCACCGGTTCAACAGCAACTAACAACAACAGATGAAACGAAAGACCGATGTGCAGGAAGAAGGAGATTGCCTTGTGTGTTTATCTTTTTGTCTGTACTCACCCTCACGGCCATCAAGTGGGTGCCCACTCAGAGTGACCCTCGAGGACAGGATAAAGCTGCCCTGTGAGTTTCTGAGACTGGTTTCAAACTGTTGACCTTGTGGTTAGCAGCCCAACAAGTAACCACCACACCAATTCAGAGGTGACCAGGATCCACTTGACACTGCTGTGACCTCAAATAATGGATGGATTACATGATACTGCATTTTGAAAGGTTATTACCTCATATGACATCCACAGGTTAACCAGCACCTATTTTGAGAGGACACACTTCAATTCACAACACTGCTGATCTAAGTAATTAGTATTTGATGGCAAAATTATTTTATGTGAGAGGCAACCCCTAGGTACCTTGACCCCATTCTATTCTACTAACTGGACAGTTATAGAGTAATAGAGTTTGCAAGCTAAAATTGCACTTGGTTATTTAACTTTCATTCCCACCAGGCTATGATCTCCTGGAGGATCTGAATGGCCTTATTAACATAAAAGTTCATTAACTCGAAGCTTAGACAGACTTGTGGGCATGTCATGAATGATTAGGCTGAATGAAAAACAACCTGGTCCTACCCTCACCTTCAGTGCTGACACAAGCTCTCCTTTCAGTCCCAGCACTCCAAACATTCCCTTTGTGATCTTAGTTTTAAAAATCATTTTATTGGGGGCTCTTTCAGCTCTTATCACAATCCATACATATATCCATTGTGTCAAGCATATTTGTACATTTGTTGCCATCGTCATTTTCAAACATTGTCTTTTTACTTGAGCCTTTGGTATCAGCTCCTCATTCTTTTCCTCCCTCCCCCACACTCCCTCCCTCATGAACCTTTGATCATTTATAAATTATTTTTTTCATGTCTTACACCAACCACTGCCTCCCTTCACCCACTTTTCTGTTATCCATCCCCCTGGGACATATGTCAATCATTGTGATCGGTTCCCCCCTTGTCCCCCCACCTTCCCCTTCCCCTCCTGGCATCACTATTCTCATTATTGGTCCTGAGGGGGCTCTCTGTCCTGGATTCGCTAGCAATTGATTGCATTAGGTCTTCCCTATGCATCCCCTACTTTCTGGAACTTCACTGAGATTCATCAAGAAAACTATGCACACATTATTCTAACCTCAGATTAGATGTGGATTAAGTGCTGACATCACCTAGTTCCATGTGATTGTCTCAAGTATGTGTGTAGGTGGTGGAAAGGGCCTGCTCGAAGGTGAATTTGTGACCAGTGTAAATAGGGAAAAATATAAAGGCCATCAATTTTTTAAACTTGGTCTTGTGATTGAGGTCAAGGTTTAGAAAACATATGAACAGTTTATACACGTTTTGGTTCAGCTCATCCAATGCAATCCCTTTATGGACCATCACTTAGCCCACTTCCTCCCTGAGTTGCATGTCCCCAGCCCTCCTAGCCTAACCCTCTCTCCGCAGGGAAACGCTGGCCTGTTGATTGAAATGGTTAACTTTCTAACGCAGAGATGAGCTCAGTTCCAGCACCGAACGACAACTGTGAGGGTCTCACCAGTTTCTATCCGATCGATAAGCCTAGACTATTTTGATGATTTTAAGTTCTCTTCAACATTTTTCTGCCACTCTAGCCAGGACCCTCTCATGTGACCCTTTTCAGAACAGCTGAGTGAAGTCTTGGGGCAACATCTCCTCGTTCTTTGGGCCTGTGGGGCTGAGAGACTGATATTGTGTCGTCCCTTCAGCCACTGGACTCATTGTTTCCATGTGTCTCTCATAATTCATTCCTCTGCTCTCCTCTGGATGAGGAGAGAACATTATTTGCACCTTCGATGACTACTCGCAAGCCTCTAAAAGCCGTCATCAATATGTAAGTTGCGGCTTATATTTTCTATTTGGTCTCCTACCACAGAAACCCAACGACCGCGATCATAAAGTGAGAGTGGCGATGGGAAACGGCTTGCGGGGAGACGTGTGGAGAGAATTCATCAACAGATTTGGGGACATCCACATCTATGAGTTCTACGCTGCCACTGAGGGAAACATTGGCTTTGTGAATTATACCAGAAAAGTTGGTGCTGTCGGCAGAGTTAACTACCTTCAGAGAGTAAGTGCCGTGAAAAATAAGAGCCTGTTTTCACAATAAAGAGGTTTCTTAAAAGCTGCTTCATGTGGAGATCCAAAGCCCATCAGTAGGCCACTGGAGATTCCCTTGCAGAGGGGTCTC
>NW_022103905.1:8602761-8604115 GCF_000313985.2 Echinops telfairi
ATCGGTGCTTTACTGCACCCTGACTGGCTCGTCTCCTCCCTGCATCCCTTCTGTAAGGGGATGTCCAGTAGCCTACAGATGGACTTTAGGTCTCCACTCCACACTCCCCTTCATTCACAATGATATGATTTTTTATTCTGGGTCTTGTATATGGGTATAGACAAGAGCTGGAAACACAGGGAATCCAGCACAGATAACCCCTCAGGACCAATATTGAGAATAGCCATACCAGGAGGGGAAGGGGAAGGTGGGAGGGAAATAGGAGGAACCTATCACAATAATCTACCTATAACCCCCTCCCAGGGGATGGACAACAGAAAAGTGGGTGAAGAGAGACATTGATCAGTAAAAGACATGAAATAATAATAATAATAAATAATCTATAAATTATCGAGGATTCATGAGGGAGGGAGGGGGAAAAATGGGGAGCTGATACCAAGGGCTCAAGTGGAAAGAAAATGATTTGAAACTGATGATGGCAACAGATGTACAAATGTGCCGGGCACAATGGATGGATGGATTGTGATAAGAGTTGTGCGAGCCCCCACTAAAATGATTTATTACAATTTTTAAAAATTAAACATTAAAAAAAAAAAAGCCAGGGCCCTCCAGACTAAAAATCTTCAATTTTTAAAAAATCACAACCCATTAGGCCTTTGCCACCTGCAAACCACATGGGTCTCCTTGATTCCATCGACACATGTGTGATGAAAACCACACTCGTGTTTCTTAAGGAACCCTAGAGGTGCAGTGGTTAAGCACTTGAAAGGTCAAGGTTCAGCCCCACCAGCCACTCTGTGGGAGAACGGTGGGACAGTCTGTTTCCACAAAGATTGACAGCCTTGGAATACCTATAGGGCAATCCTACTCCATCCTATGGAGGAGTCCTGGTGGCATCATGCATTATGCATTAGGCTGCTAGCAGGTCAGCAGTTGAAACCCACCAGCTGCTCCAAGTGAGACAGGTGAGGTTTTCTGTTCCCATAAAGATTTGCAGCATGGAACACCCACAGAGGCAGTAATAGTCTACCCCCTATGGTCACTATGAATCAGAAGGGTCTCAGAGGCAGTGAGGGAGAGTTTGAGGCTCTGTCTTACAGGGACTCTATGAGTCGGAACCAACTCTATACAATTGGTTGGGTTTGTGTTCCATCATCTAAAGCAGCGGTTCTCAACTTGTGGGTTGCGACCCCACCCCTTTGGGAGTCGAACGACCCTTTCACAGGGGTCGCCCAATTCATAACAGTAGCAAAATGACAGTTATGAAATAGCAATGAAAATAATTTTATGATGTGGTGAAGAAAGCTGATGGTGCCCGGCTATCAAAAGGTATAGTGTCTGGGGTCTTAAAGGC
>NW_022103905.1:8605635-8607199 GCF_000313985.2 Echinops telfairi
CCAAATACAGGATTAGTGAACATCTGTTGTCTCCAATAATAATTCCATGAGAAAGAGACTTCACCATCTGTAAGACAGAGATGGAAAAAGGAAATATAGACCCCGTGCCTGGCCCAAAGCGGACATGAAAAGGGAAAAGCAATATTGAAAAGGATTGTGTTAGTGATAATGATTCTTATCACTCCGTTTTTTGCCTGATCTCAATACGTTTCTAAGTCTGAGCAATGTCTCCCACCACGACAGTCAACCCTATACAACTCAGGCCACTCCGCTGTCACCCAGAATCTGCACTGTCTAGGAAGGTAGCCATTCCCTGCCTGTGGCTATTAAGTGTACATTAAAACTTTAAGTGAGACTCATCATTCCCACCTATTCTCTAGGTAATACAAATAGTTAGCATGCTTGGCTGCTAGCTGAAAGTTGAAAGTTCCCAAAACAACAGCCTTGAAAACTCTATGAAGCACAGTTCGAATCTGACACGCCTGGGTTCACCATGACTAGATAGCAATCCATTCGGCTTCTGCTCCCACGAGCTACGTTTCAAGAGCTCAATCCGACACGGGCTGAGTGGCTTCCTTATTGAGCAGTGCAGAAATAAAACATTCCCCCGCTAGCAACACGACTGAGAGAGCCAGTCTTTTCTAGTCCAGCCCTGTCCACTTCTGCCAGCCCAAATCTTAGAAACCTGGCCAACTCCGTTCCAAAGGTGGGAGGACAAACCCCGTGGCCTTTCTCCCTGCGCTCAGAATTTTCAAAGGTCCTATTGGTCTACCAGCCTGTCAAAGTGCGGCAGCATACAAGCTCTCTGAGACTGTGTGGCTGCCGGTGACCCTGGTGACCCTCAAGGAACGGAACACAGAGAAACTGTGTTACAAGCCACAGCTGGTGGCCTTAGAAGCCGGTGCTGTGTGTTGCAGGTTCTTTGCCTTCTCATGCACCCATTCCTTCATTGCCATGTCCTAGGGTCCGTTTTTCTCCTCTAAACCACATTTCTGCAAAACCACATTTTTACAGACTTGTAGAAAAGAGGAAAACCCCCACAACTGATATCGAAAGAAACATTCTTACTCCCCAGATTTTTAAAATGTTTACATTCTTGCCAGTAAACAAGATCTGCATGTGTTGGCCTTGAGCGCTCCTTGTTGTTTCGTGAAGTTACCAGTGACTGTTATTAAAGCGGATGACTGGGTGCAGTGCTGGCTGTGAACCAAAACGTGGGCAGTTCTGGAAACCCCCCAAGCTCTGGATGTGAAAAAAGACCTGGCAATTCCCACCGTAGAGATGGCAGCAAAGGAAACCCTCTGGGGCCGCTCGACTCCGTCATATGGGAGTCAGAATCCACTCAGCACACAAACCCCGTGACTGGTCGGATGATGGCATGGGCTCCAATGTAGGTTAGGGGTGGACGCAGTCCCCAGGATGAATGATTGAATCCAGATGCTGGCTGTCACCTTGCATCTTTCCAGAGGGAAAGTATCATACTTCGTATGCTTACTGGATTTGTCAACTATAAATTCTAGCACATACTAAAAGATAATGGCGGTAAAGTGATTTTGTAGTCATG
>NW_022103905.1:8608079-8610432 GCF_000313985.2 Echinops telfairi
AGATGATTCCTTGGGAATTTTTTTTAATCACCATAATCTTCTTCTTTGACCCCTCTGCCTTGAATTCAGCTGGCCCAGCAGAAACCCTGGGGACCCAGTGTGTTGATTGGATCTTCTTTTAAGGCAACCTAGTGAGGCTCAGACAACCGTACTACTGAGAGAGCGAGCCATCAGTAGTCTTCCGATGATCGCTGAGACATGTGTAAACACATTTGTTTGGAATAAATCCATGCATGTATGCACTGAATTCTTGGTAGCTATACTTTATGACTTACCCTTGTGTATTTGTGTATTTGAGCAAGTCTCTGGAAATGAGTATCAAATTAATAAAAGGTTACACAGGATTTTTTGACAAAAACATTTCTGATATCACTGGAAGACATGTGAAAATGTTCTTAGCAACTTTATGTAAAATAGAAATTAATAGAAAATGAAATTAGAAAATACAATTATTTCTAAACTAGAAATAATCCAAACACATATTAGTAGAATAGTTCGATCAATTATAGTATATTTATTTAAGGAAAAACTCCATGGCAATAAAAAATAGACCACTGATACAACTTCAACAAAAGAAAAACCACCGTGTTATTGAGTCAATCTGCCTCATAGTGACCCTGTAGGATTGAGTAGACAGACCTGCCCTTGTGGGTACCTGTGTGGGAGCAGAAAGCCTCGTCTTTCTCTTGAGGAGGAGGAGCTGGTGGTTTGAACTGCTAACCTTCTGGTTAGTAGCCCAACACATAACCCACTGTGCCACCGGGCTCTTTCATTTATACAAACAGCAAAAGAAATCTCACAGACACTCTTCGGGGTGATTCAATGTTTTTTTCTCAGGATCTGGTTGGTAGTAATATGAAATTTGTAAAAACTCAAGTTAAACATGAGTGTACTTCACGTGTCTTATTGTTTATATGTTATAGCACAATTAACCAAAAAAAAAAGAAAATTTCCTTACAGAATTTGCACTCAAAATAAAATGTCTTCATTTTGCCAGAAAATCGTGTCTTATGAGCTGATCAAATACGACGTGGAGAAAGATGAACCCGTCCGAGATGTCAATGGCTATTGCATCAAAGTTCCCAAAGGTACACTGCCCTTTTGCTAATTCACCTGCACCTTTCTTACTTTGGCCAAGTGCCTTTGGAAAAAGAACGCATTGATTTCCCAAATGCGCGCATGGTCATCTCTTTTTTCAGAATAGAAAAAAAGAGAACTTTACTTAGCTCCCTCGAACATAGTTCCAGAAATGCCAAAGGGTGTCAGCCTACCCCTTCTACGTAACAGGCTTATAACGGTCAACCTAGATGAACAACTTCTTGCTTCAGAGGTAACCCCTGTGTAGAAAGCAATGTGTATTTAGGCTATAAAATTATAGTTAGCCTTCGGTGGTCTTTACATTTAAACTGAGTGCTGCGCTTTGGTCTGATGAAGTGTGTAAGTAATAGTTCAATAAACGACTAGCTCTGAAAGAATTACAAATATCTGATCTTGTAGAATCAAGGCTGTGGCTGTGTAATGTGTCTGTGTCGTTGAAGCATGCATCTGTGTGCAGGGAACCTTACCGCAGCCAGGTGATTGCCAGTGGGCTGTGTGGCATCTGTTAAGAGAAGATCGAAGATACAGCTTGGTTGCTTGCAGCAAGTATCTTGACAGTTTCTCGTCTGTCTCAGGTGAAGTTGGACTCCTCATTTGCAGAATCTCACAGCTGACACCATTTAGTGGCTATGCTGGAGGAAAGGCTCAGACTGAGAAGAAAAAACTGAGAGATGTCTTCAGGAAAGGAGACCTGTACTTCAACAGTGGGGATCTCCTTATGATTGACCATGAAAACTTCATCTACTTCCACGACAGAGTGGGAGATACATTCCGGTGGGTTGCTCTGCATCCGTGCTGTCTGTTGTCATTAGCTCCCATCCAACTCAGCGCCTGACTCATGGGGGCCCCATGCACAATGGAACAGTCCCCAGCCCTCTGCCTTCCCTGGGATAGAATTGGCAGGTTGGATGCTGTGATTCACAGGGTTTTCCTAGGCGGATTCAAAAGTACATTGTCAGGGCTGTCTTCCGAGTCCAGGGCAGCCCAGAAGCTGCATCCTCTGAAACCTGTTTATAAGCCATCACGGCAATGTGAGTCTCCAGTGACAGGTGGTGGCATTCTGCATCACCAGGAGCATTGGCTGAGAATCCACCTTGGGTGCCCTGCAAGCAAGGCAAGAATTCCACCACGGGACCCTCACTGACCCCTGTCTCAGAATTGTTGCAGTCAGTATTCGTTACCATTGAGCTAATCCCACTGACGGCGACCCCAACAATGCAGAGAGAACTGCTTCCTAGGGTTTTCAAGGTGGGGA
>NW_022103905.1:8611584-8613449 GCF_000313985.2 Echinops telfairi
GGGGGCAGTTGTACCCTGTCCTGTGGGGTCACTCACTGTGCATTGGAATTGACCCCAGGGCAGTGAGGAGTTTTTGTTGTCGTTCCATGTTTTTAAGGAGCTACTTCTGGAAGATCTAAAGAATGTAAAACAAATGATCGTTTTTATTGTGCACAAAAATCGCATGGGGCTTATCTTGAGAGGACACCGTTCGGTGATTAGAGCATGACTATATTTCTCTCTCGCTACAAGACCCTGCAATTCTATTAAATAGAAGTCCACTGATTAAATTAAATAGCATCTAAAGTTAGTGAATGAGAAAAGTAATTGGGTTTTATTTCTGAAAGCTGTTGCCTTTCTTAGCTGAGACTTACAGAGATAAGTCAAAAAAAGGATTGCTACTGGGGTCCCATTGCAGACATTCTTCCAAACAAGTGTGTTGAAAGGTGTCTCCGCGATCCCTGGGTGACCTCAGACAGGTTCTCTCAGGAATGCACTTATCAAAGTCTCCTTTGGGTGCCTTCAAACAAAATGTCTAATTAAATCAAAGCAGTGGCTTCCAAGAGGATCTGCTGGGCCCGTTCAATTCAAATCAGAGAGGCCAGCTGTGAGCAGGTGACTGAGGATTCCCAAGGGACAAACCTGATAGACTTTCTGAAAGACACAGGACAATCACAGGGACTTCTTTCAGAATACGTTTTCAGAAAATTGGAAACCTCATTGGTGAGAAAAAGGCTAGGACAGATGCCATAAGGAATTTTTTTTTTTAATCATGACAATGCCCTTGCTCATTCTTGGGAAACTTTGCCCCATCCACTCTACAACCCTCTCTTGCCCCTTCAGACTTCTTTTTGTTTCCCAAAATGTAAAGAATGCTTCAAAGGAACCCAGTGAGAGCCCCGGAAGATGTCCACGCCACCCTCTTCATCTGCTGTCAATCAAAGGGCACAGGACTCCTGGGGGGAAGGGTTAGAGAGATGAAACACCACTCCCAGAAACGTATAGACCTAGATGGAGGATATGTCAAGAACCAAGTGCTTCCTATTTTGATATTTTTTGGTTCAAGGGTGTTTTTTTATGGTTGGGTAGCAACATTTTGGATGGACCCTCAACATTTTAACATTAGTGTATTCTCTGTCTTCTCTTTCACGTGGTGAGGTTGAAGTACCACATTGTGTTGCCCAGGTAGGGACCAACCGGGTGCCCAGATAGTCCCTGGATACAGACTAGCTACTAATGAGAAAGGCTGGTGCTTTGAATCCACCCAGAGGTGCCTCAGCAGAAAAGCCCAGTGATGATCTTTGGAAAGGTCATGGCCGTGAAAACTCTATGAAAGCACCGTTAGTGCTACTCTGACACACATAGGGCCACTGCGAGTCAGAAAAGACTCCGCAGCCAGGGGAATACCTTTGCCTTCTGTTCCTCAAACAATGATGCCTCTCGGACCGAGGTGGGGGTTTTGAAAGCCAAGAAGGGAAAGAGGAGACCAACCTTCCTGCAGGAGTCTGAAGGCAACCCCTGCTCTCAGTGCATTCTGGGCCAGAGAGGAAGTGACCTCTGCTGACCATTCATTGCCTTTTCTTCCAGGTGGAAAGGGGAAAACGTGGCCACGACGGAAGTCGCTGACATCCTAGGACTGATTGATTTTGTCCAAGAAGTGAATGTTTATGGAGTGCCTGTGCCAGGTAGGCACAAAATGAGAGCTATCTCTGCCTCTCCAGGAGAGGACGGTCTTATTGACCCGGGGCACACTTGGTCATTTCTTTCCCCTGTCAACTGGAGAATAAAACAACTCTTGCAGTCACCAGAGAACAAGGAGCTGTGGCTGGTGATGCTCCATTATAAAAGCCAGGTCAGATCATCGGAACCAGGTGCTCCTCTGGGGA
>NW_022103905.1:8619100-8620214 GCF_000313985.2 Echinops telfairi
ACAGGAGAAACGTTCTGTCATTTTGCTCCCATAAAGACCATGGCCTAGAAAAGTCATTGGGGCAACTCTCCTGTGTCTCTGTGAGTCGGAACGGACTCGATGACACCCAGTCACCAAAGAACTCAAGGTTGCTCTGCTCATGCCCCGCGCCCCAGACTCTAATCTCTTTGCCAAATACTACAAACCATGTGGCTCGTTGGATGTTTTTCAGGACACCATTGAGATCACGGGAACATTCAAGCATCGCAAAGTGAACCTTGTGGAGGAGGGCTTCAACCCGACCGTCATCAAGGATTCTCTGTATTTCTTGGATGACCAAGCGAAAACGTATGTGCCTATGACTGAGGACATTTATAATGCCATAAACGGCAAAACTCTGAAACTCTGAACTGCCCCAGGAGGACAACTCATGATGTCCCGAGAGAGAAACCGAAGGGGCCTAGCACAACCACTTGATAGAATCCAACTTAAATTTGATTGAAGATTGTGAAGTACAATTTTTTTTGTAGGAAAATTAGGCCTACTGATTTTTTAATGACCCCTGAACCCTTGTGAGAGAAAAGAATTAGAATTATTTTTCAACACAGCCTACTGTTTGTGTTTTCCTGCTGAGCTTGTTTGGGGGGAGGGCGTTATTTTTTTTAAACACACAATAAAATAGATGACTACCAGCACATGAGCTGGGACTGTCTCTCATGTTCTTTCTTGGCTTTAAACGCTGTAACAACCACCGAGGCCCCAACAGCCTCACTATGAACCGTTCACAAGTCCCCTTCCCCTTGGTCACGGCATGCTAGGTACAAATGAGGGAGGGAGAGAGCCCGTCAAAATAGCAGCATTAGCATCCTCGAGGGAAGCCCATTGGGTTCCTTTTCAATGTTCTTTGAGCTTGGAGAACAAAACACACCCTAAAGGGGAAATAGCAGGACTAGATTCTGGATGGCATGAGGTTTCTCAAGGAAATTTTCATAGGAAAACCCTTTTTCCCCTCAAAAAATGAGCAGGTGCATTGTCATGATGAGAAGAAAATTACTCACCACCTTTCCTGGCCTTTTCCTCACCAGTGCAGTTTAAATTTTCGGAAAACTTTTCTTAAGAAGTCCCTGTGACCATC
>NW_022103905.1:8621094-8623038 GCF_000313985.2 Echinops telfairi
TTGCCATCCTCATTTTCAAAACATATTATTTCTACTTGAGCCATTGGTATCAGCTCCTCATTTTTCCCCTCCATCCCTCACGAACCCTTGATAATTTATAAATTATTATTATTTTTTCATGTCTTACACTGTCCAGTGTCTCCCTTCACCCACTTTTCTGTTGTCCGTCCCCCAGGGAGGGGATTATATGTAGATAATTGTGATCAGTTCCCCCTTTCTTCCCCACCTTCCCCTTACCCTCCTGATATCTCTACTCTCATTATTGGTCCTGAGGGCTTATCAGTCCTGGATTCCCTCTGTTTCCAGCTCTGATCTGTACCCATGTACATCCTCTGGTCTAACCAGATTTGAAAAGTAGAATTGGGATCATGATAATGGTGTGGGGGGGCGGGGAGCATTAAAGAACTAGAGGAAAGTTGTATGTTTCATCGGTGCTATACTGCACCCTGACTGGCTCATCTCCCTGAGACCCTTCTGTAAGGGATGTCCAGTTGCCTGCAGATGGGCTCTGGGTCTCCACCCTGCATTCCCCCTCATTCACAATGATATAATTTTTTGTTCTTTGATGCCTGATCCTCTTGACACCTCATGATCATGCAGGATGGTGTGCTTCTTCCATATGGGCTTTGATGCTTCGGAGTTAGATGGCTGCTTGTTTATCTTCAAGCCTTTAAGACCCCAGTTGCTATATCTTTTGATAGCCGGGCACCACCAGCTTTCTTCACCACATTTGCTTATGCACCCACTTTGTCTTCAGCGATAATGTTGGGAAGGTGAGCATCATGGAATGCCAGTTTAATAGAACAAAGTGTTCTTGCATTGAGGGAGTACTTGAATAGAGACCCAATGAGATCACTGTTTTTAAAGTCAAGAAACATTCTATGAAGATAACTGGGATGGGAGGAGAAGGGAGGATAAATGACTAACTAGAGCAAAGACACCACATTAACTTAAGTGAAGGGCAAAGCAATGAACAATAGGGGGAGAGGAACAGGAGATTATCAAGGCAAAAGAAATCACTAGGAGGAGCCCAAGAGTTAAAGGCAACAAAGGTCCATGCGATGCCATGCCCAAACCTGCAATAGCAGTGATGACAATAATATATGAGTGGATACACTGCAGACACACTCATGCTGAACAAGGGTCAGGAGGTGAATGGAACTATATCCATGAATATATATATTTGACATAGGATATTCCCACATTGGTATTAATATGTGCTGTAACTATAATCATGAAGATCAGTGAACATACGTGGGCAAAGTCATGAAAACGTAGTCGTAGCACCTCGAAGAAATGAGTCAGTGGGTTTGGAAACTCGGGGCTGCAGTCTTGGGGGACACCAGGGTCAACTGGCATAATAACCATGTTCTATATTCTACTTCGGTGACTAGCACTGGGACCTTAAAAGCTAGCTAGTGGCCCCCAAAGGTGCAACCAGTAGTGTCTCCCCATTTGGAGCAGAGAAATTTGAAGAGAATCAAAGGTGCCTGGAAATAATTTGTCCGAAGGAATATTGAACCTGAGGAAACCCAACCTCTATGACCCTGAGACCAAAAGAACTAGATGGTGCCCAGCTACCACTGCCAACCGCTCTGAAAGGGTTCACAGTAGGAGAGCCTGGAGAGGGTATGCAACAAAACTCAAAATCAGTTTTGTTTTTTTTAATCTGGCTTTCTAATCAATAGAGACTGGTATAATCTCCTAGACAATGGCCCTTAGTCACCCTTCATGCCTGGAAATGAACTCACACCAGGGGTGCAACTTTCAGCCAAGCAGTCGACAGGCCTATAAAGTGAACAGCTTCAGAGTGGTAAACACTCCTTCAAATCAACCATGTAAAATCACAAGGCAGCATTTTCCCAAGGATACATCTTGGAAGGCAGGAAGGGCTAGGAAAGATGGATAATGGAATCAGTAAACACAGGGAAGACATTGGAAGAT
>NW_022103905.1:8624296-8631911 GCF_000313985.2 Echinops telfairi
CTTTGAAAGGCTCCTAGAAAGAATGCTATGTGTTTTAACTTTGATGCAATAACTATGTCGTCATTACAATGGGTGGGGCTTATGAAATCTGTAGACAAGCAGCTAACAAGAAAGACAGTGGTTCTTAACCCCAGGACTCTTCAAGGAGAGATGGGCTGCCTGGCCTACCTGCCTCCTCAAGTGCACAGAGCAGTATGTAATTTTATACAGATAGGTAGATAGCGATGATATAATCCATTTCCCTTTGTTCAGAGTGTGTGCTTTTATGAAACTGTAAGTTCCATGAGGTCAGGGTCCATGTCTGTCTTGCTGGTCATTGTGTTCCTCACTCGCTCACAGCCAGCAAGTCAATGCTGTCTCATAGTGACCCCCTGTGGGTTTCCAAGACTGTAACTGTTCACAGGAGTAGAAAACTGAGTTAGTCTGGGTAGATTAGAGAAACAAATTCATTGGAGACTCCTGCCAGCGCTGAGATGCTTACAACGCCACTGGATCCACAAGACTTCCCACCCACTGGCCTGTGATCTTCCTGCATTTGGCGTCATTGCATGTGTTTCATGAGTCTGAAGAGGACTTTATAGATTGGTATCAGACATATGGGCTAATATCAGACTTAAGAACTTGATCTGGATGGGGATGGAATATTTTCTTAATGCACAATTGCTCTTTATATAAAGCCCTTTCTTATACACCTATGAGTGTCTATAAATTTTCTCTAGTCTAATACAGACTAATACAAAAACCCAGTCTTTCTCCCAAGTTAGTGGTTTCAAACTGCCGACCATGAGGATCGCAACCGGACGCATAACCACAACACCACTAAGGCTCCTGTAATATAATAGACAATAATCCATCATTTCCTATTCATCAAGCGACCCCGATAAACATCTGATTTCCCCTGCAGCCATTCTATATGGTGAAAAGAAAGAGGAAGAGGAAGAGAAATAGATTATGAATCTTCTTGTTCACCTAGAGAAGTGGTTGTCAAACTGTAGCAACAAGAATCACTTAGGTGTCTTATTAAAATCAAAACAAACCACTGCCATCGAGTTGATTCTGATTCTGACTCAGAGCTGCCCTACAAGACAGGGTGCAACTCTTTACAGGAGTAAAAAGCCGCCAGGACTCCACTCTTGTTAAAACACGGAGGTGAAAGTAGAGTTTAGACATACATTTGTAATAAATTCCCAGGTGATGCTGATGCCACTGGAGAAGAGAAAAGAGATACTTTTTTGAGAACCACAGAGAGAGAAAAGAAAAAGAAAAAAAATCCTAAGTTACTCATTGTATGTGCTTAGTACAGTTTAGTTCATCAGGGCTGGAATCTCTTCTATGAACTCCAATCTTCGTGACTTAAAGTTTGGGTTCAGGAAAAGTCTGGCATAAGGCACCCTCCCTTACTCTGTCATCTTTAGCCGGCAGTTATTCTGAGAAATTCACATTGATTACCCACTTACACTTATTGACCAACTGGGGTTCTCTGTCTTGATCCACTGTGGCCAATGGAAAGCAATCCTAGAAACAGAAATACTCCCATTGGGCTGAAGGTGGAAACACCCTAGTGTGTGTGTGTGGGGGGGGGGGGGCTAGCAAATCATGGAATTGGTGTGTGTTGCGTTTGGGTTTGGATCCCTTGCTCTCAGGGGGCCCAAAGCACGGGACTGCCATACGTATACAAGTTCATGTTCTCTCCGCTTTTTTATGGCGTGTGTTCGTCAAGCAGGCGAGCTTCTGCCTTTGTGAATGAGTGTAACTGAAAGTTTCGCCCTATCCCCAGCCTTCACTGTTTGTGTAAATGGTGTCCGGTCCCTTAAGTTTTAAATCTGTACAAGTCAAAACTCATGTATAGGGGTCTAAAAAGCTAGCATACACATGTTTAATTTCCTTTGCTCAGATATTCTACATGCTATACCACTAGCTAAACTACTGATATTATCAGTAGAACTCCCTTTAGCTAAACTACTGATGTTATCCATAGAACTCTCTTATGCCTCCTGGGGAGGATTTGTAATGCTCTCTAGTAAAATGATCATGCTGTCTCTAAAATGAACCAAGGACCCATATAAACCAAAGGTATATGAGTGGGCTTTGGGTTCACACCTAACCTTAGGCCTAATCTATGCACAATTCGTTCTTCTGACATGGCCCTACTCAGTTCTCACTCTCATGATGAGAACACGGAAGAAATGGGTGTTATCGCGGAGTGTGATGAACTCAGATGGCGCCTGGCTATCAGAAAGAATAGTGCCGGGCTCTTGTCTCAAACAAGCAGCCATCTAAGTGAAACATCCACTAAGTCCACACAGAAAGGCACACTAGCCTGTATGATCCAAAGATCATAAAGAATAAAATTCAAATCTGGAGGGAGGAACAGTATCAGAGCATAAATTCTAAAGAACAAGCTTGTAGAGGGCTGTGGTTAATGGCGGAAGTCCAAAATCCATGTATAGGGTGCCCAAAAGGATTGAGCCTCCAACTCTAGACTGGAGCTATGACGCACCTGGCTCTCAGACAGAGAGCATCATAAAGTCGGTTTCAATGTGACATCATTTCATCTCCCTTTTGACCCATTTTAAGTTTGTTCCAATTTGTAATGTTTTATGCTTTCTTTTCCATACAGGTTTTTCTTTGTTTTATTTTGTCGCTATTTGGGGGGTTATTTTGTATGTTTTTCCCTATAGGAAACCCAGGATAGGTCAATCAATGGGCACAATAACTAGGTCAATAATGACCTAGGGGCCTGGCAGTGGAGGTTGGGGGGAAATAGGGAGCTGACAATGAATCCCAGAAAGAAGAAGACAATCTAGAATTGACTGTGGTGAAGATTGCACCACTCTTCTTATGACTGAGCTAGTTAATTGTATGATATGTGAACTATATGCTAATTGGAAAATTATTAATAAGTACATAAAATCGATCATAGAGAGTATCCAGTTGTGGTGCAGCAAATCATTTGATCGGGCTCTTCTAGCCACAGTCTTTGTAACCTCCCCCCAAAAGGACTTTTTCCTGATGAGTCTGGTAAAAGAAGGTAGAGGAATAATGCCACACTGAACTCACTGCCACTGTCAAGTCCAACCCACGGCAACCCTCAGGCGAGGTAGACTGTCCTTTTCCTGCAGAGTGCATGGTGGTTTCGAACTATGGACTTTTCAGATCACAGCCCAATACGTAACCACTATGCCACCAGGGCTCCTGGTCAAAATTATTACCATCTACTCTGGTTTCTTTTCAGACCATATAAGAAGATGCCAGTAGGATTATATAACGTGTGTGTGTGTGTGTGTGATGGTTAACAAGGTTAATACAGAATGTAAAAACTTGGAACTCTTAACAGGTGATTGGTCAGGTTTGCCATCCTACTGGGTATCAAGTGAGTCATCTGAGCAGCAGAAGAGGGGATGTCACTACCACCCGGAAAATAAGAGCCAACAGTGGAGTGTGTCCTTTATACCCTGAAATGCCTGTGCCTGGAACCGCTTCAATCTGGGAACAGAAAGCTCTGACACCAGAAGCAAGAGCCAGAGCTTGAGACAGAGCAGTGGGCTTCCTGGCCCACCGAGCAAATTAAGCTGAGTGCATGCCAGCCACTTGTGGAGTGGGGTACACTGGGTACTTTCATTAGGGGAATTGGCTTTGCTGGCCCTGAAGCTAGAGCTGAGTGCCTGTGGTCGGAGGCTTGTGGAGGAGTGGCATGCCCTTTGGGCTTTTATCTGGAGCCCTGGAAGAGCTTTGAGCAAGGGACCAAAGAGCCGAGAGCCAGAGAGAGGTCAGCTGGGGGGCTGGCTGAGAAGAGGCTCTCCTGACCAAAGAATTGTGACCTCAGAATTCCTACTGCTGCATTGTAACCTGTTCAGTTCCCTAATAAGTCCCATGATTATGAGTACAGTCTGAGTGTTATGTGGCCCATGCCATGAATTATCCCACCCAGCTGAGAAATGGAGCATGCTGTGTGAGGGGCAGCTGGTGTTGGAATTGATAAGGGAGGCTCGAGGGAGGGTCCGTGTCTGATGGGGATTGTCCTCCTCCCCACGTGGGAAGTCAGTGAGGGTCAGATGGCACCCATACTTTCTCATGACAATCCTAAGAAATGCTTCTCTCCCACCCACCCACCCACCCTTCGGTTAATTATTCCATTGTTAGAGGTTTGTTAAATCACACAAGGATCTGCTTGGTTTCAGAGACAAGCACGATTTATTTTTACATTGTATGTCATGCCACAAGCTAAACCACAGAAGCTGCTGGTCAGTCTACTACCCCCAGCTTGTCTCCTGGCCTTTCTGCTGGGACCTGCTGGGCCGTGCTGAGAAGAGGCTCTATTTGTAGCCTAGAATGGGTTATGAACCCCTAGAAGACTCTGATAAAAAATTATGAACACTCTCACAAGAAAAAAGCATACACACACACATAGCACACAAAGTTGGCACACAATTTTTAGGGGTTCCCTGACTCCCTGAACTGCACTGTGGGCCCTAGCTAAAGACCCCCTGGCTCACACCAGGGCCTGTAGAGGGCAGCAGGGCAGCTGGAGCCCACATTGAGGGCTGCATTCAGAGAAGCTGGGGACACTGTAGAACTTAATTAATTTCTTGAAGGCACTTTTCTTCAGCAGCAGCATCTCTTCTGGAAACCTGGAAAGAATCCTCACCCTGGAGCCCCCATTCTTCGCGGCGCCATCTGAGGGCAGCGACGTCCGAACACTCACGGACACACTGTTGCAGCTGAGGGAACGCACCCTCTTCTTGTTCTGCACAGACGGGGCACTGAACAGGAGAGAAGATAGCTTGTGCTGGGTGACATCCGGGGCCTCTTCTAAAAAGCAGTCATCCACGGGGTCCATCGGGGTTTCAAGATCATGGCCATCTTCCATTCTTATAGGGCCTGCTCCCACACGGGGAGGCTGCTTGATGACCTTCCTGGTCTGCGCTGGGTCATCCCCTGCCCCAGTGGCAGACGAAAGGGGCATTCCCTCGGCCATGGCTCTGGTTGGAGGGATGAGGTTCCCAACCCGAGGGCTAGGTTGGGAAGTACAGTGTTGGCTCAGGATGAGCGTAGCAGCATCTCGAATAATGTTCCAGTCTCTCAGGATGTCGTCCCTGGTGGTAAACTGGGATGTCACTGTGAAACGGATAATCAGCTTGTCCTGGATTGTGGCCGGGATGAGGAAGAGAAGGCCAGACCTGGCAATTTCCTTGAGCACACTCTCTGTGAGACAATTTGGCCCCTGTTTGAAGGATAAAGAGAGGTGAAGTCTGGTACGACACTGGGTAACATCATTCACTAGAGACCATGGACGACGGCATTACCTTTAAACGAAAAACCACCAGGCCAAGGTGCCTCTTGGCAGGAATTTCAAAGAAGGGGTCATTTCTGACCAGACATTCAAAATATTTAGCCATTTCCGTACCCTGGAATTGAAAACAGAGAGAGAACTGAGATTAATCATTAGACACGGGTCAAAGTATGCCCCATCTTTTCCCGCGAGTCAGGGGTTTAAACTAGTGGCTCCCCTGAGCCATAGAACCAATCCTAAGCGAGTTCTGTGTGTTCATCTTCCCCTCTGGGTGGGATTCTGGTCGCATCGGACCCACCTCTTGAAGCTGGGACTCCAGCCCTTCTTTTAGCCACGCCCGATGGCGTGTGCTTTACAGTCCAGGCTAGCTGACCTCCGCTCCCTCCTCAAGCCCAGCCAGTGCTCTGCGTCCCTACCGGGGGCCTCTTCCCAGAGGAAGAGATGCCTATTTCTAGGGCACCCAAAAGCGCCAGGTGGGCTAACCACCACTGGGTCCTCACTCCATGCCTTCCTTCCTGTTTCCTTGCCCTCTCAAACCTTCTCACGTCTCAAACTCAAATGCCCACCCATCGCCTTTCTCCTGACATGCCAAATGCAGCGTCCAGCCGATTCCCAATTCACGGCTACCAGCAAGGTAGAGTCGAACTGCCCTGTGGGGGGTCTGAGATAATAAATCTTTATGGGAGGAGCAAGCCTCCTCTTTTTCCTGTGGATCAGCAGGTGGCTTCACACTGCTGACATAGCCCGCCCAGCCACTAGGGCTCCACGCCGAGATTGTTGTCGCATGTCATCTCGCATACACCGTGGAAATGGCACAGCACCATATTAATCTTACGCGAAACTTTATTCCATCTGGAAAGTTCCCCGTTTTTGTTTTTTTTTTAAGCTGAGATTATTGGCTAAGCAAAGAAGGACTTGTCTTTTCTTCCTTTTGAAAAAATGTCTACAAGCTTCCCAATGGATCTCAAGAAATCAAAATGAATTGTTGACCGCTGGTTTTCACTCATGCTATTTTTAGTTCCCGGTGTCCCCAGGTGGTGCCAAAATGGTTAGTGTACTCAGCTCCTAAAGGACACGGTAGAGGCCTGGTTCTCAACCTTCCTAATGCCGCCACCCTTTCATACAGTTCCTCGTGTTGTGGTGGCCCCCCCAACCATCAAATTATTTTTGTTGCTATTTCATCACTGTCATTTTGCTACGGTTATGAATCGGGCGACCCCTGTGAAAGCCTCGTTCGGCGCCCAAAGGGGTCGCGACCCACAGGTTGAGAACCGCTGCATTAGCGGTTCCGGCCCACCCAAAGGCACCGCAGCAGACAGGGCTGGAAATGCTGAACATCGGCGATGGAACACGCCACCGCGCACGGCGCCGCACACACAGTCAACACCCGGCAGCTGCTTTGGTTTTGCGTTTTTGGTTTTTTTGTCAAGAGAAAGATAAGGGTTTCGCTAATCGCAGTTCAGGATGATGAAACAAGTTGCTATAACATTCATTCAGAAGCCCCTTCTGCCTTTCTCATCAGGAGCCCTGGTGGTGTAGCGGTTACCAGTTGGGCTGCGAACCTCAAGGTCAGCAGTTGGAAACCAAAAGCCACTCCTCGGGAGAAAGATGGGGCTTTCTACTCCTATAATGAATCACAGCTTTGGAAACTCACAGGGGCAGTTCTACCCTGTCCTATAGGGTCGCTGTGAGTTGGCATCAACTCGTTGGCAGAGAGAGAGCGAGAGAGAGAGAGAGCGAGAGCGAGAGAGAGAGAGAGAGAGAGAGAGAGAGAGACAGCTGCATAAAGGGGTCTCTAGTCACTGCCCCCAAGAACGTTTCTTAGGTAATTCCTAAGCCTCTCTTGCAAAGGAGCTTCCTAGCCCTGTCCTGGCTGTTTTACACTGTGCAATTCATTTTCTAATTGTGCGGAGATTCCCCTCTGGAGGTCCATCCCTCCAGGCCCATTTCCACTCAGCAGCCCTGCCCACCTTGATATTTTTCTGGGTAAATGTTCTTAAATCCACATGAGACCCATTAAGCCATCTCAGATAGAGACCTTGGGTCAGGCCAGTTAAGGGCAATACGACAGACTCTTCTGAGCAAAGCACAAGGTCCCCAGACATCTTTATTCAACCTCGGCATGTTCTCAAGGGAGCTAAGGGGAAGTGACTTGTCCAGGACACAGGTGGCCAGACGCTGGTCTCCTGGTTGCCAAGTAGAGTTTCCTCCCACTGTGCCCTGCTGTCTCCAGCACTGGCTGTTGACAGCAAGATCGAAACTTAATGGCACAGTGATGACTCCTCGAACTGCTAACTGCAAGGTCAGTACTTGGAAATCACC
>NW_022103905.1:8632076-8639983 GCF_000313985.2 Echinops telfairi
CTCCTCCACCTGCAGGACACCATTCAAGGTCAGAGTTGAGCGAACTAGGGCCCACAGGCCAACTCCAAGCTCCCAACTGCTTTTGCAAATAAAGCTTTCTCACAGAATCCGCCAAGTCCACACAGAAGAAGCACACCAGCTTCTGTGATGCAAAGATGACAATTATGAAATTTGAATATAGCAAAGGGAAAAGTCTGAGAGCAAAAATTATGAACACCCAATTTGTTGAAGGTTATGGAGGACCGTAGGAACCCAAACCCATCTGCAGAGTATCTGCTCAGACTGAGCAGATCCATTCTAGCCACAGGCAAGTCTCGAACAGCCTTCCTATCAGGCAGAGAGCATTGTAAGCTTGACTGTGCTGGATCGAACCCAATACTCAGCCAGGTGACCTCCCTATAGATCTGACCTGAATTTGTGCTGGGTGCAAGTATCTCTTACTTGTTCCATGACACAAATAGCTTCCCTGGATTTTTACATATTGATGGGGGTCTTTTCTTTCTTCCTCATTATTTGTATTTTTTTCTTTATATTATTATTATGTTATCCTTACCACCTTATTTTGATTCTGTTTTTTGTTTCTGTTGTGGTTCCCGGTTGAGGCACGGGAGGAGTGGATGCATAGTGATAATAACTGATACAGGGCTTATAGAGGATGCAGGGATGGGGTGGGGTGATAGGAAGGGAAAGGGGATTTCGGGAATTAAACAAATGAAGGCAGGAGGGGGGAGAGAGACACTAGAACTGATATGTGAAGGCACAACTCATTTCAAAAGGGATTTAACCATGGGGGAGGCAGCTTTCTAAAATTTTTGTGGTAATGATTGTACAATTCTCCTTAATATGATTGAACGATTGAACAAATTGAATTGCATGACACGTAAATTATGTGCCAATAATATTTGGAGGGGGGGATAAAGCTTTATAACAGAGAAATTTAAAAAGTGGGGCTGAGATAACTCAGTCCTGCACATTTGTTTATAAATCATCCAGGGTCATGCTTGTGCGACAACAGCATGCTGAGTAGGGTAGCAGACTATAGGCCCTGCAAGGTCACAATGTATGCACAGAACAAGTTTGCTGATCCCTATTGTGGATGGCAGGAGCCCTGGTGGTATAGTGGATACACTCTGGGCTGCCCATCACAAGGTCAGCAGTTCTAAACCACCAGCCACTCTAAGGGAGAAAGAGGGAACTTTCTGTTCCCATAAAGATTTACGGTCTCAGAAGCCCACAGGTGGCAGTTGTATCCTGCCCAACAGGGCCGCGAGGAGTCCCGATCATTTGATGGCAGCGAGGTTGGGTTTGGGTGCTCTGCGATGAGTGGATGACCGAGCACCAGCCTGCACAGTAAGACGCTGGCCTTAGTCTTGTGAGGGTGCCTTCCCAAAGACGGAAATGAAAAGGCTTGCACAAAGATCAGCCAGCCCCCAGAGCTGGGCTTGCCTTAAAACCTGTGCTTTAAGCAAACGCAAAGCTAATGAAAGTGTCTTACATAACAAATCCTATCTTGGATTTACCAATATGATCCAGGAAACAAGGTCCCATCCAAACAAAGGCTTCTAAGGGGACCCATTAGCCACAATGTTTTAAAGCAGAGGTCCACTCAGAAGGTTATGGAGACTATTGGGGGGAACCCCCAAAGGGGTCCTCTAGATAAATTTTCTCCAAGGACACAGGATTATGACAGGGGAGGGGGCAGTATTGGGAAGAAGCTTTAAGAAAATTGAAGGCTGCCTCGGTGAGGAAAAGACCAGGAATGCTGGGCTCAGGAATCATCTGCCATCAGGACAAAGCACCTGCTCCTGCTGGCAGGGTAGCAACGCTCTCTCCACCCTCCAGCCCTGATCGTGCGCCTTCAGACTTCTTGTTGGCCCCCAAACTTGAAGCACACGTAAAATGAACATGATTCGAGTCTTTCGGGGATGCCAAAGTACCATTTGGGCATGGTAGAAATTGAAGAGCCCAGAATTCTTCAGAGAAGGAAATAGCACCTGCAGACCTGCATAGGTCTAAGTGGAGGATATGCCAAGAAACAATAGCTTATCATTTTTTGATATATTGGTATCTTAAAGGTTTGTATGATCGGTAGCAATACTTTTTGACTGACCCTTTTATGTTATTTCATGTAACCCTCCATTAAATGTTTGATCATTTTTATTATCATTTTTCTATCTTATAAACTAGAAAGTCGAGCACAGACATGGTAAGTAATTTGTCTAAGCTCACCAAATAGTAAATGGGAGAGAACTAAACATTCTAACTCAGAGCCTGTTCTCTACAGAGAAATTCAGAACTTGGGCTTACCTAACCACCCCAAGAGCCCAGGACTCTGGAAACAGCATTTGGAATTGGGGAGCAAGGGGTAAAGTCCCAGGCCTCCTCCCCTTGAGCAGGTCAATTACCATCTCTGAACCTCCTCTGCAGCACAGGGCTGACCACGGCAAACCCACACACCCCCAAGCACAGTTGTAAGTATCTAATTTTAAAGCATAGCTTACTTTTTTTTTAAATCAAAAGTACTATGCAAGTGGGAATAATGATGGAAAGAGAGAAATCACTCCCCTGAAATGCTTATTTTTAATTCTATCCTTTACTATGGTAGGACTTAGGGTAAATTCGGCTCCTGGGCTACTTCATACATTTTGACTGAAGATAAAGGCAGGGAAAGGGGAAGAATCGGAAGTGGGGCCTTCTCCACGAAGAACAGGGGCAAAGACAGAGCGGATTCTTGTGCTCAGGGCACGTGGGGTGTGGATGGATCAGTGAGCGGCCGGAGCTGAAGCTCCTGGAGTTAGCCCTCTTCCTCCCCAGAAGAATACAGAGACGAGACCATCCCTGGTCTCCGTTCCTCTCCGCCCCTTTCCCAGCACAATCATCTCGTTTTCACTGAGTGGAAATAAAACACATCGTACTAAATAGGCTTTCAATACCTATGTGTGGGCACAAGGTGGGGGTGTCTGTGCCAGACTGGGGTTATCTCTCTGTCTGGAGACCTATGTTCCAGACAGGACCATGATTTTTTTTTAATTGGCATCAAGTTGATTCCAACGCATGACGACTCCGTGTGTGTCAGAGTAGAACTGTCCTCCACGGGGTTTTCATTTGCTGATTTTCAGAAGTAAATCACCAGGCCTTTCTTCTGAGGCACCCGTGGGTGAACTGGAGCCCCCCCCACCCCACCACCCCCCGCCACCGTCTGGATAGCAGCTGAGAGTATTAACCATTGGCACCACTCAGGGACTCCTACGGCTGTACCGGGGGTGCGCTTTTCAGATCACCATGACAACCTGAAAAAGTATTTAAAAGATGTGATGCTAGGTGGGCCACACCGCTCGCGCTCTCTCTCTCTCTCTCTCTCTCTCTCTCTCTCTCTCTCTCTCTCTCTCTCTCTCTCTCTCTCTCTCTCTCTCGCTCTCTCTGGCAATCGGTCCCAGGGCTCGGTGGCATCAGAAGACATGACGAGACAGCCCTTGGCATCACGTCTGGGCCGTGTTCCTCTAGCTAACAAAGACGGGCTACCTGAATAATCAACCCCAGGAGCCCGAGAGCAGTCTCAGACACCTGAGCCAGATGCCACAGGTCCCTTGGGCAGGTGTGTGAAGCACAGTGCAGCCTTGCCCCCCGTTAGAAACAGTGACACGCGGGCTCTGCCCCACAACCTGCATGCTACCTACGTGTCTGACATGAGCCTGAAGATTCTTCACCCCGAAGGACCGAATCACGAACCAGAGTTTAATTGAGCGAAACCGCCGACTCAGGGGAATCTGCCAGTGCTGGAAACAAAGAAACACAGTTAGAGACAGGGTGCCCGCTCCTGGCGGGCTCCTGGGCATTCTCTGTTGCTTTCCCAGGCCTCCAGGGATGGGCAGTCACCATGACTCCCCGAGCTGTTGCTAAGGAGGAAGCAAGCACATTACCCAGAGGCTGCCCGCTGTGACCAAACAACTGAGGCAGGTGGCCAATAGAGCCTGGAGGGAGAGTAGGACCAGGGGGTGGTGGGGCAGGCCTGTGGCCCCACACCTCAGGAAAGGGCAGTTTGCTCTAAGTGCTGCTTGCAACCTTTCATCCCTGCCCTGAAAGTCAAGTTCTCAAACTCCCTGCATCAAGTTCGTTCTGATTCATATCGACCCTACAAGGGCAGGGTAGTACTGCCTCTGTGGGTTTCCAAAACTGTAACCCTGAAGGACAGTAGAAAGCCTCCTCTTTCTCCCACAGAGTGGTCGGTAGTTTCAAACTGCTGACCTTGCAATGCCTAGCCCACTATACCACCAGGGTTCCCAAAATGCAAGGCAGGGCCTATTTTTTTTTTCACTAGATGAACCTACATTCCTTCACTAGCAAAAAATAAAGTTCTATTTTTATGTCCCTTCAAAATGTAAAGTGGTTGAAAGTTCAGACACGGGAGTCCCCTCCAGCTAGCTCACAAGCTGTGTGGCTCGGGCAGTGGGGACTCTGTGGCTCATCCAAGACCCAAGAGAGCGCACCCCCAGCCCGCACCCCTCCCGGCTGTGGTTCAAGGGAAACAGATGTCAGGGGCTTCAGGAGGAGGGGCAGTGGTGGTTGACTCTACCCATGCTGAGATGTGGGCTATAAATCACAGTATAACTGCCAGCACGGCTCAGAGTGTTTGTCACATTGCAGTTGACACGCAGTCCACGTGTCCTGCTTCGGCTGCTTGCGGAGGTTGCAATGGTGCCAGAAGCTCTGCTGCCAATATTTCAAACAGCAGCTGGATCACCTTTTAACGATGACAGGCCAGGAAGAAAGGCCTGGTGATCCCAGAACACTGTCCAATAGAATACAGTGGCTGAACCTGGAAGGCACTACATTCGTCAGCTCAAACACACCACTGATCCTGAAGAGGACACTCAAGGCCGCCATGAGTGGAACCGGAAGCAACTACCACCGAGTTCCGTCCGTCTAGGGGCCAGCCAGCCAGTATTGAATCCCAGCGTCAGGGCCTCACCTGTGACTAGGACATTCCTAGGCCGTTAGGCAGTGTCACTCAACTTTCAGATTTCAGGTGGGCATTTCAACCACTGTCTCGGACTTAGGTACCATGACACTAACATTGACGCTTTGTTCCAAGTGACCAAATACAGAGGAATGGAAGGGTCAAGGTTGTGGTCACCACAGATGTCAGACCCATGTTCTCAGATCTGAAGATAGAGCCAAGGTCTTGGAAAATATGTTCAGGGAGCTCTGTTATGGTCAAGGAGTGATATGGTTTCCAATGACCCTTCTCTCAAAGGTCAGGAAACTTCTGCCACGGTTCTCTGTTGACTGCGAACAAATATTTGCCCCATGGAATATTTTTTGACCTTTCCAGGGAATTGCCAAATCCTCAGTGTCCTCACCTCCATCCTTCACCTCTGGCTTTCCTGACCTGGGCACAGTTGGGACATTGCCCCCCTGTGCACTGGCAGCCTTTCTCCTGCATAGAAGTTCGAAGCCTTTGATCCCAGCTTGAGGACCAACCTGAAATTTTGTTGACCAGCAGAGGGCACCAAACCCCAGAGGTAAACCTGTCACCTGCATCCCTTGCCAAGCCTACGTTCTGAGAGGAGTGAAGGGGTAGACCAGAAAGCAAAGGCACTCCCAGCAGACTACTACAATAGAAGGTTTCCTTTAAATCATCTTGGCTTCTAGATGCTTATGGCCAAATGATCATCTTATTTCAGCAACAAATTAAGGGGGCACAGGGACAAAATTTCAATTTCTTTTTGAGCTGGCCTTTATCTGCCATTGTTTCTCTTCCGTCACTAGCTGGTCCAGAGTGGGGTTCCAGCTAGCACTTCCTATTGGAACAGGAAGTTGGATTCATGAAGGCTGACATGCCTATTCTTGAACTTGAGTTATTCTCAGGCCTCCTCGGGGGCCCTTTCCATAATAAGCAGGGCTTGGCAGGTACCCCCTGCCAAGAACAAGACAATGCTCATCCACAAAAGATTTCTCTCTCTTCCACACAGAGGCTTTGGGAGGAAGGGCAGAGGAAGCTTCCCTGGCATCAGAGACTGTGGCTCTGGTTTTTGGTGACTCCTGAACCCTGGGGTTAAGAACCTAAATCTTCTCTCTCAAGATGCTACCATACTTGGGTTCACCCTGAGCAGGGCTGGGTTCCTATTGAAAACTACATCCAGGGCACTGGTCCGCACCGCAGGAAAGATTCCAAGGGTCATGGCAATGATGGCATCAGCGTCAGTGTTCTGGGAGTTTCTTTGTGGATTTGGAAATTAAACCACAGGATCAAAACAAGGGCAGGATAAGCACGAAGCAGCACAGCAGGACATAGACGTAAAAGAAACCAGCCTGCGTGCTCATGAGATGCTGAAGGGATCAGTTATCAGGCAGCAAAGAACAAAAAATCATATCATTGTGTGCTCACCTCCCTGATACGATCGCTGAAGACAAACGGGTGCATAAGCAAATGTGGCAAAGAAAGCTGAGAGTGCCTGGCTATCAAAAGATATAGCATCTGGGGTCTTAAAGGCTTGAAGGGAACAAGCAGCCATCTAGTTCAGAAGCAACAAAGCCCACATGGACGAAGCACACCAGACTGCATGATCACAAGGTGTTGAAACAATCAGGCATCAAAGAACAAAAAAATCATATCATTGTTAATGAGAGGGAGTGTGGGTGGAGACCCAAAGCCCATCTGTAGGCAATTGGACATCCCCTTACGGAAGGGTCATGGAGAGGAGACGAGCCAGTCAGGGTGCAGTGTAGCAATGATGAAACATACAACTTTCCTCTAGTTCTATAATGCTTCCTCACCCCCCCCCACCCCACCCCCCACTACTATCATGATCCTAATTCTACCTTATAAATCTGGCAAAACCAGAGGATGTACACTGGTACAGATAGGAGCTGGAAACACAGGGAATCCAGGGCAGATGATCCCTTCAGGACCAGTGCTGAGAGTGGCGATACCAGGAGGGTGGAGGGAGCGTGGGGTGGAAAGGGGGAACCGATTACAAGGTTCTACATATGGCCTCCTCCCTGGGGGATGGACAACAGAAAAGTGAGATAGGGGAGACGTCGAACAGTGCAAGATATGATTTGCACTGGTAGTGATTTGTAAATTACCGAGGGTTCATGAGGGAAGGGGAAATGGGGGAGGGGAGAGGAAAAAAGGAGCCGCTGATGCCAGGGGCTTGAGTGGAGAGCAAATGTTTTGAGAATGATGAGGGCAATGAATGTACACGTGTGCTTTACACAACTGATGGATGGATGGATGGGGTGAGTTGTATGAGACCCTAATAAACTGATTAAAAAAGAAGACGTAAAAGAAACCAGTTAGGGAAGAAGTTGGATGCCCTGTGATGGGAGGAGCTCTTAGAGTGCAGGTGAAAGCCGGCAGGCAGAAAACAGTTGGTGGGCTGGCGCAGCCAGGCTCAGGCCTGAGGGTCCTCTCAGAGGCCCACTCCCCCGCCCCACCTCTGCATTGTCTGCATCCCCATCCCCGGCCACTCACCATGAAGTCCGTGGCTGCCCCTGAGTTGGCGTGCCTGAGGTAGACGGGGTTCACACTGAAGGTCTGCTGCAGCTTGTACTTGTCCTTGACCCTGTGGGATTCCAAGGAGCCATTAGTCGCTGCGGCCTCTCCCTTTCAGGAAGCAAGCTTTCCCCGCACCCTCAAAGCTCCCCGGTCCCACTCACCAGAACCCAGTGCAGTCAAAGTGCACCATCATCCACTTGGAAGGGTTGAAGGTGAAGGAGTCGGCATAGTCGACGCCCTGCAGAAAGCCCCGGAACTCGGGGCACAGGAAGGCAGTGCCCGCATAGGCAGCATCAATGTGCAGCCATAGCCCCTCCCTGGCACCTGCGGAGACAAGCATTGTGTGGCTGAGGCTTCTGGGGCCTGGCCTGGCTAAAGCATGTGCTTGGGATGGATGGTCTGCTTA
>NW_022103905.1:8640381-8644666 GCF_000313985.2 Echinops telfairi
ATTATGTTTTCATGTCTTACACTGACCGATGTCTCCCTTCACCCACTTTTCTGTTGTCCTGTCCTCTGGGAGGGGGTTATATGTAGAATCATTGTGATCGGCTCCCCCTTTCTTCCCCAGACCTTCCGCTTCCCGCCTGGTATCGCTACTTTCGATATCAGCCCTCAGGGGCTTACCTGTCCCTGTTCATGGTGTTTAACTCTCCCGTTGGGTGTCTTCCCCAGGTTGGCCCACACCCACCAGATCCTCTTTGATTTCTCCAACCCTAAGCTTTTCCTGTGTTAGCCTCAGTCCCTGGCACAGAGTCAAGTCTGACTCCTAGTGACCCTATGGGACAGGGCGGGACCTCTCCTGTGGGTATCCGAGACTGTAACTCTTTACGGAATGTGCTTTGTCTTTTCTTTCTGTGGAGTATTAGGTGGTTTCGAACTGCTGACCTCATAGTTATCAGCCCAACGCAAAAACCCACTACGCCACCGCAGTCACTTTTCATTAGCCTTGAAGAGAAAATGTCTCACGTGGCCTCATTCGCCCTGTGTTTTGGATACAACCTGTCCCATGTGATGGAGAAGGTGAGAACACTGGGGTATAGGCGCTCTCCCGGGATTCCCCCAGCCCCACCCTTGGGGGGTGAAGGGGGATCTGTTTCCCACATACCCTCCTCTGCCCCAGGTTGGGTACAGTGTGGCCAGGCTGTTCTAACCCTTGGTCAGACCACTGGGAGGAGCAGTAAACCAGGCTGGCTGGGGGAAAGCCTTGTGGCTTTCAGTGGCTCATCCCAGGGTCTCCACGTGGGCCAAAGTGGAATGAAGAAATGCTATCAAGCTGGTTTGGAGTTCTTGTTCTAGAAAACTGCATTACTTGTCTTCCGAAGCAGGCGAGGGCAAATACTTACAGATGGGGCCCAGCTCTGGCAGGCAGTCAAATGCACACACCCCAGTGGTCCCCAGTGTTGCACAAACCTGGTGGGACAAAGGCACATTAAAGTGAGAGCCTCCACGTGTGGCCTGAGATAAAAAGATCTACCCACAGATAGGACCGCGTCACCCACACGCTCATGCTGGATTTCATCACAGCTAAGTTGAAGCCATCCTTTTTAGATTGCAACCGAGTTCATATATATATGCAAGTTCATGTGTATTGGAGATAACATGTTGAAGAAGCGATCTATATCCTGAGGGTTTCTAATCTTATAAAAAGAGTTGCCATCCTGGAAACCCGTAGGGGCAATCCTACCCTCTCTTACAGGGTTGCTGTGAGTCAGAGTTGACTAGATGGCTGTGAGTTTGGTTTGGGTTAATACATATCCTGGCTACATGAACGTACTCTAATTGTGTGTGTGTGTGTGTATGTGTGTGTGTGTGTGTGTGTGTGTGTCACAAAGTGTGAACCCAGACATCAGTAAACAGCAAGCTCATCCTTTGTAAAACACTGTATTGGAGCCCTTCCTGGTTTTGTTTGCCGTGTGTCACATACCTGAATTCTGCCTAATGCCCCCCCCTCCCCCCACCGTCCCCTCCAAATTTACTCCATGCTTCCGAAGACTTCCTGACTTACAAAGACGGGCACCAAGCCCCGCTCTTTGTCCTCCTCGATGGCTTTCTGCAGAGTTTCACCTCGGAGGGAGAAGTTGTCATCCACAGGCAGAAACCGCATCTTCACAAGGGAAATTAGACCAGCCTTTTCCACGGAGGAGTGGGCCTATTAGGACCATAGAAACCTATTAGCTAGCAGTTGTCCTGAGGGGGGTGCTCCCCAGAAACGGCTGGTGCGTCCCACTCAGGGAACTAAACACAAAACGTTTGGATTTGGCCTTGCCTCATAGTTCCTGGGGGAGCTTCTGAGTGATGCAAGGGGGAGGCATCCTTAGCCATTGACAGAAGGTTGGAGGTTCAAGTCCACACAGGTATGCCTTGGCTGAAAGGCCTGGGGGTCTACTTACACAAAAATCAGCCATTGAGAACCCTATGCAGCACAGTTTTATTTAGGCATGGCGGGGGGGTGTCACTGTGAGCTGAGGGGGGGTTAGTCACTTGTTTGTTTTTATAGACAAACCTCCAAAACTTGAACTTTGAACTGCCCTGAGCCCTAGCATAATCACGTCTAGAACAAAATTGCTCCAAGACTGCAGACTTCAGAAGCCAAAGGGCTTCAGAATCCAGGGCTACCGTGAGGTTTGTCCTGTGCTGGGCACTTACCTGATCAGAGGCATAGGCAACAAGGCGGGCATTCAGCGAGGATTCAGCCACCTCGGGCTCAGATGTCTTCATTTCCAGGATCTGGTTCTTCCTGGCCGCCAGCAAAGCTATCAAGGTTGATTCACTGACTGTGCTCTGTAAGGAAGCAGGGTAATTAACAGCAGCCACGCTCTCTGCTTGCTCTCAGGTGCTTTGTCGGGGGTCGGGGGAACGGGACCTGTAATAAGCATTCCTGAAAGGTACACACTCCAGCCTAAAGACCCATCTTTCCTCCCTAGTCTACACTCCGCCGTCACAGAGCCCTGTGGAGCCGTGCACACGTGTGTCTAATTTTCCAGGAAAGTAATGGAAGCAACGTTTAACCTCATATCAAACAGGCCCCAGAGACCAACAAGAGAATGGCCAGTTTCTAGCAGACACAAGTTTGTTTTCCATTAAAAAAATGGTTTCCTTTCAAAGAAAGACCTCTCCATTTATAAACTACGAAAATAGAATTTGGCTGGAGTTCAGTCCTCGTTTTGTGACTGTTGGCACTTCTCCCCAAGGTGGGAGTGTCATTTTTTAGAGGGGGGATCGGACACTGAAGGTCCACAACGTGCAATCATTTGTGCTTTGGTGGGAGGTTCCAGTTCTAATCTTGCTGCGAGGCTGCTGTGAGAGTGAGTCGTGGTGAGTGAGGTGCCTCAGCACAGGATAAGATTCGTGTTGCTAATCTCTCACCCTGCACGGGATCACCTGGCTCCAGAGGGGGCGAGTATGTTGTCCACTCACTTTCCCTCTCTTACCGTGAGGTCTAAGATGAGACAAGTGGGAGGAGGCGTCGGATTACAAACTAAGAATCAATTACAGGCTCCAAATCCGAATGGAGGGATAATGGAAATAGGATCATGTAGTGACATGTTTGCTTTTTTTTTAAAGACGAGAGAAAGGAAGCGGTGGTGTGGCAGCAGCAGTCAGGGTGGTAACGGCAGCAGTGATGGGAGTAGTGTCAGTGGCCAAGGAGGTGGCTATGGTGATGGTGTTGCTGGTGTTGCTGATATCAGCCAAGGTGGTGACAGGGCGATAATGGGGTTGGTGATGGTGGTGCTGGTGTTGGTGGTATTGGCCATGGTGGTGATGGGATAATGATGGTGATGGTGATGGTGATGGTGATGATCATGGTGGTGGTGGTGCTGGTGTTGGTGGGATTGGCCATGGTGGTGATGGGATAATGATGGTGATGGTGATGGTGATGGTGATGATCATGGTGGTGCTGGTGGTGCTGGTATTGGTGATATTGGCCATGGTGGTGATGGGATAATGATGGTGATGTTGATGATCATGGTGGTGCTGGTGTTGGTGGGATTGGCCATGGTGGTGATGAGATAATAATGGTCATGGTCATGGTGGTGATGGTGGTGGCATCAGCCAGTGGTGATAGGGTGATAATGGTGCTGGTGGTGCTGGTGGTGGTGATGTCAATCATGAAAGTGACGGGGGTGATGACGGCAATGGTGTTTGCAGTGATGGTAGTGTATGTGTGCAGCATGGGGAAAATCAAGTGCTAGCAGGAGAATCGCCAGCAAGTTTGGGGTCCTGAAGCCCTATGCCATAACACAGTAGAACATTCCCATGGAGGTACCTGCAGCACGCCTCCTCCCTGGCTGCCAGGATGGTGGTGTAGAAAGTGCTCTGGGAGGCCCAGCATTTTCGCCAGCCAGTCCATGACATTCATCTCCAGTTCTGTGCACACAGGGCTGGAAGCCTGAGAGATGGAGAGGGTGGGAGGGAATCATCAGGGTAGCCCAGAGCCACTAAGACCCCTTCCACCTCCCTCAGCCCCAGACCACATCCGTCTCTTCCCTGGGTCCCCCGACCCTGACAGTGCCCAGGGAATCTATCATCTCCCAGGAGAAGTGGTCAGGTCCACACTCTGCACCCACCCCACTCCATTCTTTGCCAAACCAAAAAAGAGAAAGAATTTATAAAGAAATCATTCTAGAAATGATTGCCTTGGACTCAGCTCCCCAAGTCCTCCAAATATCTAGCTAAAAGCACTTGGAAGCCTAGAGGGAGGGGGAGTTTGAGGGCTAAGAATTCAGAAAGCA
>NW_022103905.1:8644897-8646492 GCF_000313985.2 Echinops telfairi
CAGCCTTACTCCATCAAAGGCAAGATACGGGGGGGTTGGGACCCACCAGAAATGAAAATGCACTGGTGAGAGCCCCAGCCTTTGACAATAGACAGACCTCATCTCGGTGCTTAGGACCAGTACAACCTTGAGGGGGAAAAATTACTAAAACCTCACTCTCCTCACCTGAAAAATGGGGCCCATACTCTGAATTCTGTAGAGTTGAAGAGATGAGTTGAGATCATTTACCTAAAGCGTGAACTCCAGCACGCAGCCATGATTCACATTTACCTTGGAGCCCTGTTCAAAGACTTGGACAAAACCTGTCTGCCCCAGGGTGTCAACTCTTGTTAGGCCCCCCACTGCCCTGGTTACGGTCATTGCTACTCACCCAGGTGAACCCCAAGCAGTTGATGGCATCGGCCAGCATGTCTCCCAGCAGGGACGGCCAAGAGGTGAGGGCTGGGAAGTAGGCGTGCATGTGGGGACTCTGCCAGTGTACCACCTGGGGGCAAAGCAGGCACAGTCAGCACTGGGAGGGGTTCCTGCTCCAGAGACCCTCCCCCAGCAAGTGGCACAACTCTATAAAAATCACACACACACTCATTGGTATTCTCGCCACCCACGTTTCTGATATTCTAAGCTACTTCATCATCAGTAACTGGCACCTACGCAAAGACCTGAAGGGAAAGTGCAAACTGAACGTTGCCGAAATCTTCCGGACCGTGGGACTCTCAGCAGCATTCGCATTGTCTCTGATGCTAGCCCCCCACGCCGCCCACACCCAGGCACAAGAGGAAGAGGAGATTAGGGACCTCAAGCACAGGTTGCTCCTCTCAGCCAATTTCTTGAAGAACAAGAAAAAGAAAACCATCCTTTACTTTCTTGTTTGTTTGTTTGTTTGTTTGTTTGTTTGTTTGTTTGTTTTAAGCACTGAGTTCTTCAGCACCCAGGTCCTGGGAAGGGTCAGGGTGAATGGGCTCAAATCTCCCTTAGTTTCCCATTGGTGACCCAGAAAGGAAAGAAGTGGGCTACCCTCCTGGATACCCCTGAGCCCACATTAAAAAACTAGATGCAATAGAATATTGCAGGGTGGTCGTTAGTGACCTTAAACAGCCTCTAAGTCGTCGTAACCCCATGCACGACCAATGGAAATGCTGCCCGGTTCTCCACCAGCCCTGGGATCAGCTGCAGATCAGACCGCTGTGACCCATAGAGTTTCCAATAGTAGATTTCCAGACGGACATTGCTAGACCATTCTTCCTAGTCGGTCTGAGTCTGGAAGCTCTCCTGACAGACAAGTGGCGGTGGCATGGGAGGTACATTGACCGAGGATCCAGGCCAGGTTTCCTGCACAGAAAAGCCTACCAATTATTCAGCCACAAAAAGAAATGAAGTTTTTAAAAAGGGGTGCGCCTAGGAGGGAGTGGTTTACATGCTACAACATAAATGAGCCTCAAAAACATTATACTAAAGTGAAAAAAGTCAGACACAAAAGGCCACATGTTGTGTTGTCTGGAAATGGCATTCTGATGAAATGATAAATGCAAAGTGACAAAAAGCAGCTTGATAGTTACAAGGGCCACTTGGAAGGAAGGGAGGGAGGGAGGGGAGGA
>NW_022103905.1:8646991-8652594 GCF_000313985.2 Echinops telfairi
GCATGCTACCTCATTGCTTCAAAGTGGATGTAAAGAGGAACTGGGCAGACAGGGCTTTTACAAGAGGCCTCCACAGCACGCTCCATCGGTCTTCTGTATCATCGGTTATCTAATCTCACCTCATCTCACTGCTCTGGCCCAGGGCCTGTTCATTTCTACATGCGTTGTCTCAGAGCAATGCTGCGTCCTGTGACAGGAAGACGCTCCCACACCCACTAAACCACAAACGCCTGTTCGTTCGTAGAGAATAACTAAGTATGTCTAGCATCTCTTCCTCCGAAAGCCCTTCCCCAGTTCCCGTGGCACCGTGGATCCCAGGGGGCACACGCCTTCCAGGTATTCCAACCTGCGGAGAACCCGTTCTTTCAGTGTGGTTCTTTCAGTGTGCGCAGATGTTCATGATGCTTCAAGAGCAAGCATCACGGCCTAGACAGTCTGTTAGACGTAATGAAGGAGCTTAAGAGTCGAAGTTCAAAGTCTGAGGTCCCAGGCCTACCTCTGCCCCCTAAGCAGCAGTGTGACCTTGCGGATTTACTGTGAAGCTAAGGAACTCAAGCTGCCAGGTCTCTGTTTCAAAATCTTTTCTTCAAGGGACTCCCCGAATCAATATATCCTTCAGGCCCATAAGACCAAGGTTCACCCTTGCACATTTTTAGGGCTCAGCTTCTCATTGAAAAATGAGTTGTTGTAAGTTGGCAAGGGCAGAGAATTTCTAAAGCAGACAGCACCACGTGGATGAGGCCATTGGCTGGTGCAAATGGTTAGCACACATGGCTGCTAGCTGAAAGGTTGGAGGTTCAAGTCCTCCCAAAGGAGTCTTGGTAGAAAGGCCTGGGGGGGGGGGGGGTCTACATGTTGGAAACCCAGCCATTGAAAACCTTATAGGACTCATACAAGGTCACCACGAGTGCAAATTGACTCCAGGGCTACTGGCCTTAATGTGAATGGTAACCTAATACTGAGCCCTGGGGATGTAGTGGTTACACATTGGGCTGCAATCCGCACGGCCGGCAGTTCAAAACTACCAGCTCCGTGGGAGAAGGACTGAGCTTTCTACTCCCATAAACAGCTACAGTTACAGAAACCCACAGGAGGTCGCTTATGAGTCAGCATTGGCTCCATGGTAGCAAGTTTGGTTTAGAGCAGTGGTTCTCAACCTTCCTAATGCCGCGGCCCTTTCATACAGTTCCTCATGTGGTGGTGACCCCCAACCATAACATGATTCTCATTGCTATTTCATATCTGTAATTTTGCTACTGTTGTGAATCGGGCGACCCCTGTGAAAAGGTCATGGGACCCCCAAAGGGGTCGCAACCCACAGGTTGAGAACCGCTGCACTAGAGGAGCCACATCCCAGACCTGACCTGACTTGCGGATAACCAAACTGTTCCCCTGGGTCGGCACCGGCGGAAGGCTTCACGTTGTTGGTAGGTGTGGTCAGGTGGATTTTCAATGCACAGCAGCCAGTGACAGAGGTGAGCTCTCCCGTTGGGTTGTCTTGGCAGTAATCTTAACCAACGCAGATTGCCAAATCTTGTTTTCTGGCAAAATCGCTGGGTGAGTTGCAACCCCAACCATTGGATTAGCAGCTGAGTGCTTCACATAGCTCCATGAGGAGTCATGGAAGGTATCATAGGTCATAACAACACATCACTTTAGACACCTCCTTGGTCATGTAACAGACCACTTTACATAGTGTCTCTTACTTAATTCTCCCAGCAGGCAAGGTGGCAAGCTCTACCCTGGTGGTACAGTCGAGGAGTGGGGCTGGCAGAGAGGGGCATGCCTGGGTGTCTGTGAACACACACACCTCCTAAGGGACAGATGATGGAGCCAAGGCTGGTGTCCAGAACTCAGACACATCAGCAGGATGGCACCCTCCCCCACGGTTGTCCCCTCCCCCTCTTGAAGCATAAATGAGGCTTTTCTAGCCAGGGGTGGCATGAACGGGGAAGGAGGCTTTTTCTCCGCTTGGAGCTTCTTAGCAAGCAGCAGGCAGGAGACAGTTCAACAAGCCATTTTCCACAGGGGTGCTGACCAAAGGCTCAACTGCTTCCAGGCCCCACCCAGAGGCTACCCCAGTCTTGGTGATCAGATGAAAGATGGGACCCCCCTTATCGCGGTGCTCAGTGACAGTATTTTGGAAACCCCCATCCCCCGAGAAGGGCCCCCATCTCCTGGCCCTATCAAGAGACAATTGTCTGCTCTTGTAAGATAAATAGAATAAGATAAGCAGAGTAGCCCTTATCGAAAGACCTCTTTGACCACCCCACCCCACACCCCAGCAACTACTGGAATTTCTCTCAGCCAAATGCATCAGCTCAGGGCCCCACCTTCTGACCGTTGTTTCAGTCTCACTACCAGATGACAGTCTGTCCCTGGGCAGATTACACTTTACAGAGTGGATCCCTGAGATAATCTTATCTGGGAGTGGGTTTCCATGGCAAATCTTCACCGATTTAACACTGTTTATATATACATTTCCCCCCAAAAGATACTTATGAAAGGTCGAAGAGAAATGAGCACTGGGCTATATGCAAACTTGCCATCCTTGGACTGCTTGGGTCTCTGAGCTAAAAAATGTCTCATCCCTGCCACATCTGAATCCAACGCTCTTTGACGAGCATGGGGACCTATCTCGAGTCAGCTTTGGGAAGAGATTCTGGGCCTACACACTCCAGAACTCAAACTCCCCAGACAGCGAATGGAGGGGACCCGCTGCCAAGCGGTGCTGGGTGCCCAGGTTTACCATGGGCTCAGTCTGGGTGCACTATGTCACTCAATCATAGGTAGTGATGCATGAGAGAAAGAGACAAGGCGAGGGTTAGGGTTAGGATTAGGCTTGTGGTTAGGGTTTGAGTTAGGGTTAGACATAGGATTGGTTTAAAAACATTTTTTAAAGAGACAAAGCTTAGGACTGAGATGGACCTTGGCTAAAATCCTGAGTTTGCCAGCTACTCATTCTGTGTGGCTTGGCAAGACAATGAACTTCGTTCAACCTGTTTCCTCATCTGTAAAACAAAGATTCTAGGGTTGTGGGATACAGAAAGATTTATCTCAGGTTGTCTCCCCCCAATATATGCCAAACCTAGCTGCTTGCTACACATGGCAAATGACTATACACTTGGAGGTCAATGAAAGTAGGTCAGAGGTTATTCTCCTTAAGGCTATCAGCCATATGGAGCAATCAGACTGTATATAGTCTGTCCCGCCATAGGTGGGGCCCACGCCCTTCTGATAAGGACAGTAGATTGCTCTCCCTAGAGAGCTTAGAGTAAGTCAAGCTCTAGCTCAAGGACAATCAGGTTAGGCCACCATCATGAATCTAGGATCCGCCCATCTTGTCACATGCATACCCTTAATCCCTCCTCTTCCTATAGCACGTACACCCCTCTCATTAGATCGTCCCCCTCCCATTATTGTATTACCTATTGTACAGCCCCTTCCTGTGACGTATGTGGTTACCTGTAATCAAGCCCCTAAATACAGATGGGCCTTGGCCAGAAATAAAGAGAACTTCTCCTGCTCACCTGCCCTCTCAGCCCACGCTGTGCACGGACCTGGCTGGTTGTGAGATCATGGCCATCCAGGAGGTGAGGCTGCTACTATGAAATGTGTCTGACTCCTTTATTTTACCTTCTCTTCTATCGCTCTTATTCTCTATGACTTTACTACCACCTTTATCTATCACAACCATATAATGGCATCTACCGGACCCGTGATAGTGTGAGGGGCTGGTTTCCCCCACATAGGGTCACTGTGGAGTCCCCTCATGGGCAAATGGTTTATGTGCTCCACGGTTGATCAGAAGGCTGGTGGTTCCAGTCCACCCAGAGGTACCTCAGAAGTAAGGCCTGGTGGTCTACTTCTGGAAACCCAGTCACTGAAAACCCTATGGCAACACTCATAGGATCACCAGAAATCAGGGTCCACTCAATAGCAACTAGACCTGACTGGATTTGAAGGTCACTGTGAGGGCTGAGGGACCATCCCAGTCAAGCAACTAGTACGGTGTCTGGCCCCTGGCATGGAACTCAGTCAAAGGGAGGAGGCCTGGTGGCTGGGCTTAGAGCCGGTTCACACATGAGAAATAAAGTGACATGGGGACAGACCTAGCTTTTTAAAATGTGGGTGAACTGGGACAATAATCAAAATGGGAAATTACAGGTCAGAGCCTGCTAGAAACGTAATCTCCCTCCCAGGAAAGAAACAGAGTGCACAGCAACCAAATCTGTTCACTGGCTTCTCAAAGACGGCCGCTAAGCATCCTGCTGGGGTGGGGGTCGGCTCTCCACGGCCCTTACAATAACAAGGTGTCATGAAAGAACTCCCTCAGCCTCCTCTGCCTCTCCCACTCCAAGCCTTCAACCTGCAATTTCTCCTGTCCTAGTCAATGTGCTAGATCAGCCAAATGTTTAAAACGTAGGTCTCTCCTGGGTTCCCTTCATCCATCGTGACAGAACTGGTTTGGCCCAGTTGAAGCCCTGCCTGGTGTGTGTTTCATGTGAGCTTATTGGTGGTCGGGGATTGTCATCACGGGGAGGGAGCATTGTCACTCCGGTTCCAGTCCTCTGCATCAGTCAGCTTCTGTGTTCCTGTCCTGGGCCAAAGCCAATCCCAGGCTGCACTCTGGCTTTAGAGTGTTGCTGCATCAGGGAAAGGCCCTGCCTACCTCTGGGAACAGTTCCGTCAGAAGACCCCCACCTGGTAAGGCCCCTCATTTCACAGAGGAGTAAAAGGGGGGCTCACTAGAGACCCTTCCAGCTCTCGGACCTCCCAATTGGACAAGGAGGGGACCCTCAGGAAGCCATGTTCTCAGCCTCATCTTTCCCCTTCATGTGGGTCGGTCCCTGGCTTTGGTCTTCGGACCCTCGGGGACCATCACCAGCCTCCTCTCTCTAGCCAGGCTACTGTCTTTCAGCTCAGGCCCCCTTTTTCCACTTCTTAGCCTTTCCCCCTAGAATCCCACCTTTCAGTCAGACTCCAGTGTGGTGTTTCCAGAGGTGGCCCTTGTTCCCTGTTGAGCCCCCACCAAAACAGTAGGCCAACCCTAGCACAAGAACCCTAAGCCAGTCCAAGTCTTGGGCGCCACATGCCCAGCAGTATGCTCCTGGCCTAGTGGCCATTGTCATCCCAGGCTGACCTGAGGCAAGCCTTCTTTCAGGGTTACTACCCACCTCCAGAATCCCCCTTGTGGACACTGTTGCTCACCCCAGGCATGATGATCCGTTCGATGTCCCCAAAGATGCTGTCCCAGGTGTCAGGTTCCTCAGGAGCACTGTCAGGAAGCTGGGCTCGCAGGTAGCCAGGCTGCAAGTCAGGGACGACCTGCCTTTCCCGCACAGTGCTCAGGTACTGGCAGATATAATCGACCATCTCCTTTCCTAGAAGGAAGGCAGAGGAGGAGCCAGGCTCGTGACCCCTGACGGGGCCTGGCCAATGTGGGCCTCTCCCCCCTTGGTCTGGGAGACGAGCCTCCGTGAGGGAGATTTATTCACGGGCCAGCAGAACCAACAGCGCATGCACAAGAGAACAGTTATGGAGGGTGGGTGGGAGCGAGCAAATGATCGGGAAGAGAACTCTCCAGAGCAGAAAAATCTACC
>NW_022103905.1:8652707-8666280 GCF_000313985.2 Echinops telfairi
ACACACACACACACACACACACACACACACACACACAATCTATTCATTTACTACCTCACAGATTCTGGAGAAATTTGGTGACTTTTTCTATCCAAAAACAACTGTTAAAACACACACGCACACAGACCTTCTACTCTGTTAGAACAGAAAGCCAATTTTTTAAGTTTTATTAGCACTTCATCCACATGTTGTACAAGTCAACGATTCAATCGTATCAAGGAGACTTGTACAATTGTCATCCTATTCAATTCTAGAACATTTTCTTCTTCCTTGTACTCATCATTATTCATGTAATTATTTTTTTCTAATTGTGGCACAAATATACACAACAAAACATTCTCTAATTTTATGATTTCTGCTCGTATAAATCAGTGCAGAAAGCAAATGCCCATGCCCAGCCTGGTAAGCGGTGAAAAGTCTATTTGATCATAATTTCCAGTGGATCAATAATTCCTCGCCTTTTTAAGGAGGGAGGGAGAGGAGGGGAGGGGAGGCTCGGTAGATTTCGCAGAGAATCCACTTAGAGTCACACAAGGACAAATCTTGTAGGCTCCCACTTCCATGACCCGGAGTAGGTAACGAGAGAGGCCAAAGGAAGACTTGTTGCTTAGGGCACACTGAACTGCTCTCTCTCTTTTTAAAAAAACCATTTTACCGGGGGCTCGTACAGCTCTTATCACAATCCATACATACTCCCATTGTGTCGAGCACATTTGTACATTTGTTGCCCTCATCATTCTCAAAACATTTGCTTTCGACTTGACCCTTGGTATCAGCTCATTTGTTTCCCCTCCCTCCCACCCCTCCCTCATGAACCCTTGCTAATTTATAAATTATTATTTTGTCATATCTTGCACTGTCCAACGGCTCCCTTCACCCACTTTTCTGTTGTCCATCCCCCAGGGAGGGGGTTATATGTAGATCATTGTGATCGTGACCTTCCCTTAAGAGTGATGAAAAAAACTTTGGAAATAAATGATGACATAGTGGGCTACATGCTACTCTGCAAACTACAAGGTCAGCAATTTGAAACCACCAGCTGCCCCAGGGATGGAAGATGAGACTTTCTACTCCTGAACAGTTCATCTTGGAAACCCCCAGGGGCCGTTCAAGTTTGTGCTGTAGCGTCACTGTGAGTCAGAATTGACTCAAGGGCAGCGGGTTGGTGTCATGTTAAGTAAAGGAACCCTGGTGACACCGTCGCAAAGCGCTGTGCTGCTAACCGAATGGTGTGCTGTTTGAACCAACCAGCCAACCTGCGGGGGAGAACCTTTAGCAGTCTGCTCCAGTCCAGAGGACGGCCTGGGAAACTCTGGGCAGTTCTCCAGGGTGACTAGAAGGGAGAGTCAAGTGCACTGCAGTGGGTTTTCATTTTTGCGAATGCTGAGCAACATGGTGGAGGTCATGAAAGTTACTAAATTGTCCTTGTAAGAAACTCTTGAAACGGCAACATGTATCTATTACACATACAAAAAAAAACAACCCTATAGACATAAGCACACACACACAATGTAGAATATAATTTCTGAGATCCGTGGAATTCCTAAAACACAACCACAAACCCAGATTAAGAACCCCTGACATGACGGGAAATAAGGGATTGTGTCTTAATCACTTTTTCATCCTGTCTCCCCTGCCCCCAGCAACACTTCAGCGCCTAGACAGATGTATTTTAGATAGTCCGAACTTTATCAAACGAATAAGGAAGGAAAGCCTTCCAATCTCTGAAGCCATTGGAAATGTGTTTTCCGCTTTCATTCTCCGGGAGCGGTCTTAGGCTTCGGTGCCTCTGTCTCTTGTTCTCTGGGCTTCTCTCCCTTTCTCTGTCTCTCTCAGTACCCATAAACCTTCCATAGCATCCCCAGACCATTTTTCTCCTTACAAAGAGAAAGGAAGGAGAGAAGAGAGAACCCAAGTACTTCTCTCCTCACTAGTTTATAAGAAGTTCTTCTGAGCAGGACCAACATAGAGATTTGGGGACACCTCTCTGTTCCTCCTCTCTTCCCACAGCCCAGTGCCTCCCAGCAGCCCCCACCAAAGCTGAGAGGTCAGGACTCGGCCCCCCATTCGTCCAGGGACATCATCAAATGTATTTATGTTCCACTCATGTGACAAATTTCCACATGGAATAGGTTGATGCACACTAATGTGTAAAGGCTGTTGGCAGCTTGGTAGGTTGTTGTCTCTGGGTAGAGGAGAAAGAGCAAAAGTTGAGGAAAGGACAGACAGTGCCTTAATCAGTCTGAAAAGTCTGGACAATAGACCCGATTAGCAGTGGGTGAGGATATTAAAACTATGAAGAGAAGAGCATTCATGATTCTCTTGGAATCAGTGACCCCGCTTTCCCTGTGATGAGCCCTCGGCCTGAAAGCAGGGTATCCATTTGGTCCTCATCATATAAGATTTGGTTCATAACAAACTCCGCTGAAGACTTTCTTTCCACAGAGCCACTAGGCGGGTCCCCACTCAGGGCCATCAGCTGACTGCAAACCCCCTGCAGCATCCCTGCTCTGTGATACACAACGTCGTTGTTGTTAGAAGGTGCCACTGAGTCCCTTCCACTCAGGTGACAGCATCCAAGTGCCACTGGTGTCCCAGGCAGTAACCTGTCGGGGACAGATAGCTAGGTCTTTTCCCACGGAATCACTGAGTGGGTTCAAGGCCAACCTCTTGGTTAACAGATCAGTGCTTAACTCTGTATGCCACCAAATCAAAAACCAAACTCACTGCCATGGAGTTGATGCCAATTCATGGCAATCCTATAGGACAGGGTCGAACTGTCCCCTGTGAATTTCTAAGAAAGCCCCCTTGTTCTCCCTTGGAGAGATGGGTGGTTTCAAACTGCTGACCCTGTGGTTAGCAGCCTAGCGCATAGCCACCACATCCAGGCATCCTGCATGTGCCCCCAGGAGCTCTTGATTGAAATATATGTTAGACTTAGGACACTGCTTGCTGCTAATGGTAAATTGATGGTCAAGTTACTTCCCTGAAGGCAGTCAGTTGCCAAACAACTGTCTGAATTGGTAGGGCCCACTCCCTGCTGTTAAAGACAATGGGCTACTTCTCCCTAAAGGCTTATAGTCATGGATTTAGTGCCTGTAGGTGGAGTTTATACCCTGCTGATAATGGTTTCTATGGAGATTCAGAGAACAGGTCAAGCCAGCTCAGTGACATCCAAAGTTAGGATGTCATCCTGAATCTAGGGTCCGCCCATCTTGTCACATGTATACCCCCAATCCCTCCTCTTCCTATTATGTGTCTATCCCTAGATTGTCCCCTCTCATTGCTGTATAACCTACAGTGCAACCCCTTCCTGTGACATATGTCTTTACCTGTAATTAGTGGGCTTGCACTGCCCCCAAAGGTATATAAACCTGGGTTACCAATAAAGAGCTCTCTCTCAGGCTACTCCCTTGGCCTCTCATCAGATCCCCCTCTCCTCTCCCATCCTCGTTCCCCTGTTCCCTTTCCCCTTGTCCTCCTTCCCTTCCCTCTTTCTCCACGTGGACCACCACAGTGAGGCTGAAGTGAGCATTGCTACCATGAAATGTGCCTGACTCCATTATTCCTATCTCTCTTTTATCTCTCATGCTCTTTATGACTTTACTATAATCTTTATATACATCAACTGCACAATTGTGCTTATCGAACCCATGATTAGTGGTGGGGGCTGGCTTCTTCCCCCACAGATAGTGCCCAACATGGGGCAATATGAAAAGAATTCTTTTGAGCTATACCCTATGTAACAATTGTACGGTCCCACCGGAATGTAAAGTGAATCGGGAAAATTGTGTAAAGTGAGGATCCGGTGTGGGGATTGGCAGATAAGTAGTGGAAATAGTGAATGAGTATTTTAATGAGAACAACGGGGCAAGGTAAAAGCAAACCTGAAACGTATGGTACTATGCTCATCCACTTACTGAAAAGACAGGGTGTAAAATTAACAAAGAAAAAGATGCAATGTTTGCTAAAAGTAGTAAAAAGGTATAATCCATGGCTCCCAGAGGAAGGAACTTTTGATCTAGAGACCTGGGAGAAGGTCATTGTAAACTTAAAGGAAGCACACAGAGATGGGGAGAGTATCCCCATGGAGACGTGGTCTCTGTGGGTTCAAGAGAAAGAAGATTATCAGTCTAGTGAGAAGTCTTGTGTCTATTCAAATCTGGAAAAGCAAGCTAAAGCCTCTTTGAATGGGCATGAGTTAGGTGATGAAACTTTAGAAAAAAACTGAAGAAGCAGGGATTGATTTGTTATTTAAGGCCTCTGATTCCAAAGGAAACCTCGTGGCCAAAGCCTATATGCCCTCAGGGTATTGCAGTCTCCGAAGGTTTAAAGGTGATAAAGAACTAGAGGCAGCGAATTCCAAGACCCAAAACGAGGTTATTAAACAATCCCAGGAAGCTCCCCCTTGCTTTCAAAGGTAGGGGAAGCAAAGAAACAAAACCAGCAAAGTAGTGAGAAGCTTCTGAGATACCCAAACTTAAATCAGGTGAGAGGCAGGCAGAATGGGTACCAGGCCCATGTGAAGATTAGGAAGAGCTGAGAAAACTAAGCCTGAGTCAGGAGGGGACATCATAGTAAAAACATCTGCTCCCTTGTTGGAATTTAGTGTAAGAAAGACTAGAGATTGTAAAATAATTAAGCAAGCCAGTGCTTAAGGTAGAGAGATTAGCTCCATAGAAATACAGTCTAAGGGAGCTAACACAGAAGATGAAGTTCGGGAAGTGGAGTTTCAAGATATACAGGTTGAGAAGACTAGTTCAGAGAATAAAAGCAAAGATGCAAAGTATAGGAAAGCACCTTTACTTTTTTTTTTTTTTTTTAGCACCTTTACTTTTAACAGTAGAAAGAGGGATGGCAGAAGAAGGAGATTTAGAATTTAGAATGTCTTATCCTGTTAGAGTTGTTAGCAGATAGCCTTGCAGGAAACACCAACAAGGAATTTACAGTGCCTTCCCCTTTGAGTTGCTAAAAGATCTCAAGCAGGCAGTCAATGATTATGGCCCAGACTCACTTTATGTAATTAGCATGATAAGGGTTTTAGCACAGTCCGAGAGCTGGACCCCTACAGACTGGAGAAGTTGTAGCGAAAATTTGTCTTTACTCTTCAGAATCTCTGCAATATCAAATGCTGTGGAACGAAGCAGCCCTTGAATGAGCATTCAAAAATGCAGAAGAGGGCATAGATATAGGAATTCATCAATTGCTAGGGGATGAGAATTATATCACAGTTGAGTCTCAACTACAATTTACTGAACAGACAATAGAACAGATACATGAGGTTTGCCTAAGGGCCTGGGAAAAGATAATTCCATCAGAAGAGAGAAAGCCGAGTTATACACCAGACCTAAAAGAAAGTGCTTTAGTAGCAGAAAGACAGGTCATCTTCAAAGAGTGTAGGTAGCACAGGCCAATCAGCCTGGCCACAGAGTGAGCTGCAGCCTGTGCCAGAGCATGGGCCAGGGCCACCTAGCTCAGGTTTAAAAGAACCTGAAATTTGCCCATGCTGCAGGAAGGGAACTCATTGGATGAGTCAATGTCGCTCAAGATTCAACAGTAAAGGATTGCCTTTAACAAAGGCTTCCTGGCAGGAAAACAGAGGAAGGAGCTTGATACAGACCCGGCCCAGCAAAGCATGGGAGGCAAGGTGTCTGCCTGCCAGAGCAAAGAAGATCTTAGAGAGAAACTGAGGTATCCCCCAGATTCATAGCAGGAGACCAGACCTAACCGAACTCGCAAAACCCCAGCTTCTGTTCTCGCTGCAGTGCAGTTTCTATCAGGAAGATTTAACCTAAGTATTCAAGGAATTCAAATTGATACTGGAGTTGGTCAGAGTTGTGAGAAAAAACTAAAAGCTGTGATTAAATCAGAAATTATTAAAAGCAGTAATTGGGGTCTGCTACCTAAAAGAACTATGGGATGTTCACTAGGAAAGTCCAACCTAAATTCTCAAGGCGTTCAGATTGTTGCTGGAATTGTTGATCAGGATTATGAAGAAATTAAGGCAGTGATAAATCTGATATACCATGGTTCATAAAAAAGGAAGATCGCTTAAGCCAATTTTTGCTTCCTTGCATTTCTAGAGTAAAAATGCATACCTATCAGGAAAGAGTACTTGAGAAGTCTGACCGCCCTTTAATTGAAGGGGTCTTTTGGATGCTGCTGTGGGGAGACAACAGTGCCCCCACTTGGAATTAGAAATTGAAGGGAAAAGGTTTTTAAACTGGATATGGGGTCATTTCCTTAGGGTATTCAGGAGAGCCTGAGATCTGCCCATTAAATTCCTGTAAATCTAGCATGGAAGGAATGAGTGAAGTTAATTGAGACAGAATATTGCAAGATTATAAAATCTAAAGAGCCTGTAACCTTATTGGTAAACTTGGAGAAAAAATGTCTGTTTGGTAAGTTACTTCAAAAACAGTTGGACAAATTCATTAAGAATTTTTCAGTCTTTCAAATCATTCCGAGTTAGTTAGCTCTCTTAATTCTCTGAGAGCTGGGAGCCAAATTTTACATGTTAGCTCTCTGGATTCTCTGTGAGCTGGGAGGTTACATTTACATAACAATAGCAAGTTAACTGAGATTGCTAGCAATGCTTTAAAGTCTACATTGTTAAAGCAGAAGGGGGAAAAAACAGAAGAGGGAGAAGAGGAATCTTATGTGTGACAAATTTCATTTAGTCATTTTAACTAAAAAATTTTTCCCTTTACTAAAAGCTTGTAACAAAATTAGGGCAGATAAACACATTTTCACTTCTACAGAGAAAGCTGATCTAAAGAGACCCAAGAAGATGGAAATTGCATTTGGGATCCAGGTCCATTTGTCGCCTGGAGAAAGGGCTATCCATTTATGTTTTTGCAGAATAAAACTGATGGACTCCCCTGAGAGGGATTCAACCACGTTCGGAGAAAGGTGGACATGAAAGAAACAAAGGAACCACAAAAGCTTCATCATAATTCCCTTTTCAGGTTAATGACACCCTAAAGAGAGGGGTTATTTGTTCATGCTTTCACAGGCAAAGGAGCTAGGTGGATTTCTCTTCAGCCAGCAAGGCCCAGAAGAAAAGAGGGTAAGCTGATGAGTGGCCTGACCCTGTACTGCTACTGAAGTTATTCATAACGTCAAGAATGGTGATCACTGACTGCTGAGACATTTCTTCCATTGCTGATGCTGTCTTAACAGTCCCTCTAGGACTCTACCATAACTGAATACTCTATACTATAGTAACTGGACTACAACAGCAGACTGTTCTTTGGCTGAAAGATCAAGATTTTGGACTTGTCAATTAATGCTATAATGTGATTGGAATGTAACTGATTTTTGTATAACCCCTTACCCATACAGTAAGACATTGCATGATTGGGATTTGATTAGGAAACATTTGCAAGGGTTTAAGGGAAACATTTCATTAGATGTGATTTAGCTAAAAGGATATTTTCTATACATTCAAAGACAGATTTGAGGCATCTCCTGGCTCTGATCTAATTAAGCATTTGGTGAATGGCATGGAAGGGTTGGTTCATCAAGTTTGGGTTCAAAGTATTTCTCATAGCCTGGGTTCCAGCCCAACAGTGCTGCTCATAATCATAATTTTTGTCCTGGCTATCATGTGTTGCTTCTATAGAAAGCTAAGGCGTGTGAGGGAGAATCATACGGCCTCTATGGCACTTTTGAAGTTCGTGCTTAAGGACGAATCCTTTATTCTCTCTGACAGGCTAGGTTTCTAGAGGTGGACAGGGACCCTCACCCTTGTGAGTTGTAGGTAAGTCCTAATCACATTCTCATGATATTGTTCCCCCCTTTTCCCTCCTATATGGTGCTGATTTGAAGTCATTCTCTTACAAGCACATAGCTGATTGCTGTGTGGCCGGCAGCTTTAACTATGGAAGCGGGCGCTCTTAATGGCTCTATTTCTACCCGCTGCAGCATCCAGCCCCTCTCATATCTTCCTCCAATAGCATATGGGCGTAGGGGGATTTTATCCCCAGCGTCTGGACTCAAAATGCTTGCTTGCTATAAGACTGAATTTTTGGCTATATTAATTGGATCGCTAAGTTTTGCCTTGACAGCTTCAATGTATAGAAAATAACCATGCTGCCCATGTGGCTCTTTTGAATTTTATATATAAAACAAAAGAGGGAATTGTGGGAAACAGAAAGATTTCTCCCAAGTCATCTCCCCCAAATATATGTTAGACTTAGGACACTGCTTGCAGCTAATGATAAATGATGATCAAGTTAACTCCCCGAAGGCAGTCAGTTGTCAAGCAACTGTCTGGATTGGTAGGGTTGCTCCCTGCTGTTAAAGACAATCGGCTACTTCTCCCTAAAGGCTTACAGTCATGGATTTGGTGCCTGTAGGTGGAGTTTACACCCTGCTGATAATGGCTTCTATATTGAGTCAGAGAACAGGTCAAGCCAGCTCAGTGACATCCAAAGTTAGGCTGCCATCCTGAATCTAGGATCTGCCCATCTTGTCACATGTATACCCCCAAATCCCTCCTCTTCCAATACATGTATATCCCTAGAATGTCCCCCTCTCGTTGCTGTATAACCTATAGTGCAACCCCTTCCTGTGACGTATGTCTTTACCTGTAATTAGTGGGCTTGCACTCCCCCCAAAGGTATATAGACCTGGGTTACCAATAAAGAGCTCTCTCTCGGGCTTCCCCCCTCTTGGCCTCTCTTTGGCTACCCTTCTCCCCACCCATTCTCACTCCCCTTTTCCTTTCCCTCCCTCTCTCTCCACATGGACCACCAAGTGAGGCTGAGGTAAGCATTGCTACCATGAAATGTGTCTGACTCCATTATTCCTATCTCTCTTCTATCTCTCATGCTCTTTATGACTTTACTATAATCTTTATATATTTCAACCGTACAATTGTGCTTATCGAACCCATGATTAGTGATGGGGGCTGGCCCCTTCCCCCACAATACATAGTCGGTACTCACTACATATTGATAGGATGAATGACTAAATTAAAGGGTCAAAGGCAAACCCACTGCTGCCTAGTCGACTCTAACTCATAGCAACCCTGTAGGGCAGACTGCTGCACAGGTTTTCTGAGATTGGAAATCTTTACCCAAACAGATGGCCCCATCTTCCTCCTGCAGAGCAGCTTGGGCGTTTGCATGGCTGACCTTTGGTTTAGTAGCCCAATGCTTAACGCTCTACGCCACCAGAGCTCCTTAACCTAAGAAGGGGGGTTGACATATTAACATGACTGAGATACTCACACAGAGAAGAATGAAGAAAGAAAGAAAAGAGATTGTGTGATTGTGTGTCAAGAAAAAAAAGAGATTGTATGCTGTCTACAGAATGCTTAGAGATTTTCAGAAAATGAATCATCCCCTTTTTTTCCTCGACTACGTGGGACAGGGATTCAAAGCTCTCTCCTGTGAAAAAGTAGAGCAGAAAATCGAGTCTCAGCAAGGTGGGGGGGCGGGGGGGGCGGGAGACAGAAGGAAAAAGAGGTTGGCTAAAAAATTGTAGACTCTGATCCTACCTTCCTGGGAAATGCTCTGAAGCCAACCCTATGTCTTTGATAAGCATAGAAAGTTATCCTAATTCTCCCAGTCAAATGGCATTCCAGAATCTCAGGGCTCTGCCCCACTAGCAGATGTGGGGGGTGAGGGCCTGGACACTCATCACTCACCCCTCTCTCTGTACTCCTCCGGCTCCATCATCCTTGTCTCCGCTTGGCCTCCTTCTCACAGACAGACACACGTAGACGGTGGGCAGCAGTCAAAGGCAGTGGAGCAGCGTTGGTGCCTCTGCCTGCTGGTCCTGGGTGCTCCCTGGGGACCGGTGTGGGTCCTGTATTTAAAGGATTCTTTGACGTCTGCCTTCTTTAGCTCCGCCCTTCAGAGTGCTCTCCCATGTTTCATTAATTCCACCCCTTCCTGCCCTCACTCCTTGCTGGGGGCAGCGACCAGAGCTTTCGCTTGTCAGGAAGTGCAAGATAAAAGGCACTACTGAAATTCTCCATGCACTTAGTAACCCCGGGCCCTGCAAGCCGCCCCCAGGTCAGTGTGGTAGGAAAATCCAAAAGCCTAACCCGCCTACCATCAAGTGGATTCTGACGCAAAGGGACCCTAAAAGCTAGACTAGGACAGCTCCGTGGGTTTCCCAAGACTCAGTCTCTACGGAGCAGACAGCCTCGTCTTTCCGCCGACCTCGCGGTTAACTGCCCAGTGCTTACCCCGCTGCAGCACCAGGGGTCCTGGGTCTGCTGAGTCCTCCGTGCTTTCTGCCCTTGAATTCAGACAGTGGGGCCCAAGTTCGGAAACAGTCCCCAGCTCAGCCCATGTGTGTGCGCCCATGAGGATGGTTCCTGCCGCCCCCCCCTGCCTCCTCGGCAAGGGGATGTAGGGGACAGCCACCCTGAGTGCTGACACTCACCAGGCTGCAGGGGCTGATGCTTCCATCCCGAACCCAAGAGTGCTTTGCCCCCACTAATGCGTAACCCCTTGTAGAAGGATGAGAAAGTCCAGAGGTCAAAAGAATACAAATGAAAGCATTCCCCGGGGCCCATCACTTTTAGACTTGAAGGTTGGAGGGAGGGAAGGGAGAAAGAGAGGGAGGGAGGGGTTATGCTGCTTCCCACAGGGCAGCAGTTCAAAACCACCAGCCGCTCTATGGGAGAAAGATGAGGCTTTCTACTCCTGTAAGCCACTGGGGTCATTACTGTGGGTCGGAATCCACTAGATGGCAGTGAGGTTGTGTGTGTGTGTGTGTGTGTGTGTGTGTGTGTGTGTGTGTGTGTGAAGGGACATGCAGGAAGTATTGCAGGAGACTGCTTTCATTTACTATTTATTGCTTTTTTGCCCAGTACACATCTTGTGTCCCCATGGTGGCCCTGGGCCCAGTTACTACGTCCTGATCCATGAGGCACGGCTTCTCTTACATCCAGAACACCCCTCTTCAAGTTTCCTTCTATCACTCTGGCCGTCTCCTCTTCCCCATGCATCCCTTCACTGTGAGCCTGCCTCAGGCTGGCCCTCTCCTCGCCCTCCCGAGGGGTCCTGAACCACTTCTATGGCTCTTAGGACCACCTCTGTGAGAGCCAAGCAGCACGAACCACTTCCTAAATGGATACCATCAGGGCCCTTGTTGACTTCTGAGTTTCAGCATGTTCTTCCTGCAAGAGCCAAATGAACGGAGCCCTGGTGGTGCTGCAGGGACGAACCCTCGTGGTCTTCAGGAGGAAGATGAGGCTTTCTGCTCCTGGGAAGATGCACAGCTTCCTTGGAGTCGCTGTGAATCAGAACGGACTGGACAGCAGTGATAAGAACAAAGGTACATTTCTTGCAGACTTCAGACTTGCTGGAACCACTAGGGGGAGCAGTCACCACAAATCATTAAGCTGGCTTGCTTTCACCTTAGGACTCAAAACCATAAAACGTGTCATCATCAATTTCCGCAGAACCATGTCTTGGATGGCTGATTAGTAAAACGTTTCAAACAGAAGAAGCCAGGTCTGGGTTTTTTTTTTTTCTCACAAAAAGAACTGCTTAATGGCATATATGGGTTCTCTCTGGTCAAACACAAGAAAGATAGATAACTTCTTGTTCTGTACCACTTCTCATTGTTTACAACCTCCATTTGCTCTAACCCTGACTGTAAACACCTCTAGATAGCTATTCCAAACCTTCTCTTTAGATGCACGCTCAGCTTTTCCCCAGTCTGCAAATCATGAGAAGAATAAACTTCACTCATTTCCTTAAAAAATTATACTCAGGAACAATAAGGGGAGTAGTAATACCATATGGGTGGGGGAAGGTGGGGCTAGAAAAGGGGGAACTAATCACAATGATCAATGTATAACCCCCCCCCACCCCACCCGTGGCCTCAACCAGGGGATGAACAACAGAAAAGTGGGTGAAGGGAGACAGCGGTTGGTGTAAGATATAAAAATAATAATTTATAAATTATCAAGGGTTCGTGAGTGTGTTAGTCTGGGTACTTTAGAGAAACAAATCCATAGAAACTCATGTATAAGAGGAGTTTTATATAAAGGTTAAGTGCGCATCAAGAAAACATCCCAACCCAGTGCTGCCCAAGCCCACATGTCCAACATTAACCCATATGTCCAACACCAATCCACAAAGTCCTCCTCCATCTCACAAAACAGACCCAATGATGCTGACTGCAGGAGGAAAGCCGAGTCAGTGAATGTGTGAGCATCTCAGCGCTTACAGGGGTCTCCATATGGGTGCTCCAACACCCAGGCCTGCATTTGGGTAGGTCCATGTGGCTTCTCCTTGGGGATGTCTTGCAGGAAGTGAGCCTTGCCAGCTGAAGCAGGGAATTGGCTAAGGCAGCTGCACCCTGGTCCGGCCATCAGAAAGCAAGAGACCCTGAGAACTAGTAAAGTGAGGCTCACTAAGCCATTCATCCCTCTGCCCTTCAATTAACCCCACATGTGTTTACCAGCCAGGTTGACACAATAAACTAACTACTTCAATGAGGGAGGGAAGGTTAAGGGGCAGGAAAAAGTGAAGAGCTGCTACCAAGGGTTCAAGTCGAAAGAAAATGTTTTGAAAATGATGATGGCAACATGTACAGATGCGCTTGACACAATGGATATATGGATTGTTATAGAGTTGTAAGAGTCCCCAATAAAATGATTTTTTTAAAAAAGATGAGAAATTAAAATATGTATATGCTCAATATTCTATTAATTTTGGCAGAAACTTGGTGTCCAAAATGGAGTTCAAAGACATCTCTCTTCCAGTTCTAGGTTGTTCTACAGAAACAGCACCTGCAAGGGAGTTTCTATTCACCTGGTTCTTTCTAGACTCTTTGGGGCCCCCACTAAGTTCTATGCTTTGATGCTCTTCGAAACCGAGTCTGGGGGAGGCTGAATCTCTAAGAAATCAAGAATAAACTTTTTAAAAAACCACTCCTGGCCATCAAGTTGATTCTGAATCATAGTGACCCTCAGGACAGGGTAACTGCCCCTGCGGGTTTCTGAGACTGTGACTGTTCACAGGAATGGCACACCTCCTCTTTCTCCCAGAGCGGCTGGTGTTTTCGAGCTGCGGTTATCAGCCCAACTCTCAGCCTGCGATGCCACCAGAGCCCCAAGGAGAAGGGAGAATCAGGGTCCGCGGCGCAGCTGGGCTTCACTAGGGTGGTTTGGGTCTCTTGGAGCTTTTCAGCTGTAGGTCTTTTAGCTCTGAAAGCAAGAACAACCAATTGATGGAAAAATGGGGCCCTCCATCTAAAACTGTTAGGCTTGGACACCACAGCATCACCACTATCTGCTTCCAGTACATCAGTTGGGTACAGAAACAAAAACTGGGGGCCACAAAGCTGCTTGTTTTTTGTTTTTTGGGTTTTTTTTGCTTTTTCAAACTGACTGATTATACTAAAAAGAATTTGGATTTCAGGGATCAAAATGAGGAGTTATTTAAGAGGAATATGGGAATCTTACCTAAAGTTAACCAAAACCAACGGAATGCATACTTTTTTTCTTCTTTTTTTGGTATATTTTCTTTTCTTTTCTTTTTTCTTTTTCTCTTTTAACATTTTATTAGGGGCTCATACAACTGTTATCCCAATCCATACA